>NW_026623259.1:714505-802675 GCF_030028575.1 Malurus melanocephalus | reverse complement strand
AAAAGCTTTTAAGGCAAGCTTTCACAAACAGGTAACTAAGACATTTGTTTTGACTCTGTAACAGTTCATCAAAATGTAGTGGCTGAATGCATCTCCTGCAACTTCCTTTGTTTTAGGCCATGGGCCAATTCCTGCCTAACAGGAAGACACACTGGTGGCCAGGGTGGCCTCAGGTGGCCACCTTACTGGAAACTCCAGTCCACTGGGATGAATAAACACCCTTCTGGTTAAGTTTTTCACCAATCTGGCCCCAAATTTTCTTTCATGGAGAAATCACCAACCAGTGCTCAAACTCCCGAGCCATTCAGTATCCAGGGTTCAGCTGTGACCCACCCAAGATCCTTCAGAAGATGCTTGAGCAAGCTCCACCCATGTGGTTGGTGACAGTGATCCTGTTCAAGWGCCACATTTTGTGTCTTGCTGTTCCTGATGGTAGGAATGAATTCCCACAAAGATTCTGGCGGAGAGTTACCYGGTGGTTGGGAGAGTCTTGGCATAAGTACATCCATCCAGAGCTGCATCAGTTTATGCACACACAGCTCTGCAGCAACACTGTCATGCAGAAAGCAAAGTAAATGCTGCAGGGCTTGTATCAGTTACTCAGCGGCTTCTGTGCAATGAACAACAAAGGCAAAACAGGCATGAAAGTGAAAAATACCTCTGATACATTCCCTGCATGGACCAGGAAGGGCAAGGCTGTGGTCCTCGGCATCAGTAGCCTGTGCCTCATGTCCGGGAAGTCCAGCCAGCGCTCTTGGGCGCCTTGCAGGTGTGAATATCCACCACTTCCAGGCAGTCCTGGCAGCGCACAGCACAGCACCAGTGGAATTTGCACTCGCATTTTGTCATCCTGCTGACGCGGGAGGTGTCGTAGCCTCTCCCGCAGCACATCACCTCACAGCTGTCCATGCCGCGGGAGCTTTGGTTACACACCCGCCCGGCCGTCCCCAGGGACCCTGCAAAGGGAGCGCAGCAAAGGTCACGAGGCGCTTTTTAAGGGAAGACAGCAAGCATATGAAAACAGGTGTAGGAGACACAATTGACAATGTATTTGATCCTTCAACATCACATCACCCAGGATTCAATATCAGGTCAGAGAAATGCCTATATAAAGGAAAAATGGCTCTCATATTTCCCTTAGAAATCAGAACTGGAGATGAGGTGGAATATAATGGCCAAAATACTTCAAGGCTCTGCCTGATTCTGTTAATATCATCATGCTTTGTTTCATCTTTCCCTAGCACTTTCTTCCCCACCAGAGAGCAGTCGCCCATCCCAAAGCAGCCATGCAGTCCCTTCCTGCTCCCTGCACCCAGTGCCCCAGGGCTGTCCAAAATAAGAAACCCAGGTGGAGCATCCTCCATGGTGCTCAGGATCTCATGGGCTTTGCAGGGGAGCTCTGGGTGGGCAGSAGAGGGCTGGGAAAGACGAGACATGACATTTGGTGGTTGCAAGGGACACAATGGGCAAAGTAACTGAGCTGCCAGTGATTAAAGAAGTGAGTGCAGAAGCACCCCAGGCATTTGGCATCACTGCCGTGTCCACCCACGGGCCCCATTCCCCCAGTTCAGGTGGCTGCTGAMGAGTGGCTGCTCTGTGTGCCTCTCATCTCATTCTTTCCCCTTTCATGACAGCATTTAGAATAAACTAAGTTATAGCCTGCTGTGGACAGAAGGAGGGGTAGGAACCATCCCACATCTTGTCATGTTCTTGAAACACTCAGCAGGAGTGGCTGAAATGCCTCTGCCTATATCCATGTGGCTCTGTAGGGCACGTCTTAGCCTCAGCAGTGACTGTGCCACATAGGAGCTGCTGCTCATCTAACACAAGCTGATTTTAGGGTACATTTTAGGATCAATATGACAACTGCTGACACGTTATTACTGCCAATTTGAAAACTTAAAAAAAATTAATTGCCTCACCTAATTTCCTATGTATTGCTACTATGAATCAAATTCAGGTATATCCATAAAACTAACATTCTTCTGACATTTTCCATAGACCTGATTACAGTTTCAGTCTCTTCTTGGGCAAGGTGACATTACCTAAGTAACAGCTGTGGTCAATAAATTAACTGTAAATATTTCACAAAGTGTATTTGCAGGTGTACACCAAACATGAACAATTTACCTTCTTAAGGAAATGAAATACATGCAAACATTAATTAAAACTTGCATGAGCTAGGATAGCAAACCAATCTTAATTAATAAAATGTAAACTGCAGTTCAACTGTAATTATTAATAATTTAAGCTGAATAAATTCCAATTTTCTTTTTTTCCCCTGTGGTGTACTTATGGCTGCATGCACTGGTGCTGCTGTCTCGAAGCAGTTCACACCACACAAGTCTTTGCTGTCCCTCCATCCCCTGCTGCCCCCCAGCATCAGGGAGACTTCACGTTGCATGGGGCACTGATGCTATAAAAAATCTTGGGGACTTCTCACACTCTTTTTCCACGGGACACATGATATCCATCTTCTCAGCCATGGAGGTGCAAATTTKCCTCTTTTTGTGTCAAATTTAGGACAAGGCTTCAACTGCTGTCCTGGGGAAGTGTTTCAGCCCCCTAGAACACATCTCAGATTCCCTCCCATGGCCTAGATCCCTCTATTTATTTAAATACTTAAATATTCATGGGGTAGAAATATACACCTGGAAAAGTTCAATGTCAAATGGCTGGTTGAGGTCTGCTGCAGGCAGAGCAGAGGTTGTTGTGTGGCTCAGCAGGTGCCCGTGGCCGCCCATCCTGGGAGCTGCTCACCAGCTGACCCCAGCCCTGGCTCGGGGGCTGAGCTGCAAAGGGGCTGCTGCACTGACCAAGCAGAGATGTGCTGAGCCACCCCAGAGGGAAAACACCCTGGATGGAGCCAGAAACAGAYTCCTGCAGCCTGAAAAATCCCAAATCTCCTTGGGGTCTGAGCACGTTCATGCTGCTGCCTATGGAGCAGCGTTCTGCATAACATTCTTGGGGAGACAGCTGCACAGCACTTTAAAGAAAGGCTCTGATATTTGGGGGAGCATGTGGTGCATCAGGCACACCCTGCACCAGGAAACCAGCAGTAATTCCTGCTCCTGCTGTCCCTACAGATGATGCTGGCACCTGGATCCCCTGCAGGAAGGCCYGGAGAGGAGCAGTGACCCACACGGGCACMCAGCACTCCCAGCAAGCCCTCAGCYRTGCAAAGCCAGCTGCACTGGGGCAATGGGCACAACAGGCACAGCAGTGATGCCAAAAAGCTTTTCCAGATTTTTTTTTCAGGAATCACTCCACAATGGGGGAAGAGAGACTTCAAATGACCCCCAGTGCCCCCATCTAGGCAAGGCTGAGGAGTCAGGAGAAATCAGAGCTACATGACRCAGCTGTGGTCCCACAGGAAGCCTGTGGGAGAAACAAACCAGATCCTTCTTCCCAGCCATTCCACTCTCCTCCATCCATCACACTGAGCAAACAGCTGGGTAAGTTCTGGTGTTTGGTCAGCCCATGGCGATATGCATCACATCCCAGACTATCCAAAATACAACCAAATTCACAGAAAGGGTTATTAGATATTGCAATGGATTTCCCAGGGAGGTGGTGGAATCACTGGCCTTGGAGATGTTTAAGGAAAGACTGGACATGGCACTTAGTGCCATGGTCAACATGGTGCTCACTCAAAGGTTGGACTGGATCTAAGAGGTCTTTCCCAACCTCACTGATTCTTTGAATAACTTTTAAAGGCACGTAGTTTCCAAGTCCCATGTTCTTATTTCCAGAGGTAAGGGGAAATCATACAGCATTAAAGGACAATCTAAGTGGGATCCACTAGAGTTTTGCCACCAACTTCAACAACAAAATTATTTCCACCACTAAGAGACAGACAGAAACTGGTATCTTCTTATGCTGCCCACAAAGCACATCAACATTTACCACACCACTAGGATAGGGAACTAAATTATCCACAGATTRTGAAAAGAAAAAAATTATCCACAAAAGTGAAAACAAGCTCATATAAAGACTTAGTTTCTGAGCAGAACCAGGTGTTTTTTTGTTTGTTTGTTTTTTGTTTGTTTTTTTTTTAATTCAAAGAGCATCTTCAGAATCTCTGCATCTTTTCTAGTGAGAAAAGAAATGAACAATAACCAGCAGTGAAGAGCCCCAGGTTACTGCGCTCCTTGGCAAGTCTCTAAGTGATGAAGGCAGCAGAAGACACTGCACAAAATAAGGTAGAGTATTCTAATRTTTTCCTGCTACCTGCAATGCACCTCCTCAGCGCTTTAGAGGCAGGAGTATGTTCTAACTTGCAAAACGTTTTTGTACAATCTCTTTGTTTTAATTTCAAATGTTGGAATTGCCATACCTACATACATTTTACCTGCCAAAACATCCACAGCTTTTCACACTGCTAACAGTACACAATTGGCAACAGTACAGCCTGTACATCAAGCCGTTTCTTCATGGTTTGCACAGCTGTTTTCTGATGTCAACATGTGTTGTGTTAAAAAATATTTTTTTCCATTCTTAAAGGCCTAATATGTATTTATTCCTTTATAATGTGAGGTATTTCCTTCTACTTCTATTGATTAAAATCTGGTGTCAAGCAATAACATCCATTACTAGACTTTCAAACAACAGATGCAAAAAAAGAAAAAAAATCCAAAAAATGTGCAAAACCAGTGAAATCCCCAGCAATAGTTTTCCCACAAGTGTTTTTGGGGAAAAAAAAAATTTAAAATATTCACAGAAAAGTAGCTCTGAAGCTACTGATCCTATATGCAACACCCAGTACAGAAGGGCTGGAGAGAACAGGCAGTTCACATTGCAGGCAGATATGTCTGGAGGGGCTGGGATTTCACAGGCCAGCCCTAAAGAGATGGCAATGTGTTGATGAAAACAGCTAATCCAGATCTAGTTTCAAATAAACCTGTCTTGTTCTAATTCCCATAGCTCCTGAGAGCCTTCCTTACCCCTAACACCCAGAGGCTTTGGTTTGATGGCACTGCTCCCTTGCCAGACAGCGCTTGGAGGAGAGCTGCCCTGAGGGGAAGCCACTGTAAGCTCCCCCACCGTGCTGCACTGGGCTGCAAATGCCCCCATCGTGTTTGCAATGCACGAATCAGCCAAGGAGTCACACAGGGACTGCCTGCAGCAGCCAGCCTCAGGGAGGAATGTGTGACAGTGATCACGATTGGTTTCCCTCCATGGGTCACATATCTCCAGCATTAACACATCTTGCACAACACCAGGACTCACAGACTACACTTTAAATTCCAGCCTGCATTCTGGACTTGGCCACATTCGTCTCAAAAATGCAGCAAATGGCTTATGTGAGGCAGCAAGGGGAAAAAATTAACTCAAAACCAATCCTTTGAAGAGCCCAAAGCACATCACCCTGGGCAGGTGATTTGTCACCCAGCACACAGCTCCAGAGGGCTGCAGGTATTACTGTACATGTCTCTCCACAGCAACCCAGCTGTGCAGGGTCCTCAAACAGTCACACCTCTGCTTGTTGGGGACACAGGAGATGGCCACTGCAATCTAGAAATGTGACCCCCGTGACCCCATGCACAGGCAGAGATAGTAACACTGGCTTTGACAGTGCCCAGACTGGGACCAGGTGAGTATTGGGAGAAATCTATGGACTAYCTGAAGCACATGGCACATGGAATTGCTGCAGATTCCGAGCGACTGCTGCAGCATCTTGAGATCATCTGCATGCAGACACGCCCTATCTCTCAAGCGCTGCCCAGAGGTTTTTGGTTGCTCTGTACAAATGAAATTTCAATGAACCTGTTACTAAACATCTTTATTTTCAGGGAGATGTTCCAGTCAGTGAACAGCAGGCTCTAACAAAGGGTCGCTGCTGCTGCCCACGCTACAGCTGCTTGTTTGTCCCTAAAGCAGTCTGTGTGTCCCCTGCTGTATCCCGAACATGATAAACTTAAAACAGCTTTCAACCAACCTAGCCTGCATGGATGGGCAAACAGCAACTTTTTAAAATCTAAAATGCTTAAAAGAGAAGCTTATAAGCAGAGGGGTTTTAGAGCAYTTTGGAGGTAAAGTAGCACATTGAGGGAAAGATAGTACATGCGACAGCAGGACTGCCACTTGCACAGCTGTCACTTAGYTCCTGTCACAGCTCTATCACTCCTAACAGGTCTCTCCCTATGCAGCCCTGGGTATGCTTGTAATGGCTTTGGGAGCTGGAAATTCATGATAATATAAGGAAGACGATGCAAAGCATGGCAAAATTTTTATGTTCATGACAAGATTTTTAAAAGCTYTCTGGGATATTCTATCTCTGTTTCTACCAAATTTTGAGTATAGAATTGTGAGCAAAAATGATTTCAGCAGAATTACAYGTGCAGGGTTAGATGAATTCTGAACACTTCTGAAAATCTTCCTGTGCTCCTTCATGAAATTTTGAGAGGAAAGAGGTGGTCAGATTCTTGTTTTCTTGCTATTGAGCTACTATTWGTGATTTCCCATATTATACCTCTTCAGAAATCAATTACTCCTCTTTTCCTTCTAGTGAAAAAAAAATCAATCAAATAAACCCCCATTTTGGGGTGTTCCATGTATRTATGTCCAGTTGCCCACTGAGACAGACTGCCAGACCAGGGCAGAAGCTCCAGTGGTAGAAGAGAAGGTATCTGCTTTTTTTCTGGGTAGGCTGCTGAGGGTAGAACCCTTGAGCACCTTTAACTCACTGGTTCCTTTGTGTTAGCACACTGAAGCCACAGAGGGAACTGGCTTGGACATTTTACAGTTTGTGAAGCTCTCTCCTCCTTATGACACTTCATGAGGTTTGCTCTGTGAATCCTTCATTCAGCTGCAATACTAACCAACCTCCAGAGAATTTTTTTTTTTCCTGAAGCACTAAATCACTTGAATTCCCTGGAGAATAAAAGGAAGAACTCTATTCAAGGACATACTARAACAGTGTGGTATTAGATTCAGCTGACACCAAGATGTTCCCCACCTCATTCCAAACTCAGACTTCCATAATCTTATTTCATTTGTAGTCATTTAACAGAGCTGGCCCTCTGGAATGCTCAACAGSGCAAACCAAAAAAAGAAAAAATGTTGTTCGGCAGCCAAAATCATCTCTCTCAAAGCCAGATCAGGTTTTGTTTGTGTCATTCTTTCTTTGCTCCATGCAAGCAGCAGGGCATCCCACATTCCATCAAAGGTTGCATTGGCCAAAAATACGCTCCTCCAAACAGCCACATTCTCTGAATTCTGGGCAGCAAAGAAACACTGCCTCACCTGCAACTTTATCTTGGGCTGAGCCAAAGCACTTGACAGACTTKGCCATCTCTGGCAAATGCACATAACACACTGTGGTGAAAAATGCCCACTCTCCTCCACAATAACAAGACTGACAGATGAGATTAATCTTAGTGCAAAGAGATTATTACATGGCTTTTTGACGTAGAATTGGGCAGTCTATAGGTTCTCCTTCCAAGGGAAAAGAAATCRTGGGTTTAACAATAGTGAGGCAACTTCAAGAGATAAATGTTTTGAAAAAATCCTAGTCTGTGAAGTTAATCTCTGCACAATGCCACAATATATGCCCTTTTATTTACTTGGATTAAAGTATTAGTCCTCACAGTATCAGCCACTATTCGAGGAACAATATGTGCTTGTGCAGGTAATAAACATCACCTGCCAAAATAATAAATAACATTTCAAATTACRCTGACTACTCAACTAACCAGAAACGTTGTACAATGTAATTGTACTGGATGAAATTCTGGACTCATTGAAGTCAATAGTACATGACCAGGAATTCACATATTGTTCTTATTTAAGTACAGCTGTTTTGCAATGTTTATTCCAAGCRAACTTGGATTGTAAATACACAGCAGTGCCAAAAAGAGTTGAGCTGCATTGCTATCCAGATACTTACAGATATGTCATATRGGGTGCAATCTGCTCCATTATACAACCTATTAATTAGTTCCACAACTTCTCTCATACATTACTCAGTCTGACTCTCTTTTCCAAACTTCTGGTTTTCTAGTTGCTAGTTTTTAATTGCCACATCAGGAAATACCACATATGGATCAAGAACCCTTAGCAGGATTCCTGGCGCTTGGCAATGCCCTGAAGTCTGTAACACTGCCAAGTGTGTTTCGGTTGAATCTCTGAAAGCAGGAAAACCCAGTGTTAATAGCAGCACCAAAACTCTATCTCTTCCCACTGGAGCTGGCACAACTCTTCAAAAAATGTGATGGTTTTCATGGACAGAGCCAACACTGTCTCGTAAAGAGGAATAAACAGCTGTGTCACTCAGACCTCTACTCTTTCATCCACCTGCACGTCCTTCCAGTTGCCTTACCCTGAGGCACCCACAGCTGCCTTGACTGCTGCAAGCAGGGTTGGATTGGCAGAAACTTGTACCTCTCACTTCAATGGGGACAGGCGTGCCTACAACCARGGTCCATGGAGAGCTGTGGGAACGTGCACTGCAGGAGGGCACTGCAGCRGTAGCATAACAATGTGGAAGGGAATCAATGCAACAGAGGTGCTATCACAGGGACATCACGGGACTTGGGGCAGCTCTGGAGTGARCTGTGTGACACAAGCATGAGGGTGGCTGTGCCCAGAGCACAATTCAAACTTGTATTGAAAGCAGTTTTGCCTTACAGCATCTCCAGGGCTCCAAAGTATCTGGCAGAAATTGCTGAATTACATTAGAACAACTGGCTGTTGTACATCTAGAGACATCGAGGAACTATTGTTCTTGTTCTCAGTCCTTCCAAAACATCTTCTTGCCTGTTTCCTGCTGGTTACATGCATAGATTTACATTTTTTAAATACATAAACACATAAATATATATGTATTGTATATATAAATATATATATTTACACACACACTCAGTAAAATTTTGACCTTTGAAGCACAAATGTCTCAAAACCATTCACACGTAATGATAGTGGCTTACCTACATCCCTGTCCCTGATACAGTAGTCTGGAGAGCTTTCAAAGTATACCAGGTCATTCTTAGTTGGCTTCTTAAATTTCTTATTAGCCACAGTGAAACCCGTGCCATCTTGATTCATGACCACCTGAATTGCTCCATTGTATTTCTTCCACAGATAATCTCCTGTTTTCCTAAAGTCTGCCATGGCAAGCCAGCAGGTCCTTAGAGTGCACGATCCACTCACACCATGGCATTTGCACTCCTGTTTCAAAAACCGCTTCACAGCCTGTTTAGAAATGCAGTAAAATATACACAGGTAAAACAAACTGTAATTAGTTGTTTCTCAGCCCTTTTCCATCCATCTGCAGTGCCAGGCCTGCGATGGGTCTCCAAATTACGGTCTGTAGTGACACCCACTGGTAGCATCAAGTCATCCCCATGTGGATGGTCTGCTCTGGTTGCTTGACTCACCGCGCACACAATCCTCCAGCTGTGGGTTTACCTTGCCACTCCTGCCAGTCATGCCAAGGATCGATGTGCTCTACAGTGCTAGGACACAGACTGGGCAGGAGAAACGACCAAAAATGGCCAGAATCATTCAGCCCCTTGGGAGATGAARGCACTCCCTTACCCCATTGCTCCAGCAGCAAGGATCACTGTGCTGACCCCCTCTGACCCTCTCTAGCTCATCTTCATGAAGTTGCTCTTTGCACTGAGCAGTGTTTCAAATGTTGCCCAGAAATTCATAGGCATTTGATATTTAAATTATTTTACAAAGACTGTGTAAAGCAATGTACCTGAGCTAGGTATCAGATCCACGCAGAATTTTAAAATACAGTATACTTAAAATGTTTATACACCATTTTACAAACATTTTAGAATAAGACCTTCATTAGGGCCCTGGAGAGATCACCCTTATCAATTTAATATCTAAACAGCATTTAAGCCATTCCAGCTTCATCTCAGACATTTACGCTATCTGTATGATGCTGGAGAACAACAGATGGGTTCACAGACAATAAATAATTTGTTCCTAATTATGTAGATATGGATATTTGATCTATAAATATTATGCCTTCAGGGTTCCTGAAATATGAACTTTTTAGATTTTGTACAAGAGAAATGTCATCATGGGAGGAAGGTAAGAGAGAGGAAAGCTCCATGATTAGAAGCGAGATTGACGTGCAGCAGGGCAGCATTTTTCCGYCAAGCACTTAATAATAAAGTGAGAATGTATTATAAAACCAAAGGACTTTTAATTTTCTTTTCAACTTGTAAATTATATGACTACTTCAAAGAAGTCACTGACATTCCCACGGCCCCACTTCATTGCCATATCACAAATCTGGGATTTAAGCAGATGCTTGGTTTTAATTATCTGAGCAGAAATCAGTTTAACTGCCTGTATGTTTAAAACAACTTGCTGGAATTGTGGAAGAAGCACAGAGGAATGCAAGTCTCTTTTTTTTGTCAGTGATGTTCCTAYACTGAAGCACAGCATGCTATGTTCTATATTTCATAGGGGAATATTATAAATATTTATTATAATTGTTTTTTAATTAATACAGTTGGAATAGTCTAKTTTTAATATAAATTTATCAACACCTCTTTTGGGGGCAAGAGAAAAACAAAGGCACAGATGATTGTACCCGGGTCCAAATGCCAGGCTTGTGAGCAGCTGAGGTGGTGAGATCCCTGCAAAGGTAAATCTATGCTACTGCACTGTGGATACAAAWCAGCATCCCTGTCCACAAAGCAGGTCCTAGAGTATATGAGAACACATTCATTATTTTTAATTTAACATGTTTATTAAACTCTCTTGATAATTTTATTAAAAATCTACCTGCTTACCAGTACTGGCTTATTATTTGGCAGGAGGCATTTTTTTAAACTTACTAAGATGCTCAAGTATCACAGAAAGTACTTCCCATCATGGAATTTATTCGCCCCTAAAAAGTCTTTGTTTGTGTTGTAGACTTTGGCCTCTTTCAGACAGTAACATAAACATAACCATGGTACTGGTCGATGTGCCTATCACTGATCCGAGTAGCCTCATCTGCCCACATTACATATTAATTACACCTGCTGGCAAKAAACAGGTGGAGGAAAGATGCTGAAGAACAAAGATTTATCAGGAAAATCATCTACTTGCAGTACCATCCATTAAAATTGGATAATTTCTTCCAGTGATGGTTAGCTAACATGAAAAAAATTACAGATTTAAAAAAGGGATTTTTTTTAACATAAAAAGATCAGAATACAAACAATTTACTTCCTACTGAATATACGTTAAGGAAAACCAGACAAGAAACAAAAAGTCTCTGTAAATAATTCCAGAAGYGCTTGTTCTAGCACAATAAAACATTTTTTTCTCTATTATTTCAGATGTCATAGGAATAGAAAATTTTTAATATGTTTTAAATAATGAAACAGCAWATTTCAGTTTCATGCACTATTCTTACTATTTATAGCTACTGCCACAAAATATTAGTGCACCTATTCCCCAGCCCTTGCACCAAAAGTGGGCAATACACCTGGCAACTACTCCTTCTATTCACCTACAATGTGAAAGTAAAGAYGCTCTTAGCTGAAATTCAGAAATAGTATTTTCATATCATTTTTAGAAAAGGGGTTTGTTTAGAGGATGTCATGCCTCAAGGCCATTGCCTTTTGGAGGGACAAACATTTTGGATTTATTTTCTYAAAAAGTGAAGTAGTTACCTTTTACCTCTGCTCACTTTATGATTAGGTTTACCATATACATACAGAAATGGCTAGAATGGTTTTTTTTTTTCTTGAGTATTATTTAGAATTTGCTCTTTGTCAAGCCTTTTCTTCAGCATGATCTTCAGCCCCTCTTAGGAATTTCTATTCTGTATTAATCAYAAATAAAACTCCTCATTATTTAAGGATTAAGCTCAAAACAAAACCTTTATCCAAAACCTCTATCATATCTCTCACACTGAACCTCCAAGGAAGATGGAAACAGCAGCTCAGGCTCCTGCTCCCCCATGTTTCTTCCTAACTGCTGAAACCAGACAGGAAGGGCTGTCTGACAACCATTGTCTGCCCCAGACACAAGAGAGCTATCCAAGAACATCTCTAGGCTTCTACTGGATGGACACCCACCTTCCTTCCAGCTCTGTTGTTGTGAAGGTTCATCAGCGCCCTTGCATCTTTTCCTTTCCGTTCTTTGGCATCCACAAAGGCTCTGGCAAATTTAATGCCATAGTCAATGTTATCACTGCAGCCACCCCAGTCAAAATGGCCCTTGCTGTCCTTGGCAGAGCCTTTCTTCTTGGGATCACAGGAACAGGATTTCAGCTCCCCTTGGCTACATGCCCTGGTGATGGCAAAAACAACTCCAGCAGAGGAGATGGCATGTACAAAAGCAGATTCTCGACTACCTGAAACAAAAAAAGTCACTTTAAATAACACTGGGGTAGCTAGTTTGAGGGGCCATCCTGTATGCAGACAGCCTGGACTTTTTTTGCAGAGCAAAAGATAAACTAGGCTGAAATCACACAAATATACATTCCCTGGAGCCAGAATTAGTCATGGCTTAAACTTGGACCCCTCCCTGGTAAAAGCTCATCAATATAGCGTTAGAGTTGGAAAACATTAAACATTTGCTTCTGATATTGATTAATATACTTTCATGGATCAGTTGTTCTGTACAGATATATGAATAGGACAGCTGGTATTCCTATCATGTTTCATGAATTTAGAAGAATATATGAAGTGTTATTTGAGAGATAAGTTTAAGAAATTATTAAATAGGGACACTAAAACAACATGTACATTGCAAAATACTGCAAGTTACTCTTGAAACAAGATTTTCCTCTCGCAAAGCACTTGGAATAGATTTTCCTGCTTAAAACATGCTAGGAAGAAAACTTGGGTGTTATTTTCTAAAAAAGAATATTAGGTTTTCTGCCTAGAACCAAGCCCGTAACCGTAATTCACACAAATAAATTCCATTAAATCAATGGCACTGCTTGTGTCATGCTTGAGGCGGGATTTGGTCTGGCAGCTGGGACTTTTTCATGCCAGCTGCTATGGCAGCTTTCCCATCTCCTAATCAAGATATTTCATTATACCAAAAACTATCTGAATTTCTAGACTATGCCTACTCATAGGCGATTAGGTATATATTTCAATGTGATAATTGCTTTTATTTTAAGATGTAGTAGTTAACAATACAGAGCTGTGTTACACTGCCACGAATCTATTTATGGTAATGGAATATTTTCCTGCTTTGAAAGTTTTTTAGCATAGGAGCAGTGACAAGTAGTTTTTCGTGCAACATCTAAGACAACCCACAGTGAGAGAGACCTCTTTGCATGACTTGTAAGCCTTAAGTAATGTTAGCTCAGTAAAACAGGACCCCAAAGACAAATGTTAATTGTGATTTTTTTTGTAGAGGTAGCATTATACCATGTAACTTAYTATTTAGTATTTCAATTCCAGTAGCACCATTATGTTTCATTTACAAATGGGCCGTGAACTTCCACATGCTGTGCAAACCTTTTGCAAATGGCAACTAAAAGCTTAAAAGGGGGCTTGGCAAACCATGCCTTCCCAGACTGCCTTCAAAATCAGGCAGAAGTTACAATGACTTGTTACATATCACACTCTTTTGAAGACTTATTAGTSAGAAAACTAATTCAGAACATCAAAAATTTGTGAAGTGTTACTTAGAAAGAAGCACTTGGTATTGTTGGAAGAGAAATGTTTTGAGTTTATTGAACTAATCAAAACCTTTTAATTTTATTAGAGAACTATCAAGCTACATTTCCATGGCAATCACAKCCCGGTGTAGAGCTCTGAAGCCTGATGCTGTCATTCTCTCACATGAGCCAACAGTGAAAACTTCACTTTTGGAAAAATTGCATTTTTACTGTTTTATTAAACATCCTCATCATTACTAAGCCATATTCTGCCAGACATGTTTTCCCAAGCATCAGACAAACCTCATCAAAAACTTCAGCCTATGGGTGACGTTAYTGGTTACTCACAAATAATTGCTAAGGGAACATGAAGCCTTACCAGCAGTGGAACCTGGCACGGAAGGAAAATCCCACTGCTTGGGTCAGCACGCCCAGTGTGTCCCATCCTCCTCTCCATGCCCACCAGTGGGGCAATGGCCCCAGGATACTTTCCTCCCCCCACCGATTGAAGGCGCCGTGCAGCTCACAGCTTGGAATGGTGCCAGGGCAGAGTCAGCCCTACCCCCCGTGTACCAAGGCCATGTGCCCAGAGTGGGGCACTTGGTGAAAAGAGATGCATTTACTGAGATCCTCAGCACGTTTATAACTCGTGTCAGGACATTTGGACACAGTAACAGATCCCAGMCTCTTCTTTGAATCAGAAGAGCCACATTTGAGGTTTGAAGGCTCACTAGAAGCTTTAGTCTGCCATTTAGATGGCAACACCACCCTGCTTAACCATTCTCCCTCAGGGTGGGAAGCACAATGCAGTCCTCAGTTTCTTGGGGTCTRCACAAGTCCGCCTGACCTCTCAGATGTGTGTGCCCCGCCTCTCTCTCCCCCGGAGCCTGACTTCAAGTGTGGCAGTGCCCGGAGGGCAGTGCTGCCCCGCAGAGCGCATACCATACCGCGGGGCCAGCACAGCCCTAGAGGGACTGCACCCTGCTGCTGTGCTTCACCGGGCAATGTTCCAGCGGGAACCGGCCTGCAGGAGGGATTGTGGCTGCCACCCCAGTGCACTGCGCTCCTGTCGGCACGGGAGCTGCGCCTGTCAGCAGGCCCCATCCTGAGTACTGATATCCTGAGGTTGGGCTGTGAYGGAATGTCTTCTGTTCTGCTGCCACATTCTGTTGCCTCAATTTCCCTGTAGGCCTTAATTTGTGGGTTTGGGATCCCATTTTTTTATGCACTAAAAAAGAAGGTTGGGAACTGCACAGCCAGACTCTAATATGCCAAAACCCCGCATTAWCTTTCTGATTTGATACAGGTTTTTAAGCAATAGAGCACTTCAAGTTATCACATATGCTGTTCTACTGTCCGTGAGACCCTAAGATAACTTTGCATTCCCTCTTCCCTTCCTCCTGAAATACAAGACCAAGCTTCACCCTTGCTAATGGAAGCATCCACAGGAGGGTGGGCACCATTTCTTATCGTTCCCGTACACTGCACAGGCGGTGTCAGCCCCAAAACAGCCCCTGGTACCCTTGGAGGATCTCTTACCCTGAGGCCGGCTGTCTAAAGCCCCTGTGACCCTCCGCCCTCAGCAGCCCCGCCCGCGGAAGCCCCTCCCTCCCTCCCTCGCTCCCCGGCGCGGCGCGGGACTCACTGCGCAGCAGGACGCGGCCGAGGAGGCGCTGCCCCCGCTCCAGGGCGTTGCAGTCCCAGCGGTGCCGGCGGAACTGGTGCTGGCACTCGGCCGTCCAGGCGGCCACGCCGCGGCCGATGGACAGCATGGCCTCGGGGTGCCGGCGGCACAGCTGCCGCTGCCGGCTCACCAGGCCCGGCACGTTGTCGCACATCACCCGCGACGAGCCCACGGCGCCCATGTACCTGCGGGAGGGAAGGGGCAGGGCAGCACGGGGGACCGCGGCGACCCCCAGGCACCGACTCGGGGCAAGGAAGGTCCTCAGCGCCCCGGAGCCTTCGTCGGGCGGGTCCAGAGCTGTAGCTACCTCTGCCTTTTTGGTGGAAATCCTTTACAATTAGTCACCGACCCTGTGTTTTATTTTTTAATAACGTGAAGCATTCAGGAGAACCCCGAGCCCCGCTATTGCAGCTCCGTGCAGTACTTAAAAAAAAAAAAAAAAAACCTTGACAAAAATTAAATTACATCATCTGTATCCAGATGGTCTCTATTAGTCCTGAAACGTTTCGAAAGGTACCTTTCATAAAACCCAAACTTCTATAGGTGTCTTTTGAAGGGATCAAGCAGAAGAAAATGTCCTTTTCTTGTATTTTCATTATTTAATACCATCATAAAATCGTTAAAGCCGTGATTTACAAAAAGTATGTACTTAAGTGGAATTTAGAAGACACCACGACAAAAAAAAATCGCAATAAATAACGTTTATAAGGACACAGACATTCATTTTATTGAAATATGCTCAGTCTGATAAATCAGGCTTTGATCGCACGTTAGCCCGTGTCCAGGTTAAATTTGCTCCCCAGGATTACAAGAAGGGGTTTAATTCCTCTCCTACACCAAGACTTTTCAGCCTGGGTTTGGTTAGGGTCCCCAGCTTGAGGGGCAGGTTTATGTTTCCATTCTAACACGCTTTTCAGCGAGCTGCCTGAGACTCCCAACACCGACATCAACTATCACTTGAAGCCGGGCTCTGCCCTTCCCGCAGGGCTCTCAACCCTCTGCCCTGGCAGTTTGCAGTTTAGCGAGGAGAAACTGTGAAGGAGGGAGGGGCGGAGGAGGGCGAGGAAGAAGGAAAAAAATTAATAATGAAAAAATTGCGTTTCTGTAGCCAATTCCCAGCGCCGCCGGGGCGCGGAGGGGCGGCTGCCAGCAACAGCGCTTCGCCCGCGCCCCTCGGGCGTGTTCCCCGCCCGCCTCCCTGCCCTCCTCCCGCTCCCTCCGCGGCCCCGCCGCCCTGGGCAGCACCGGCCGGGCGGTGCCCGCTGCCCCCGCCGGGCTGCATCCCCCGCACCGCTGCCGAAAACCCCGCGTAGCCCCCGCAGTTGTGCTGTGCTTATACGGAGGGGGAGGTAGGGGAGCGGGGAAGGGGTGTGGAAGGAGGTGCTGGGACCGTCTAAATCCGCTCGCTTTAAGGCCGGGCTTTCTGGACCGAGGCAGCTGGCAGCAGCGAGCTCCGCTTGTGCGAGACTGAGAAGGGAGAGGCTTCCCCCACCTCCCCTAATTCACAATTAATCCGACCCCACCTTCCCCAAGAGCAAATAAAAATTTCTGGAATTGCACAGCTTACCACCATGAGGAGGTGACTCGTGGGGTCGCCCAGACCAAGACCAAGGGAAGAGACCACCAGATCCCAGGGAGAAAGTTCATGTTAGAAACGCTTTGGTCCACATCAGGTCAGTTGCGGGGGGCAGAAGAAATCCCATGGAGCAACAAGGACGAGCAGGGGTAAACGCGCCTGAAGGCCACTTCTTTCCCACAGGTCAAGCGCTTTCGCATCCCCACGCGCGACCGCAGGGCTTACTGATCCGCTCCCGGGATACGGGGGATGCTGGATGATGCATCGCTCTGGATTCCTCTCGGTTCGCCCTGCACCAAATCCCTCAGGACATGGAGTTCAGCCCCGCTCCCAGCCTTCATCTTTGCCCCGATCCAGCTCTTCCCTGCAGTCACGGCAAAACTGAGGGGCTGGTGTGGGCTGCTCTCGGACTGGGTGGGTTCTGCTTTGGTTGGTGGTTTTTTTTCCTCTGAAACTCTGATGGATGAAATGATGTCAAGAGACACTGGGGGAAGAGGAGGAGGTAACACCTCTGATTAGGCAAGGAATCCCGAGGAGCCAGTTGCTTTCCAATAACCCTACAAGCAGACAGTGAGTTCAAACCCGCCAGCAGATGCTACACGACCCGCAGAGCCGGCGGCGGCCCCGGGAGGCTGTTACAGACCGGCGGCACTTGCTTGGCATCTCTCGGGGTTTGGCACGACGGCACTTCATGCCTCGGTACGCGCACCCGCGAACACCGAGCACGGAACGGAACCGCGAAAGAAGCAGAGAATCTGAGCAGTCCCGGTATGGGGTGGGTGCCGCCCGCCGCCTCCCCTCGCCCTGGGCCCCGCAGAGTCGGGCCGGCTTCTCCGCGGGCACCGGCGCCGGGCGCCTCCCCGCTGCACGACCCCGCACCGCGGGGACCCCGGGCCCATGGGCTCCGACAGGAGCACGGGCTACGCGCCTCATCGCGCTTCAATCCCGGGACGGGGGATCCCGCTGCCGCCGCACCGCTCCCCGGCCCGAGAGGCGACCGTCCAACAGAGGGTCCATGCGGCCGGGGTTGGAAGCAAACCCAAGAATAAGGGATTTAGCAACTTTTTCACTTCGTGTCATCTCTGCAAAGCAAATACAGGGTAACATATATTCTAAACAATGAAACCTCATTATCAAGGTGGAAATGCTCCGTTTCCACTTTTTCAGCCCTCCTTGGCTGAAAAAAAAAGACAAACGCCGAAGGTTGCTAAGTGAGTTAGGGACTTAAACAGCTCTTGTTACTAAAAGATGCCTGCAGTTGTCAACTTCAGGTGAAAATGCTGGAAGAGCAAGCTAGGAAGCACTTGTTCAGAGCTGTTCTTCAGGCAGTATATTACAGCCATGCCTGTGTGCAGAGCAGACATCATTCTCCTGTTTCTCAGTACAACTTCTCAAGATCACAGACCTAGAACTAGATCTAAGCATGTACCATTTCAGAAAGAAAATGCAAAAGGTAGAATTATGTGAACTTTTGAGGTGRTAACATTCATGCACTTAACAACTTGAAAGAAATACCCCAAATCTRCAGAAGTCAACATCCAACACCCACCCACACTGCAATGTCAAAATCTTTCAACTGCAAAAGACTTCCAAGTAAGAATAACTGAAGCTTGAGACACATGAATGCTTCTCCATCAGTACTTGTCCAGAGGCAACTACAGCTCCTCTTACTAACTCCAGCAGATCTTAAAAACAACAGATGAGCACTCAGAATCTATTTGATAAAGTATAATCCATGTGTAAAAAAACTCAGATTTTTAACTTCTGGACAATTTCTTTCTTACATTTACAATACACTTTGGATCAATTAGCCGAGTAGAGAAACATCACTGAGAGGACAGCAAATTCCAGCAGTATTTTAGACCCATACAAACTGCTACAATCCTCCCTCCTACCAGCTTTCTCAGGCTTACAGTAAAAAATGAGTTCTTAGAATTTCTCATACCCTTTTGTATGAACAGGAGTTCCTTCACCTGTGGCTACTGCACAAGAGGCTTATCAATGGTGTCCTTTTCTTCTCCATAAGACATTTACTACATCTGCATTCCAGATTTATTGCTATTCAGATTCTTCCTCCAAGACCTCCACTTTGTGCCGGCCCTATAGAAGTTCACCTTGGATCCATTATTTCTATTAACCACCATGCTCTCATCATACAGAATGGCAAAACAGGCAAGTTTGGAAAGGAACCTGGGGGACCACATTGGGTTTGCAAGACCAGGTTAGGTAGCAGGAGGGCTACAGGGGTGGTTTCTGTGAGAAGCTACCAGAAGCTTCCCATGTTTGACAGAGACAATGCCAGCCAGCTCCAAGAGCCTGCCACTGGCCAAAGTCAAGGTCATCAGTGACGGTAGATGCACTTTTGGGACCACTATTTGATAATGTGAAAAARCCCCTCTGCAACTGAGCCAAAGAGAGTGTTAGACAATGTGAGAGGACCAGCTGTGGAGACACCTAGGCCAGAGAAGAACAAGAGAAGATGCTCCAGCTGCCAGAGCAGAGATTCCCAAGCAGACCATGGTGAGTCAGGCTGTGCCCCAAAGGTCCATGGAGGAGCAGAGACCCACCTGCAGCCCTAGGAGAAGCGCTTGGTGGACTGAAGATGGCTCTGMCCCTGTGGGAAGCCCATGCCAGAGTAGGTTCCTGGCAGGACTTGGACCCACAACAGAGCAGTCTGTTCTGGAAGGACTGCACCCMTGGAAGGGGCCCATGCTGGAGCAGTGAACAACTGCAGACTGTGGAAASGACTCACGTTGAAGACATTTGTGGAGGACTGTCTCTCACAAGGGAATGCTGGTTCCTGATGCAGCCCTGGAGAGCCTGCTGGCTACCCTTGCTGTAAGAACAGACAATCAAGAAAGCTGTAGGTGTCTTCAGCAAGTTTTATGTGCAGTTTCTCAAACAGTTAAGAAACCAGGCCATGACAGTGGAGTACCCAGAGCACTGAATTTTTCTGCATACCCTCTGAAATCAAGCAGAGGTTTTTCAATACAATAATGAAAATAATGTAGTTAAACCTGTATTTCTACATTCAAATAAAGACTGTTTTCAGGAAAGCTGAAGGCATGGAAGGCTCATCTGAGAAAATTTTAAAAGAAAAATCCMACCAAACCCTTAAGTAGAACACATCTTCCCACATACATTACAGCCAGTAGCACAGCTTACAAGAAGTGAAAATCATGCCCCAGAGGAATCTGTGGAAGTCCTTCCAGAGACTTCCAGGGACTGTATTATATAAAACTACACTATTTGGATCAGGATCAAAAATAGAAGTAATTTATCAGCTATTAAAACTGTTAAGGACACCCATCACATAATTCATTCCCTGTCAGTAATACCCCATGTCACATTTTACTCATATCTAAATACAGCCCTATTACCTGGAAATTCCTATTTCTGGAATAGGGAAATGCAAATTTTCAAATATACACTTCCCCCATGCCTCCAGAACAAAAATGACAGTACATATCTTTATAAGCAGAAATCTGCACTTCTGATACCTGTCACATCTTCAAAGCTTTTTATCTGTACATAAAGATCCAAAGCAACATTTGTAAACATTACTAGTAACACAGGAGCTTCATTTGGAAAGATGACCTGTAGCTTTTGCAGAACTGGTGGAATAGAGAAGGAAAATGCAAACAAACCCTGGTCAGCTTATGAAGAAGTGACAGTTTTGGGGAACACCTGAAGAGGTTCAAAGACGGCAAAAGAAAGAATAATAAATGGCATATTTTAAGTCTTGTCCTCAATAAGGCACTTGGATGAAAAAAAAAGACAAATCAAACACATGCCTGAAGTCAATCGAGTGTAATAAAAAAAAAAGCTCACTCTTCCTCAGTTTAAGAACACACATACCCCAAACTACTCTTTATTAGTTGTAATTGGCTAACACGAACAATTGGGTAATGCCTTATGAGAAACCAGATACTGCACAAGTCAAATTGAAAGAGCAGGGCAAATCCCAAAGCACAGGAGACACCACACACATAAACCACAGTGTACCTTAGAAAGATTTTTAAAAAAACCCAAACAATCCTTGCAGCTCTTTCAGATCTCCACAGGATCACCCAAGGCCCTAATTTTACATAATAGTCTAAAGATTCAGAAAAGGCCATTGTATGAAGTCATCCCTATGAAGACAAGTTAGGTATCCAATGACTTTGCAAGTAGGAACCTTGGGCATCTTTAAGCAACTAGGTATCCACAAAGGATTTGGCCCGAGGTCCAATTCACTCAATCCTCAGCACCTCTATTTACACTACTGTAGGAGGAAAACAACAGCAGCAGGGCTGTGCAGCTTACCTGCTTAATACATGCAAAGCTCTTTAGCATTCTCCTCCAATCCCCTCATAGATGTGCAAATCTTTGTATTCTTACCATTGGGGGGAAAATGACTGCAATTTGATGACTTGCAGAAGGAAACCTCTCAGCAGGGACATTTTCATATGAAGGCTCCCTTAGGAGGTGCTGGTGGGGGWAAGAATTCTGACAGTGTCGATCAGAGGCCAAATGTTGAAGGGATCTCTTTCTTTGCTTCCTGCCCTATCATCACCATATTGTGACACCTTGTCAGAGAATTTGAAAGAGGCACTGCAACAACATGAAAGTGAATACAGGATCCTGAAACTCATTGTTTAAGAGTTTGGAATCCAAGAAGGTAAATACATGGGGTTTTTTTTGGTTTTTTTTTTTTAATATGGTAGGTTAAAATAATTGTTCATTTGACTCTGAACATGTCGTCTTCATGTAACGCAGTTCCTGATTGATCAGTTAATGAAAACAGCTTAAAGTGGTTACTCCAAGACCCTTGCTTCTTGTGAATGGTTTATGGAATTCAGATCATCACACTTGAACAGCGCAGGATGCCAAGGATGCTGCTGGCACAAAGCCTATGCTTAATTCAAATGATGCTCACATGTGTGTCGGCAATTGTGACTATAAGCACCAGAAGCAGGTGATCCATAAGATAATTCAAAAGGACCAGCTTCTTCCAAACGTATTTTGGAGGTCATCTCTTGAAGTTCAGACCTTYGACTCACTTCTGCAAAAAACACTTTATTATAACTCTCACACTAGGAAAAAAAATTACCAGCATTACTTTTTCCCTCCTAAGTATTTTACACCAAAAGCATTTAATTAAATACTGATAAAACTTCTCTGGAGCAGCTACTTTGTCCAACTGCAAAACCTCCAAGTTAAGTTTAAAAGACCTCCATATGACCAGACTTTTTCTTCAAATTGATGGGAAAAAAGTTTAAATTTTTACTGTCTCAAATGTCAAGATTGACACATCTTTTGAAAATGAAGCTATATTATGTGTCCTTTGCAGTGGCTTTGTCAATATAAATTGTCACTTAAGTGGAGAAGTAAGGGCTAAGCAGCAGAATCTTTTAAAGAGCAGACCTTCCTTGTGGCTGAAATAATTCCAGTTAAGTAATGCAAAAGTACTTGTAGAAAACACTCTGAACAACACGCCTGCCCACTCCYTCTCTACTACCCACCCCAAAAGCCCCAAAGACCTTCATTCAATAGAAACTCCCAAAAGACATTGGGTATCAAAGTTCTAATACCACCTGTTAGCTATCTCATCAATAAGAAACTGCATTTGAATTGTATTTCAAGCTGATCAGAGGAGGAGTGGAGTGTATATAAAAGGTTCTCCCTTTCACAATATGTGCCCCATTAGTTTACAATTAATTCTAAGGTAATACAAAGAAACAGAGCAYTCTATTTTAAAAATATTTCTTTTTCTATACTTTGTTCATGCTGATAGAACGTTCACTTCCACTTCTTCTGATAGGAATACAGCTTATCCCGTTTGACCCCAGTTTGGGTGCAGAACAGGAAAAAAACCCCAACCAACACATGTTGTTTTTGTCTCTGGCTTCATCACTCTGTAGGATGCTCCTGGCATTGAAGAAGGAAAGGAGGTAAAACAATTGCAGTAACAAGGAAATAGGGTACTGAYACCCAATGCAGTTCTCTAAAACAAAAAAATAGAAAACAGTGGTAACAGTGATTGGAATAGCACTCAAGATTTTATCTTCTCCTTACCAGCGTCTACAGAGAATATCAAAGGTTAACACTCCAAACAACATTTCTGAAAACTCAGAGACCCATTCAGGTTTATGTTTTTTTAGATTCTTTTTGTTTCCTTTTGAAAGAAGAATGTCCCTTCCAAAATATTCAGCATTATTACAGATATAAATCAGAAATCTGCAAAAATGTAACTAGTTTGAATTCACTTATACCAATGCTCTTTTTTTCCAACATAGATGGTTTGGTAAGCAGATCAGAACCAGTTATATTTCACTGTGGATTACAAACACCTTTTTAAGTGGAGAAAATATTAAGAAAAAATTTGTAGTGAAAGACCAGACCATGAAAAAACAAGCTCCTATGCCTTCTAAGTTGTCTGCATTCTTAGAGCAAAGGACTACTATAATCCTTTTAATAGATGCGATGAAACTCTTAATGGAGGCRAGTATCCCTAAGGAAGCAGATTTCAGGCATAATTTAAGAATCACAGTTCAGCGGGAAATGACTTTTCAGGCAATATGTAACAAGATGTCCATGGATCTGTTGATCATGAAATGAAAAAGAAGACCACATATCACTTTGCAAGATGAAAGATCTTTATCAACATAAATTTTAATATGATACTTTAAATATTTTAAACCTTTTCAACCCCCAAAACACATCTGCATTACAATTTTAAATACAAACATGTGATACATAATCAGAATTTGCTTATGCTCACCTCTGAACAGGTAAAGGCAAAAAAACAGAACTAGTGATTAATAAGCACTAATCACAGCTTTATGCCAAACAAAAAGAAAAGCAATGACAAGGTTTCCGACCTACATTCTATACCAACAATGATTTTAAAAATAAAATTCTAAGATATCTTAAGTAACAGTTTTAATTTTAAATAACTTTATTTCTAGATCAAATACATACTGGATACAAATACTGCAGATATGATGAGAAACAGCACTAAACTTAAATTCAGGTTCTCTTTGCCACTAATTTAATTACAAATAAGAAAAAACCAAATCCAAACAATGTTACCACTCCCATTTTTACTGATCTTTTTTCCAAGATGGCTGCTTTTCCTGGAAGTTTCACTCGGTTAGGTTCATTCCTCTCTTCATGCTGAGGCAACRTATTAAATCCATGCAAACAGTGCAAAAACAAAAAGTTAGTGTGAAAGCTTCTTAAGCAGATTATAAAGCACCCAGTCCTAAGAATCTGCCTGTATCTAGGATTGATATTACTTCTGTCTCTGTCCTACTTCATTTGAAACACATGTGTGCAAACCCTCATCATATCTGATGTTCAATCATTCKGTAATATACATTAGAAAAACAAACTGTGCATTTACAAACCTAATTACTCAGGAGTAAAACATTATTAGATGCTACAAAAATCTAATAATAAAACAATTGAACTCCAGCTGTCAAATATTTACTAGAACTTCTGCCATTTAATTACTAAAACAACTGTTTATTTAAAAAGGAAGTTAAATATGTTACAGATAGGACTTTCTTGAAATTAAAGGGAGAGTGGAAAGTACCTGCTCAAATACATATTGAATCTGAGTAGAGCCTTCTCATAAAGGACAGCAAGGTTAGATTCCAATTTCCTACCTCAGTTCACTATGCTTGGAAGGCCATCTCATTTACTGCACTTTCAAAAATTATATGCTACAGACACGTACTGCTGGCAAAATCTTGTAATGACTAAACTTAGCAAACAGTACTGAAGACTTCAAGGGAATTTATCCTAAGTTTTCAAGTGAGAGGTTTAACTGTTTCACTTAGGTTCACACGTTCATAATAAACACTTGAGTGCTCTACATTCAAAAGTGCTCCATCRTAAATTAAGTAGCACAAAAACATTTTGTATTATTCATAAGTGAAATTAATATCAAATAACAGGATTTTAAAATGCAGAAAATGCATTTTTGAAGTAATTAGAAGGCTGTTTCACACTGGATACAAAGACACCATGCTTCATCTTGACAGTTATCAAACCTTCCAGATAGATAAAGTCAAGTGGCACCAAACTAGGAACCCTCCCAGCCCTTATAACCCTCCCTCCCTTATACAGGAGGCAAACATAGACACAATTGATTATTGCATATGCAAAAAAAAGGAATAAATACCTAGTAAGTTCTTTGCCACAGTCTCTACTTAATATATTTGGTGTTAAGTGATTTATTGGAAGAAGGCTGTTATATTACATTAAATTTACTTAAACTACAGGAAATTGCATTAGTAGCATTACACTCAAGGTCTGAGTTCCACATGGCTTCGTTCAGCAACAGATTCCTTTCTGACACTGATGCTCCATTTACCCTACCCCAGCAGCCGTTCATTTTACCAGCCTATTACTTAAAATGACCCCATCTGACAAGAGAGTGTCACTGTGTTGGTTTGAGAATGACTGATGTAGTGCTAACATCTAGCCTTGACCTCTCCCACCCTCTTCTTTTGTCACTCTACAGAATTATCTGGGATGCCTCCCATTCAATCCATAAAACCTTAGTATCCCCCTTGTGAGTCAGTAATTCCAAACAAAAGATTCCTTAATTAAAAAGTAAGAGTGTAAGTATTCAGCGTGGCATATATGCCACAGCGATTGTCCAAGGGCACAGAGATACATTCCAATTAATTCTTTCACGAAGTAGAAGGAAAAAAGGTAGATAGTGCTTTCTTTTGGAGATTCTCCAACTGCCATGGAGTATTAGTATTTTCTTTCTGTCCATGAAAAGGCGGAAGGGGAAGAGATGGATGCAGTGCCCATGCTAAGGCTAAACAGCCTGTGGCAGACCAAAGAATGAAACATTTTCTTGAGGGATGTCACATTTGAGGTTGCATCAGAAACTTGTACACAGTATTTAACAGCCTCACTGACACACACCCACCTTCACCACAAGGTCCTTCAGTTTGCCAGCTTCTTCTTCCAGCTTTTTAACACTGCAAACCAAGTCTTTGCAGGCTTCAATGTAACATTCAGTTGGTGCCCACTGCAGTACCATCTGTTAATAATTACAGTTGACATAATTACATAATAGTACATTATAAATTAATGTTCTACAATTAATGAATCACAAAAGACAGTGCCAGAACTGCATTTATGCTGGGTTTTAATTGTATGATTTATGCACAATAAGCTACTACTTTCTAGTACGAGTTTCCTTTTTTGGAAGCTTTCGTCACCTTAACTCTCCTATGAGTAGAAACATGAAGAAACTAATCTATTTCCTTTAATTTCATGGCTTAACTCCTTGAAATAAATTATTTTTAAAAAAYGTCCTCTAGAGAAAGACCATTGGACAGCTCTATGTATCTATATAATAACCAAGACAGTTGTTGAGTATTCATAGTTTTCATCTTACAAGGTGGAATAATACACTCCAAATCAATATCCTCTTTAGCTGAGTACCTTGTGAGAATTTTTGAGGAAATGGTTATTCATGGTCTGTACAGGAATGATCAGCTTACTACACTCTTTATTCAACTTCTGAAGAAACTTGAGGAATTCATCTTCACTAGAAAAACAAAATTATATTTTGTTATTTGTTAAATGCTGTAACTTCTTGCAAGCCAAATACTACCTATGGATTTCCAATACTGGCTAGTGAGTTAGACAAGCAATTTTATAAGAATACCCTGCATCATTTTAATAATGAGTAGTTAAAAGACATTTAACATCTTAGCAAGTTTTTTTTTCCCCCTTATTTGTCTTATCCTGTCCCATCCCCTCCCTCCCCCACCTTATTTCGGAAGGACAATATGTCTCATCTGCAGCTTACATTTTTGAAGCAGATTTTTGAGGAAAAAGCTGGTTTTAGCTAGGACTAAAATGACAAGGTTTAGGGTCATTTAGTCTCGAGCAGAGTGGAAGAAAATAAGAATTCAATAATACWGGCTTGGCCCTCGGATCTGGAAACATTCCATCAGATATTTTAAGCTCTGAGGTATATCTATTTTGAAGAAAATCTACACTTGGTGCCCAAATGCAAGCAGGAAGACAACTCTGAAAATTAGTTTGATACATGTCTCCAAAAAGCGGAGAGAAGGACAGAAAATTTTAACAGATTATTTACAACATTAAGTTTCTAGAGCTTCCACATGACACTGACTCAAATTTACTGGAAGTGTCTGAGAATTTTAGTTATAAGTCCTGGTGCCAGACAGAAATTTGTTGCCACTGACCATGACAAAGGAAAGAGGGCAAGGAAGAAGACCATCCAACTGTTTTTGCTGAGTGAGCTCTCAAAYTCTGAAACTCCTGAGAGGTGTCTGTATTTCCAGTAGGAAAGTTTCTCACCACCTCACTTGCTTCTGCTTCTGAGGGCAAAAAGGTATCCATGAAATTTATCAAACAGCTAAACTAAGCTACATGCCAGTGCAGTGCAAGTATCTAAAGAGAGGTGGAATTTAACCCGTGGAGTGTCACAGAACACTTTCTTTCAACTTTGGGCACAGATCATTAGTGAGTAAAATTTCCACCACTCAAGACATCTGGGATTTGCAACAGTGCTGAACTGTTAAGACTTTTACATTTACAACAGAAATATATATAAGCATGCTGGAGGTTTAAAATCAATACTGCAAATGGTTTTCAAGAAGATGAGAAAGTTCAAAAGCCTATTAGTTTGTTTTTATAGAATAAACTATTACTTGTTTCAGAACAATGTAATTGAACTGARTATTTCAGGTAGAGAACCCAAACACTAAACATCTGGAGATAGTCTGAGAGTTTCTCCCACACTGCTGTAGTCAAGGCTTAATCACAAATGTTCTCTTCTACTTAGATAACTACCTGGTTTTTAGCTGGCTGGGATCAGTTRTGGCACTGTCTGTGTTTGATCACAAAGGAAACTATTTTCTTGAATTCTGGAACGATTCTCGGCAAATATAAAGTATGTTATGGGCTTGAATGGGGGGGGGGAAGAAAAACATTCTATCATACTATGTCACTACATCATAGTTCTCAAAAAACACCCCATTTTCATGGAATTTTATACCTGTTGCAGTGACACATTCTTGTATTTAGAAATGGAAATGTTTTCAGAAAAAATTACCACTTTTAAAAAGAATTAATGGCTGTCAAAACATCAGTGGCTAATCAGTGCTAGACACTCTGTGAGTTTATAATCAATCAGTTCAAGATTTTCTACTATGTTAGTTTTTCTATGACTTAATGACTGATTCTCCTTTTCACAGAATGACTTTGAACAAGTGGGAAGTAAAATCTTTACATAATAGCATGTAAACATAGCCTATGATTTTAGTCTCAAGGTCAGATTCCTAGAATACATGTCAGGCCATTTTCTAGCAAACTATGCAGGGCTTGCCATAACTGAAATGCTATCATATTTTGTGTACTTCAATCTTTAATCAATCAACTATTTTCTAGTTTTGAGAATTACATATTACCTAAATCCACACTATACTAGGAATTAGACATGTCACTGGCGTGTCAGACTGCACCAGACACTGTGTGGGTATTTTATTGTGTTTGGCCACACAAGGTAAATGTGTAATTTTTTTATTTCTCCACTTACTCCATCTCTTCAAATTTTTAAGCTGCTCTGCTTAAATGTRTGTTCTAAACACTACTATGGAACAATCTGAAAAAAACCATATATTTTAACATAAAAATGCATAAAACTAATTTATCCTTGCTAAAGAGTCAACATGACTAGTCAGCCTAGCAGATTCCTGGTCTACCACCTCAGCTCAGCAGCAAAGTCTGTTTTAATACAAATGGCTCAGATGCTGTCAAAGTATTTATGGTGTATCTGTATCATACTGGTTTGTACTCTTTTGCATGCTGAACTTCAGTTCTTCATACTGCAGCACATGTACAAGTTTGCACCAGGATTCTCTCCTGAAAGCACACACTTGTTTTGATGGAGAATTACAAAATCATAGAACAATTTGGGTTGGAAGGGACCCTAGAAATCATCTAGTTCCAATCCCTSTGCCACAGGTAGGGGCATCTTTCACTAGATCRGGTTGCTCCAAGTCCCATTCAACCTGGCCTTGAACACTTTCAGAAATGGGACATCCACAGCTTTTTGGGGCAACACACTCTAATGTCTCACCACTCTCACAGAAGAGAATTTCTTCCTTATATCTCATGTAAACCTGCCCTCCATCAGTTTGAAGCCATTCCCCCTTGTCCTATCACCACATGCCCTTGGTAGCAAGTCCTTATCCAGCTTTMTGGGAGGCCCTTTTTAGGTCTCTCTAAGGCCTCCCCACAGTTCTCTCTCCTTCAGGCTGAACATTCCCAAGTCTCTTAGCCTGTCTTCGTAGGACTGGTGCTCCAGCACTCTTGGTCACTTTTGTGGCCCTCCTCTGAACTCCCTCCAACTTGATGTCCTTCTTATGCTGGGGGTCTTGGAGCTGGATGCAGTACTGCAGGTGGAGTGTCATGAAAGCAGAGWAGATAGGGACCTCTCCTGCCCTGTTGGCCACTCCTCTTTTGATGGAGCCCAGGATACAATTGGCCTTCTGAGCTGCAAGTGCACATTTGTAGGGTTATGTTGAGCTTCTTCCAGGAGTTGAATCTGATGATCCTTGTGGGTCCCTTCTAACTCAGGATATTCCGAGTTTCTGTGATTCTCACAAACCAATCCCCAAGTCCTTCTCCTCAGGGCTGCTCTCAATCTATTCTATGTCCAGCCTGTACTTGTGCTTGGAATTGCCCTGACCCAGGACAAAGTACTTGGCCTTGCTGAACTGCATGCATCCACCACTCAAGCCTGTCAATGTCTGTTTGATATCCCTTCCCTCCAGCACACAGCTTGGTGTCATGGGCACACACACACACTGAGGTTAAACACCTACATAAAGATGTTAAACAGCACCAGTCCCAACACCAGTCCCTGAGGAGGGTCACTTTTTACTGGTCTTCACTTGGACATTGAGCCATTACCGACAGCTCTTGCCCAGTGTGGATACCCAGCCAACTCCTCATCTCTGAGTGGTCTACTTGTCAAAAGAAATCTCCTCACAGACCAGAAGCAAAATCKAAGTCCTCTGTCAGGAAATGAACTCCCCGCTCTTGCAGCCCATCTAAGTCTTTCAAGGGCTTCCTCAACTGCCTTGCATGTCCTCCCATGTCCTACAGCTCAAACTTAGCTGCAAAAATGTACCTCAAGAAGGCTGCAAAGTCTCCTTTTCATAATCACAGTAATGATAAAGATATCAGCACAGCAACAGCACCAGGAGTAGTTGGTGTATATAAAAATGATTGGTTGGGAGTGGAATACATACTAGAGACAGTCTCACGTAACTGGGGCACTAAAGACAACATGATGGCGGGATCACATCAAGACATGACTGSTAATGCACAGTTGTCAGTGCAATTCAGTTGCCTCCAAAGCACGGAGATATGTACAGATTGAATTTGAACCCAAGCATATTCTTTGGTCCAGTAAACAACGTAACTAACAGGAACTCTAGTCTTACAGTACTCAAATAATACAGACAGTTCTCTCCAGTATTTTGGAGAGGGGAGGGATATCTATGAGAGTTGCAGCACAATTGTCAGGTCACTAGACAAGAGGGAGATACACTTCAAAGAGGAACTGAACCCTTACTATCTAGTTCTATTTTCAGTAGCTAATCTTCTGTAAGTTTGGGAACTAAGAAATGCAAAGATATGAGCATGGCATATAAACTTTAGTCTAGGTGTGCCATCTGGGGAAAAAAACCATACTTACACATAAAGGATAAGAGATTTAAGAAATCTTAAGTCTCCTTTTTACTTATTATACCCTTGATTTTTCATTTTGTGCTGAATGTGGAGTGCTCTATCAGTGTTTAGGGAACTGATTAAGTTTAATAAGGCTGCTGAGGAACGCAACCCTCAGTTGGCTTCCATCGTACTGCATAAGACTGTACTAAAAATGTGAGATGTAGAGTTGATGCTTAAATATTGGGAATAATGGGAAAAAGTATCAAGTTGGAATGGAAAATTGAAAGAGTACACTTTCTTTAAAGAGTTTCTTCATAAGCGTACTGATACATTTAATCTATGATAAGGAAAATAACTTCTAAAGTGCTTAAACAGTAAGATAAAGAAATGRGATATTTTAGAAGCCAGTTAAAACTGCTTCCAGTGGAAGAGGAAAACCCTGAAAAAGTCCAGAATCTATACAGACATTAACATTTATGATTTAAGATACACATGYTTAAGATAGTAATCTACGAGTTGAAAAATTAAAAGCCTATGCAGAAGTTATATGCATCTCTCCCTCCTGCACATTTTTTACTGCATCTTAGAATCAGACAGATTTGATTGGAAAACTAAGAGAGACTACCTCAACTTACTTTGTACAAAGCACATGTACATGTACCACCAGCTCTCATAATCCACCAACTTGCATATTCACATGAATGTTATGCACTAAGGGATAAGATGTGGGACAATTTTACCTCTGAKCCATAGAAAATAACACAGTCACCATAAATGGTTAATATTTCACTTCCATTTCTTTATATATATACTTAATACCTTAATTCCAGCTTCATAATTTCAGAGATGTCTTCAATTTTTTTTTCTTCCACTTGCAGCTCTTTAATAGCATCTAGGAGTTTCTGTTGATCTCCAGGATTTGTAACACCGATCTAAATTTAAAGAGTAATTCCAAATATTATTTACTTTTAAACTTACTGGACATAACAATACAGTAACACTTACTGCACAAGCTTCTAAATATCAAGATTCAAAAGAAATTGTTTTTAAGTTATTGCAACCAACTACAATGTATGTAAGTGACAAAGGAAAAAATAAAACSACTGAAAATATTCAATTCAACTCAACAAAATTACAAGAGATGAGGAACTGCCAAACTGAAATTGTACTGGATATTCAGAAAGTATGTTTAGGGTTTATTAAAAAAAACTAGTAGTTTGCCTAAATACACCTGTGCTGTTAGGATGTTAGGCTTTTCCATTTCAGAATCATTTGAGTCATCTCTGACAGCAAGGTAATGGAATCATGATGGTGATACAACATTAACTCAGAAAGAAAGAGTGGAAACTATCAAATCAGCATCAAACAGAGAATTTTATAGGAATAGGTCTTTTTTARCTGAAGAAAAGCACAAAAGACACATACTATGTAACTGAGATTCTCCAAGTGATGACTGGAACAGAAAACATTGGCTGCTTCACTATCCATCAAGTATCTCAGAATAAATTTTAAATCCTGGATTTAAATTTTAATCAAATTTTAATTTTAAATTGAACTGATTTAAATCCTAGGCTGAGAGTTTTCTTGTAGAACACTTCAAGAAAAAGAATTTGTTAAAAGGGAAATGCGATTGTGGGACATAAAATTTTCCTTGCTCATCTAACAGGCTGTTGTGCATCGCAGGACTTCTGGCGCTAGCAGCCCTAAGATGCTCCTCCACACAAGTGAGAAACCTCTCAATGCTTGCTCCAAGTAAGAATTTGTTCCTAATGTACCAGCTGAGTACCTGATTCAACAGAAGTACACCACTGGAATTTGAGACTGCAAGGACCCCAGTGTCTCCAAAGCTAGGATATATGGGACTCTCACTATATTCTAATCACTTGAAGTTACCCCCCGCACCTTCAGAAATCTGTAAGATGTTAGCATTTACAGTCTCCCAGATTCCTGTCAGAAAGGATGTCGAATGAACAGCTGATAACTCACATCAGATCAAAATTCTAGGGAAGAGATGGTGCCTAAGGAAATGCTTTTTGTGAGACCCACTGTTTTGACATCCAGTGTTCATTGTGACTCCACCAATTACAGGTATCAAATAACTATGGGCTCGCAAGTGTGCCTTTGAACATTTCAAAACCACATTAAGTTTATGGAAGTTCTTCAGTAAAAAAATCCTAACAAGATTAACTGGGAATTTAACTACAGGTGTCAAGAACTAACAGGTTTCCATGGGTACCTCAATAAATTGYACTGAAGTCTTTTTAGCAAACATCACCAGCAGCCATAAAATACTAAGAAGATCTAGGYTAACTATAATCTGCTTCATTTATGTTGAGCTCTATTTGCTCAATTCATTAACTCTCAGGTTTGCCTTGTGGAGCCCTATCAGGTATGACCTAATATTTTCTTAAGGTTTACAAAGCATTACAGCAGTCATTTAATCATGAATAAGTAAGCTCATTTATACAATAGCAGTTATTCTTTAGTATTAAAACTATCTTGCTTAAAGCAGGAACTACTTTGAAGACTGCCTTTGCTTTTGACTCCACCTTCTCATTCCTGAAACCAGSAAATCAGGATGCATCTTTCTGACCAGCATATCAGAAGATGTACTTTGTTACCTTATAAATAAACCATCGTTTTGTTATTCTGCAAACAGATCACCGCCTGAACACCACCACATCTTGAAAATATGCATCAGGAGGTAAAGAATATGATAAATGTCACTATAGATAAAGCCTTCTACCATCACAGTAATTCTGAATTTAGAAGTAAAACACGCAGAACTTAAGAGACAGAAGGTTGATAGACCAGTCCAAACTACTTCCCAATTTCTAGACCATCTCTGTAGAACATGAGATGATGCAGAACCTGACTGTTCATGTAATGCATGGAACAACCACAGTACAATAAGCCCTTCTTGATGGACCAGTGAATTTTTAAGTTGGTATTGGTTCAATCACGCTCTGCACTCCCAATTATGCAAATATTATTGTGGCCATGTTTAAGAAAGCACAAGTGCTGAATAAGAACTGGCTTATATCTGTAAAACAGACTACACACACTCTCGACTTTAGGTGTTATTCTTTACTTAAATACATTTAAAGCAAGCCCTCAAAATCCAAGGCCCAAGCTCACACTCCAGCATKAATGTTCTAAAAGGTGAATAAGATTGCCTCAACACATGAAAAATTCTATACCTGCACAGATAAAACTAGTGAAGCTCTCACTCATATCAATGCCACCTTGCCCAAGTAGACACTAATTTAAATAACTTGACACATTTCTGTCAAATATTAMATGTTTTTTCCAGAAAGTGGGGGCACAGGAATGAGTCCTGGAACTGTGATGCAGAAGCATACAGACCTGATAATTATCAAATTATTTAGTTAAATTCCTGGATTATATTTTGAATTTTGATGTGTTGACTTTTCATTATACATTCCCAAATCCTGAACAGGATGCCAATTTCTCTTATTCTAAAGTAAATAAAATGTGAGAAAGAAATCCCTTTAGTCCTAAATGCATCCAGAAGCAAAATTACTTCTCTTGCTATCTTATGAGAGAAATRCTTAAAACAAAATTTAAAAATGTATCATGAGTAGTGCAGACAAAAACCTCCAAATATTGAATAGACATGTCCCAGTATATTGAACAGACTTTTTTTTCAGGATGGAACAGTTTATAAGATTAAGGAATGCAAGGATTTCAGCTTGAAAGACTCATTGTTTAGACTCTGCTGTAGAATACAGATAAAGATATTTACAGAGAAAATATCTTTCTGATATTGTTTGATGGAGGAAAGCATATCATGTTAATGACAGGATTTCTCCCCAGTTCTCTGGATACAAAGCAGCTTGGTTCAGAGGCATCCATCAGAGGTCATCATTAATCTTTGTAGTAATAAGATCCAGGCTCTTTTAAACAGCTGGCTGTTAGCTGAAAGTCTGCCATTACAGTAAAAACTTTCAACTCTGAAGCTACAAGGAAACAGATTAGATTTGTTTTATCAGCAGTGTGGGGAGAAACTGTTAGCAGAGCTCTAAAACTAGACTGCATCAAGAAGTTAGGATAACATATGAAGTGCTAATAAGCAAGGAGTGTTATGTCATTTTTTAACTTCTCAACTGAAGACTCACTAATTAATTTATGCCCATGTACAAAGCATGACTTATTTTCCAGGAACTGTTTCCTGCTGCTGGAAAGTTAAGAAACAAAGCAATTAAATTCTTACAGATATCTTCCTGTGTAGAAGCAGCTGATTCATGTAGCCGTTTCAGTTTGTTCAAAGCTTTCTTTTCTATTATAATAGAAAGCCTCAAACATTTTGGAACACTGAAACAGAAGCTATGATTTTGAGTGAAATTACAYCTCCTAGGAGAAGGAACTATAAAGCTTAGCAATTCACTAAAGTTCGCAATTCTCTCCCCTTCCCCTGGTGTTCCCTGGACAAAACCAAGCACTGATTACAATATCAAAGCAGGTGAACAATACGAACATACACTCAGAGAGATTTACAATTTATTGTAATCATGATCAACAAAGCAATTCACAGAGGAATGAGAAGAAATTCACAGGAATCTCCTTAAAGAACAAAACTGCTATCAGTAAGAGCTTTAGAGTTCTAAAAATCTCACACTGGGATACTGYCCAATGATTCTGAGGTTTCAGGAAAGGAGTAACACCAGAACACRCTGACATGTCTTATAATATTTTATCCTAGGTGAACTCTTAAACTTTTTATTGACAAAGCTTCTCTCTATGAGCACCCCCGGAGGAAACAGAATTACTTGTGAGTTCTGTCCAAACAATTAAACTCTACTCAGTAACAAAACAAAACTTCAAATAAAACATCCTCATTGACATCCACYCTAAAGGAATAAAACTGTGGTTCCAGCTGCTAGAACACACACCTTCTTGAGACCAGGATAAGAGGAAAAAAAGCTGGCACTAAGGACATGGCTAGCCAGGAGGAGGGAGCAGTCTTTAAGAAGCTGTTTTTATGACGCATCTTTGAAATCCTAGTCCAGGGATTCCAAAGCTCCCCAGTACAGAGTACTCAGAAGAATCCTGCAGCCTGAAGTACTTACATTGTTCCAAGGAGACTCCTATAATTGGATTTTATTATAGCATCCTCCTGTAAGCACAGGAGGTCCTCTCATTTCCCACAGGAAAAATCCCAGCAAAGACTAAAGAAAAKAACCACCACAATCTCAACTGAGAACTGAAGCCTTGTAATAATTCATCACAGAGTCAAAAGACCAACCTTAGCAAACAGCAAAAGACCAACCTTCCAAGYGGCAATCAACTGTAAGAAACAAAATCTTCTCTTTTTTTCCTTTTTTTTTGAGGGGGAATAAGGTTTTATAAACCTGTGTGGGATATGAGATGCTACAATTTAAGCAACTCTAACRTAAGAGAGCTCTTCTTTCTCCAACAAAAATAATCGCCTCACAAAGGAGGATCACATCTAAAGTTTAACATTATCTACTGCTAATCCTAGAACTGATTTCCCTTCAGAGAAATCATAATTAAAAACTAAAAATGGTAAGAACTAAAATTTAAATTAGAACTATTTCCTGCTCACCCATTGATCTGTGAGATTAYAAACTTCAGAAAAAGCCTGTCTATATTCACATTAAAATTTAAAAAGTTGCAGAGGATGCTGAAAGAATTATTGCAAGGTTAGAMATTTATAATGAAAAGTTAAAACATTCAAGAAAAAGGAGAAAATTAAATTATGTTCTAAAGTAGTAAACTGACCTGTATTAAGTCATCTTTTTGCATGGTCAGAAGTTGTCTTAAAGATACATCTTGTTCCTGTATAAAACAAAATAATTTCTGCTATCAAAAAGAATTTCAGAAGAAAACAGTTTTAACTTGATTTTCTTTCTTGTTTTACTTCAGTTTTCAGGGAAAAAAACCACCATTATTGATTCAATGAAAGATTTACCTAGTTTAGAAGCATCAAATGTTGTGACTAACACACATAATCAAGAAATCCAATTTAGTCCATTGTAGTTTAACTTCCCATTTTATAAATAAACTTCTGTTTAAGAAATTTATTTGAATTAATATATTAATAGTGACATAACTATTTCATTACACAATAGGTGCATTTTGATTCCATGGATTACTTCACAGGTAGCAGATCCACCAGAATTACCTTCAATAATCCTCTAATGTGTTCTAGACCAAGACCATGTAAAAACACTTCCATGTCATCAAAAGCTGAATAGGAACTGTAAAGATAATTAATGAGATTGGAGTTACCAACAGAGGAAATATTAAAAAAAAGACATCCAGAACAAAGGCATCTCCAGACAAAGCACTTGGGAGCAACCTGAAGCTGCACACACTTGCTTCATGACAGAGGTATCTTATAAACATGCAACTTAATCTATCAAAAATTTATAGATGTCTTTTCTGTCTAATAAGTTGAATTGAACTTGAAGGGGACAATTTTCATACATAAAGATCACTTTAAGTCACAAAACATTCCAAATGAACCTTAACRTTGGGTCACAAGAGTCTGAAAAAATGTGGAAGTGGTTAAGGAAGCTCACTATGTATTCTTATCAGGTAACATTCATATTAATTGGATTCAGTCCACAACTGGTACCCTTCTGGKTCTAGTTAAGCCAAAAAAGGTTATTAAGAAAACAAGACCATTTGTAATTAAAGACAGTGGAAATTACGGGATTAAGAAATTTGTCAGAAGACTACTGTTCAGAAGGTAGACTGAGAAAGCAGTAAACTCTCAACTGTAGGTTCAGAGCTTAACATTTATAAACAAATATAAAATACCAATTTTGATTCCTGGCTCTACYAAGAGATATAAAAATATAAGAAGAAAAATAACTAAACAGCTTTCAACAATCAGATGAACTGCAACAAAAAACAATTAAATGAAAGAATAAATCATACAAAAATCCTGAAAGCACTACTGTATTTGCTACAATGAATCCTTTGCCAAAATCCCAAGTTATAACATTCTTTTGCTGTCCTCTTGTAGGCTCTGAAATGAAGGTCTGCATCATCTGCCACTCAAAGACTGAAGGAGCATCTTGAGTGCCATCATGTGGCATATACAGGACAGCCAGGGATCAGGCCCAGCCAGCATGAGCTTAGGAAAGGCAGATCCTATCAGACCAACCTGACCTCCTTTTAAGACTAGGTGACACACCTGGAGATGAGGGAAAGGTTGTGGATGTTCTCTACCTGGACTTCAGTAAAGTCTCTGATACTGTCTTTCACAGCATGTTCCTGGAGAAGTGCACTTTTTGCTGGGTTAAGAACTGGTTGGATGCCCAAGACCAGAGAGTGGTGGTGAATTGAGCTCCATCCAGCTGGCAGCTGGTCACTGGTGATATTCCCCAGAGCTCAGTGTTAGGGCCAGTTCTATTTCACACCTTTATCAATGATCTGAAGGGAGGGGTTGAGGGTACCCTGAGTAGGTTCMCACAGGGCACTTCTAAGCAGGGTGAGAATGTTGATCTGCTGGAAGGTTCTCCAGAGGGATCTGGACAKGCTGGATCAATGGGCCAAGGCCAATGTATCAGCTTCAATAAGGTGAAGTGTGGGGTGCTGCCCTTTGGTCACAACAACTCCATGCAGTGCTACAGGCTGGAGGAAGACTTTCTGGAAGGTGGCCCAGCGGAAAAGGACCTGGATGTGCTCTCAGCTGCCCATGAGCCAGCATGAGCCCAGGTGGGCAAGAAGGATCAGAAACTGTGTGGCCAGCACAATGAGGGAAGAGATTGTCCCCCCATATGCGGCCCTGGTGAGGCCACACCTCAGGTTCTGTGACCCATTCTGGGTCCCTCACTAGAAGAAAGACATTGAGGGCCTGAAGCACATCCAGAGAAGGGCAAWAAAGCTGARGAAAGTTCTAGAGAGTGAATCACATGACAAGTGGTTGAGGGAGCTGGGGTTCTTTAGCATGGAAAAAAGGAGGCTCAGGGGAAAACTAATCACTCTACAAATGCCTGAAAGGAGGATGTGGCCAGGTTGGGGTTGGCCTCTTCTCCTAGTCAACCAGTGACAGGACAAGAGCTGACACAAGGAAGGTTCAGGTTGGACATCAGAAGGAATTTCGTCACTGAAAGGATGGTCAAGCATGGAACAGGCTGCCCAGAGATGTGGTTGAGTCATCATCCTTGGACATGCTCAAGAAATGACTGGATGTTGCCCTTAGTACTAACGTTTAGTTGACATGGTAGTATTCAGTCAAAGGTTGACCTCAACAGAGATGTTTTCCAACCTAAATGATTCTAGGATTCTAACAACAGAATCTGGTGAGGCTGTCTGAAGTACGTTGAGACTATCTCACTGTGAAGTGCTACCCTGTGAACTGCCATCAGCTTAATGCTGTAAAACTAGAGCACTCCAGATTCAGCATGACCTGGCTGAACAGAGGTAATCTGACCAATCAGATCAGACTATAGACATTGCAAGCTGTCTTTTTAAGACCATGCAGCTCAAGATGAAGGAGGCAACTAGATGGCTTGTTGAGGACTTCYTAGCCAAGTTCTGGGACAAAATCATATCAAGGATCTCTGAAGTTGCTGAAGCAGGTGACAATTTCAGGCACAGGGTACTTTCAAACTTCAGGGTCAGGGGCACACTCTGCCAAAACTTCAAGAGCTTTATTAGTGTTCATACTTTATTTTGACTCTCACATATTTAGGAAAAAAGGGCATAGCCCTTCTTGGTGGCAATGAAGCTGAAAACAGGCATTTAGTGAAAGCATCGAAAATTTAACATCAAATGAAGATAAGCACAGAACAAGTAGTATGCAACAGGGGAGCACACAAATTTAACAGAGCTGAAATGAAGTGACATTGGACCCTGGCTCTCCTATACTCTACACTGAATGAGAGGAAAAGAAAATCTAGAGCATGCTCTTCGTTTATATTACTAAGGAACTCTGCAGTCTTGAAAAATGGATAGTATATTAACATAGTTACCGTGGACTCTCRGCAGCACTTCAAACAAGACACAATATATATTATAACAACTTAATAATTGATATGAACAAATACAATCTCTTACGAATGTTTATAAGCTAAAATTACACTTTAACTGTATTTACCCAACTCTGTGGTCAGGGACAGCAGTCAGAAACTTGCAGATAGCCTCTTGCTCAATTGTTTTATGGTATCTCCCTTGCAAGTGATTTGCAGCCAAAGAGAGCAAACTAAATATCTGTAAGAGCCAAAATTAATTACTTATTATTAAATCTCAAAATGCAAAAAAATATATGGWAGTAAGATTCCAATCAATTACTACTTACAGGGGACATTAAACATCTGTCACTTCTCCTCTAAAGCATACATCTATAATGAGAAGACTAAATCCACAGTTTACCAAGAACTTTTCTGAATTAACCAAATTCCAGCACAATGATGAACTGACACAGTGCACAATAGTGTCTATCACAATGTCTAAAAAAAGCATCTGCCACTACAGAAAAAGCCAAACACCAACATAGTAATTTTTTCTGCTTGTAGACAAGAGTTCTATGTACTCAATGCAGTAAATTCTGTAAAGGGCACAAGACATACGATTCTTAATGTCCCCATTTCCAGTGCATAGATAGACTACAGTACATGTATTTTTCAATTTACAACTGACAATCTACGTCAACTATATTTGACAGACAGGGATTCTTCCAACTGATTAAAGAAGAAGACTTCTGCTAGACATCACTATGCATCAGTGATGGATACCAGACACTGAACTGCCCCTGTGTGAGTTCTGAGATAGTTACAAGAACATTCAGCAAAAGAAGTAGAACTTCAATAAACATAAATGAATGCTGAAACCACTTGCCAGGAATTCAGGTAACTAGCCAGTTTTATATACATATACACAAGGTATGTGTGTTGATCTTGGCCAGCAAATAAGCCCCTATTGAAGCCAGCAAGACAGGGAGAATTAGAAAGATAAAAGTGAGAAAACTTTTCATGGACTAAGATGGATACAATTTGATAAGTGAAGGGGAAGAAACCCCATACACAAAAGCTAAGTGATGCAAAGGCAGACACTTACCACCTCCCACCAGCAGATCAATGCCCAGCCATTCTCCAATTTTATTGCTGAGCATGAAGTGATAGGACATGGAATATCCTTGTGTCAGCTGGAGTGAGTAGCCCAGGGCTGTGCCCTATCCCAACCTCTTGCTCACTCCCAGCCTACTTGCTGGAGATGGGGAGCAGAGAAACAAAGATGGCCTTGATTCTGCACAAACATAGCTCAGTAATGGCTAAAACACTGGTGTGCTATCAACACTGTTTTGGTCACAATTCTAAAACACAGCACCATACAGGTCACTTGGAAGAAAAAAAAACTCCCAGAATAATACAAAATATTTTCCYTCCCAGAAACAGTTTCTGCAGACACAGTCCATATGACAGCCCCTTGGGCTGTCAACAGCCTGAAGAACATACCCTGAAGCTAGAAGAAGCTCATGACCCTTAAATATCTCAATACCATCTGCAAGACTTTGCACCAATTGTGTGAAAGTCAGCACTGCAGGTCAAGAGGCAAGAGTCATCTCTCAAGTGTGAGGAGCCTGTATTCCCTCCCTGTCAGAGAAAGTCATGTTATAAGATTATATGGCTGCAACCTGCTGAACAAGTCATTTATCAAAGGCAGAAAGCATTTGTAACCCTCTTCAGTACCCTGAGCTAGCAGATCACTGAGCCTCAGACACAGATCTTGCTAGCTTCTACTGACAGCTCTGTGCATAGTTATCATTTTTTGCTCCTGCCTAGCCCTTGAGTCTGGCAGAGGAAAAAAATAGGTAAGAAAAAGAAGATGTATATTACAATTCACAAGACCAAATTATACATTTTTGAAGAGCCACTGTAAAAAGGCACATCATTGGTAAGAGCAACGCAGAACAAAATACACAGGAATATGGTCTGACTGATCCTCATGCTCCATCTTGTAACAGCAGTAAACATATTTATTCCAGGAGAATATACGTTATCTTCAGTAGCTCTTCACATTGATAATTAGTGGCTGCTTCTTCCATGATTTGAYGGTCAATTTACATTATTTCACACCTTTCCCTGCAGAATAGATTTTGAAAAAGGCCAGTACCAACTATTCTTCTTTTTGGCTTTAGCCTTTTCACTCCCAAACTCAGTAAGAGACTACACAAATCAGTTTGATACCTGCATTCTCTCRCATAATTTGGCAGATAGGTAAAAAACAACACATTTTTCTACTTCTCATATCAACACAGCTAACATGAATAATTCCTTGTTTTGTATTCTACACTAAACTCAATGATTTTGAAAGAATAAAGAAAAAAAGGTTTCCAAAACACTACTATATAGCCTTTACAGCACTGTGAAAAGCTGTGATACAACAGAAGATAAGCTGTAATAAATAGAAATGTAACAGCAGTAGTGTAGTGTTCAACTAGCTGCTATAATGTAATTATTAAAATCATACTTTTACAGAAAATTCTAAAAGTAATGAATAGATTCTTGAGGCAAAACACAGAATTTGGATTTCCAAGAGAAATTAAATACCTCTGAATGTTTATTGATTTTTGCTAGCTCTGCTGCTGTTTTTTCATCCTTCGTCTGTAGATTTTTGTCAGCTCCCAGCTCAAGCAACTTCAAAATTACATTTCTATGTCCATGCTGTGCTGCCCATATTAATGCCTGCAAAGAACAAATTTGTTTAACAAGTTTACATATGGAGCAAAACCCAACYGTTTCAATTAATAAAGCATGGCCCAGTCTGCAGACAAAGACCATTAATGCAAAAGGATCTCGAAGTGGTGTTAAAGCAGAAAATTCTGAGGAGTATTTCCCAAAAAGCTGTACTTCGAAACAAACACACAAAAGGAATCACTTACTGTATATCCATTTTCGTCTTGAGCATTTATGTGTGATCCATGAGCRACAAGAAAAGCAACAACCCGAGGATAGCCTTTTCTAGCTGCATACATCAGAGCAGTCATTTGTTTCCTGAAAGAAAAAGTGCCAGGTGAAAAAAGTATGTCAGAATGCAAAAGAAAAAAAAAAGTGTCACACTTCTTTTTTTAATTAAAAAAATTAATTTTAAAAGACACAGCCTAAGTGATGAGTTCTACATACAGCTGAATTTTAATCCATAGTTTGGAAAAAATATGCAGTTTCATCGAGGGCAATATGTAGATCACAACTGAATACTTAAGAGAAAGAATATTAAAAACAACAATTGTGCTCACAAAKGCAAAATCATCTCTGGTAAAATCAGTGTAAGAAAAAAATCACAGGTCATACAGCTCTTACTACTGTGCAGAGATGTGATGCAATAGCAGAGGCTGCACACCTATTACCAACAGTCAGGAGCACCCCCACACTGAGTACGCCCAAGAGGAGTCTTCTAAGAATTACACATACAGATAATACTGAAGATCTTAACTTTTCAGGTACTAAAAATAAACATAATCATAGTATTTTCAACCTTTATCCCATTTTTGGCTTCTGTTCCCAGAAGTTGCACCAGAGAAGGCTCAAACTAGGTATCAGATATGTGAAGTTTTTTTCACTAAAGGAGTGGTTAGGCATTGCAAGAGTTGCCCAGGGAGGTGGTAGTTACTTTCWCTGGAAGYGCCCAAAAGTGGTCTAGATGTGGATAYAGTTTAGGGGTGGTTATAGTCTTGSCAGRTTGATGGTTAGACTACATGATCTTGRAGATCTCTTCAAATCTTGCYGATTCTATGAAGTGTATCTCTTGATAACTSCTCTCCTAGATAGGTCACAGCTTCTTACTGCCGCTGAAGGAGTACTTAAGACATCACCCTTCCCATAACTCTGTTTCTTTATATCCCAAAACCAAGAGGACAACGGATCCGTCTTAGGGTGATTCACAGTGATATTGTATCCCATAGTCACCTGTGCCCCAAAATTGTTACTGTATCTTTAAGACCATGCAGCAGGGCATCTTATGTGTGTGTAGGGTGCTTTCGCAACAGCGTTTTTAAAAGCTCGCCCAGGTTTCTYGGGGCTCTTCACTGAGTGGTATTTGCACCACTGGCTACTTGATCTTTGCTCAGGCAATGGYTTTTCTTCCCATTTTAGGTTTGTTTTTTCTTCTCCTCGGCTCGGAGAAGCTGCAGTAGCAATCTCTGAGCTACCTTGAGGGCAAATTCTGCACCTGCCTGTCCGAAAACTGGGGGGACATCATACTGGCAGAAGTGGAGCAGAGCCGCCCTGCTCCAGCTCAAGCTGCTGCTGACTGCTCCAAGTTGGGGACAGGACACTCTAAATGGCTCCAGCCCAGCTGCTTCACCTGCTATGCCTGACCTGCTGTGCCTTGCTGTGGGGAAGTTCTTCATCTGCTGCTCCTGCCTTTCCAAGAGGTATCTGATGCCATCTTGTCACTCTGTCCTACAAAGCCTGAGGTCTTCCTGCCAAGCCCATTTCAGGAACAGGTAGTTTACAGCATTTTGAGTCTCTCTTTGCTCCAGTGGGATGTGAGGTCTAACAGTTTGATAGCTAGCAGCTATTTACTTTTTCTTCCTGTGCCTTTCAGCATTCTGTTAGTTAATAAACCACTGTTTTTCCACTTTCATCCATTAGTATTCATTTTTTATTGGTGGAAAGGGATTGTTGGAACCCTTAAGGGAGATGACCCATTTCAGAGTGTGTTCTCTTGAATTGTCTCAAACCAAGACATGATSTTATGCTTCTAGTGATGCTTACAAGATGAAGCCATTGTGAAACACTGCTCAAAAGCTTCTGTTCGCAAGTGTCTTTCCAGATGCCTGACATATTCTTTGGTGGAATAAGATTGCAGAATTAAAGAAAAAAAAAAGGAAGTATTGGAGGAGAAAGTAGCAAACAAAAATTCCACTAAGTAAAATTCCAGTCTAAGTAATAAGATTTAAGCTAAAATATTTTACAATAAATTTAAATTAAACTGCATTAGTATTTTAAAAAGCAATAGTTTTTCATGAAAAATACTGTGTTTTGCTTGTAATGTATAGCTCTGTGTGGAAAACCTGCTTTCTAAAGATTATTCTATTATACTAGGATATACCTGAGTGGAGGAATGTTCTTTCCAGTATTGTGTTTCTCAATAYTAAGTTCATCAACCACTAGAGGGATCCCAAAATGCATGTCTTAAAGCAACTGTCTCAAAATTTCTGCCCCCTTTCAGGGAGTATTGCTACAACTAAGGCTTTGCACATCTTTCCTTGGTTTTGATAATTCATACAAGGATAATGTTTTGTCTTATGCAAACAGTTAAGTGTCCTGAATGAAATCCARTCATGTTACAAATTTGAAACAACTTTATGCTAGGTAAGAAAGCCARTTACACAGAGAAAAGCAAAATGAAAGTTAACCAGGCCTTCGAGACATCTAGAACTAATTTAGYGCATCAACACTACAAAAGCAGAAATTCTGACTGAATGTGAGGAGACATTTCACCATGGGCCACAGTCAATCAGTGGAACTGGTTACTCACAGAAGTTTTTTAGTCTCCATCGTTAGCGGGTTTCAAGACTAGACAGACAACCTAGTCCAATATGATGGCAGAGGTAGTTTTAAAGAAATAGGACTAGAAACCTCCTGAAGTCCTTTCTGGCCTGTGAACCTATGAAGATTACCATAACAACAGAGAAAGGCTATAATCTCCCTTTTTAACTTAATACCTGATATCTATATGTCTTGTTATCTCTGTAAGTCTCTATAGAGATAACTATACAGAGACATACAAATATCCGTATTTTAAAGAATAAGCAGAACTTGATTATAACCTAATAATTTGTAGCAACAAAAATCAAATTGGTTTGCCCAACATGGACGCTCACGCCCACACTTACTTCTTTTCAGTGGTAGGTAGCCTTTGAAGAACTTCCCATGCCATCACCGTTGAAGTATTTACATCTGACTGCAAAACCAGTCCAATCATGCCTGATTTCATTTTCATTTCTCCTGCTCTGATGCTTTTTTTTTTTTTTTTGAACTTTGATATTATTTCACAGTTATCTTTTGTTTTTTTAAAGGAAAAATATCGAACAAAAGACCTGAGTCTACAGAATAGTCTTTTCTCCAAAGAGCACGATATAGTTATAGCTATACAACATTGCAGGCATGATACCTGAAATCAAGCCAACAAGTCAATGACATTAAAGACACTGAAAAACTTCTCCATTTGCAAGCAAAACCCAATGAACACAACATTTAAAAGTTCCATCAACATGACTGTGTAATTAGCACTTGCAAGCATTCCATTTTAATGCTTGAGTTTTMATTTCAAAGGTTACAAGCTGTCTCAGGATAGAGACACATACATTGCTGCATGAATTTGCAGCTCTACTTGTGAGAGGGTGCTCTGAGCCACTCCACCAAAGCAGAGTCCATTTACATGTATGGCCACAGGAGGGAGATGAGAGCATTAGGGAAAACAACCCTGCAAAGAACTCCCACAACAACAGCAAGCTTTAATATGACAAATCCACTACTTCCTGCTTAAGCTGAAAAGAAACTAAATGTACTGGTACATCTTAGTGCAATCTAAAAACATTCACACAGCGTGTAGTGATTATCATCCAAACAGAAGATCTGAAGAATCCTTTCATCATTTTGAGRAACCGCCTGTTTCAGCAGTCTGGCTTGCAGATGATTTTCTCATCCAAACACCCATTAAGCCCTTTTGTATGGTACAATTTGTCAAATGACATTTTTCCAAAATAATATGATATTCAAATCATAGTCAGCAAATAAATAAAATCTTAAAAAGGCATATAAGCAATTTATTAATTAAACAATCTATGTTTGCTTCCAGCTTTGCAGCACCTCTATAAAAAGCAAGGTCTCATGCAAATGAAGTGAGGGTTTTTTTTTTTTTTGTTTATTTGTTTTTACCTTTAGAATAAGAAAAATCTGAGTTGGAAGGGATCCACAAGGAGTCCAATTCCTGGACATTCCTAGGCCCTGGACATGACAACCCTAAGAATCACACCACATGGTTGAGAGCATTGTCCAAATACTCCTTGAGCTCCATCAGACTTGGTGCTATGACCACTTCCCTGGGGAGCTTGCTCCAGTGCCCGACTACTCTCTGGCAAAAGAACCTTTTCCTAATATTCAACATAAACATCCTCTGACACAGCTTCATGCTCTAAGTCTCCCTACTTTTATATTCAAGCAGGAGAAAAAGATAAAACCAGATGCTTTTTCAGCTTTTAGGGCCATCCAAAACTTTGTGTGTGATGTGGACACAAAGATACAACCAGAAATTCTTACAGATTCACYTCACCTTGAGGAAAAAAATCAAACAAAATTGAAATCACAAGACAACAAGCTGAATAGAACAGCCYTATTACCCTGAAGCCTCCTACCCTGGATAATAATCAGGAGCCATGGTAAAACTGGTGTCTGCTATCTCACTCAAAAAAGCTAAACTAAATCTGTGGCGCAGAATTCACCATACTTAACAAATAAACATGTTATGCTTGGGATCATGATCTCAAGCAAGACAAAGTTGATCTTCCTGGAAAATTTCATAGAAGAAGGAGAGGAGATGCGTCCTATTTACATACAGGTTTCTTTCCATTGGGGAGACATCTAAAGAAAATTCAGTATTTCAAGTTGGTGATCTTGACAAGCTGTAAGTCTCATAACTGGACATATGTTTATCAACTAGACTAGTGTATCTGTAATACTAAAAAAAATACAGCAAGTAGAAAACAATTCAACCATGAATTTATTCTCCAATCTTTTCTTATTCAGATCCCAAAGCAACAAAATGATGCTGCAAGACACAATTTTAGTCTATTGATCTGCAAACTGATCAGTGCTTYGGATAAACAGGAAGCATCTTCAGAAGCTTTTGGAGCCAGTTTCACCATTCCACTGCTGCACATTAAGCCTGGAACTGAGAAATTAAGTGGCAACAGCGTGTTCACAGCAACAGRACATAATCTGTTTGTCCGTTTTCTGGCTTAGTGGGATTTAACGATGAAGTGGGAAACCCTATATAAAAAGTAATATCGTAAGAACATACTTTAAGAAAGCACTGCCGGTTAAAAAAGTTTTTTAAAAAATGCTACCAAAAGTTTTCCAGGCCTTAAAAAGAGCTAAAGTATATAATTTACATTTTGGAGCAAGAATAAGGTAAATGACATGAGATAAGCAAAATAAATTTCTCAAGGTAGGATTCACTTAAATGAAGCATTCAGGCTATAGTAGCTCTACAACGGCTATTCAGAGTAAGTCTTACATTGCCCTCTTGTTTCACCTAGCCATTATTCTACTGCCTTTTTGACTTTCAAAACCCTTTAGCTAGCACTTTTGCTTTGATRCACTACATTCTTACCAACAAAACTGTTTTTACAGCCACCAGTACCCAGTTTCCAATTTTGATTTAGCAAAAATATTGTAACTTACTCAGTACTGTATTCCCTTGCAAAGAAACCATCTACCTACCCATTCCTAAACTCACCTTTTCTTTGAATTTCAAAAATCAGTTTCTTTCCCACCAGTACTTCCCTACTTCACACACATTTAATAAATTAGACATTCACCCCAAGTTTCTGTGTATCACCTCCAGATGACATGAAATAAAAGAGCCTAGTGGTTGCCCTGACAGTGCAACAGGGAAAGGATAAACATTAAATTCTGCCTTACATCAAAGTTAAGTATTCTGCTTTGCATTCACACATTCCAGTGGTTGGTGGACAAAAGAGAAGCTTCCCAGAATCAGTCTAGTTCTTACACACTGAGAAAGTCAGATAATGAGAACCTTCATTCTATACCTGTGGTAAACTGATCACACAGGAAGTACTTTCATAATAATCTCAAATCCCTGACAGTTCTGATCACTCTCGCAGAACATTCTGCTCACTCTAATGAAACAGGTGAAATGGGAGTGCAGTGCCACAAAGAAGGGCTGCTTGATCTCTTATCATCACATAAGCCAGTTTATTGTGTTACATTCTCATTTTTGAATACATGAGAATCAGCTGCTGCCTGAGCACACCCCATGATGGAGCAGCATGCACAGATGTCARATACTGGAAAGGCATAAAGGCAGCTCGAAGATTTGAGATGACAAGGTCTGGATTTTTCAAGCATCTGCTTTTATTTGGCACAAATATGACATTTCCGATTGTCATTTAATTTATCTTTTCATTTGAGAAAGAATACTACTGCAAAAGTGAAAAAGCCACAGCGGTATCTAATGGATGTATGAATAACTCATGTTAACACAATGTCTTAGGCCACAAAAAAAAAGTAAATAAATGTTTTTATATAAAGATCAACCATGGAAAACATACTCTAAGTTTATAARTAACAGTTAAAAACTAAAATTCCGACTTCTTGCGTCAGCATTCACTCATTTTTCCCCCAAAGTTCAGTCAAAGGCCTGTCCAAATGCAAACCTGCAGCTTTGCTATCTTTCTTACATTTTTAACACCGAAGACAAAGTTAATAAGGCAAAGACTCCCCTYGTTCTTTAAAGCAGGATGTTTATTCTAACACTCAGCTATCTGACAACAACAATATATAATTATTTTAGACTGTGTAGCTTTGTCTCCTCTCATGAACAGTTTCTAGTCTCTCTGATAAGAGTAAAGGAATAGCATTTAAACCTGTCCTAGGTATCAGTTGCACTTCAGCATCACTGTGTTTCTTCCTTGCCTATCAGTACTATGTTCAGTGAGGATCAGGGTCTTGAGTAATTGAATTCTATTAAGGAAAACCAAAGGCCTTTAATTTTATTCTTTTTAAGAGCTATTCAATTTATATATCCCAGGTAATATGCTGAAAGAGGTGCAGTATAAAAAAATTCTGTTAGCTGAAAAATGAGTTGACCTAAACAGTACTTTTTTGGCAGAGGCAAGAACTAACTAGACAGAGTCARTGCAGAATTTATTTCTTTTTGATGTAAAATGAAACATTTCATCAGACTGTGCACCTACAGGCATCTCACAATGGACCACTTCAGACTGCTAAGACACAAAATTGAAGAAGGACGTTATTACTTGTTTTTAAAAGGAGTTTAAAACCTTAATCTGAATTATTACAGATTGCAGCGGAACCTATGTATTTTATTTACAGCATTTTGTTTTCCACAGAAGCAGTCTGTGAAAAGAATATAGCTGAATATCCTTAAAAGCTCAAAAGAAAGGCATGAATTTAAATAATTAACTGATTTAACTTCCATCCCTATGCAGAAGAGGCAATATGACTTAGGAAAGGCAGAGGACATATTTCTTGCCCTAATACTTCAGTTAAGTGAATAATTAAGATTGATTTATATCTTGTTCAGCTGACGAGCATATTTAAAATTTGATAAAACTAATCATAGTMTTATTTACTCAGATTAACAACTGTACTAACAGATTTAAGTTTCTGGGGATTAATCTTTTCTAATGGAAAAAGCAGTGAAATTACAAGTATATTTCATCTTAACCAACAACAGCTATGTCTATAAATACATCTCTGTATAATAATACTAAATTTTGTACTGTATCCACAGGCATAGGGGTTTTGGTACCTGCAAGCAAGGTTAGGGTCAGCATTCCTTGACAGAAGCAGTTCGACGGTGTTCAAGATGTTCTCCTCTGAAGCTTGTGCAGTACATGCTGCCATCAACACAGTGTACTTATCTGTTTGGAAATTTGCAGTTAGAGAACTACAGATGTAAACACCATGCTAATCCAGAAGTTCCATTAAAAGTCTTTATTTCCTAGAGCTGTTAACAGGTTTTGATACTCTACAGGATTTGGAAACAGCTAACAATCTTGTTTTCCTGTCTGTGAAAGTCATTAGAATGATCAGGTAAGACAAAGGCACGTGAAGAGACACTCAGAAAGATGAGAGTGAATTGCAGTAGCAAAGCATCTATTCCTACTGAATACTAGAATGCTTTAGAATACTTTGCAAGCACCCCAAAACTACAGTAGGAGCCTAAGTATAGATGCTAATTTCTCAAAACGCACTTCACACCAGTAGATTCACTCCCTGTTCCTCCCCTCCGCTAAAGGCAAGCAACAGACAGCTGACAGGAACATAACTGCAACGGATAAAAACAGGTACATGATATATATTATATACACATAGCAACACCAATTTTGGGAGAATAGAGGCCCATACAAAGGACATTTGAAGGAAAAGGGCTTATGATAGGCCTTCAGGAGGAAGAATTAAATTTATTTAATTTACCGGTCCAGTAGTGGCAGGAGAAGCACGAAAAGTATTGGTTTAGATGTGGTTTTAAAGAACATCTATCTACACAGTTGATAAGAATACCAGCATATTTACTACTCCTGCTCTGAAACCAGCTGGGTRTTACATGCCACCTTGGCTCATAAATCAAAGCTCTACCAATGCTGTTTGCCTACAGAACACWGGAGACCTCCTTTCCCATGATTACCATGGCTTCCATATGGGAAACATAACACCTCAAAGACCTTAGTAAATTAGCTGCCCCCAGTGCCATTTAGAAGACTGCCATTTGAATAACTGGCCATTTTGTTTATTGCACAAACTCGTTCACAAGTTCAAACATGCCTTCATCCATTTAAGAAGTATAATATTAGCCRTATCTACTTCAGATCCTATCAAATGCTACAACATATTTTCTAATTTTCTTGTAGAAATTTTAAGACTGTGTATAGCTAACATCTTTATTCTTCAATGAGGTCAGATTTCATTATATTTAAACATGAAAAGTTTGTTATGTACTTTGCTCCCACTGGTCTATCTCTCATCACCTCTTGTCCCACCACCTCTACAACTTGGTTCTACATGTAAATTATTTGTTTTTTTTAATATAGCATCTTTTAATTTTCAATTGCCTCATGTAGAATTACTTGATACACTGACAAATTTTTACTCAAAGCGCTTAACCTGATTATCAACTAGAACATGAATGGAAAGATGGACTTTAAATAAAGCACTATTAATCTTGGAATGGTATTCGGGAGGAACCTGCAGTTGTATTTGTATGCTTTATCTCAGGCAGTGATAAAGAGTGGGAAATTAATTTCTATTAGCCTACCTACAGCTCATATATGTGAGCAAGAGATGAAAGGGAAGAAACACTTTAGAATTGTCAGATTTCTCTTTTACAGAGAAAAACTGCTAAAAGAGTGCAAAAATGTAAGTTTATGCTCAGACTAGATGAAAAATTATTACAGGATCACTTGTATGATTGCCTGCTGATGTAAAAATCAGCAAGAGGACTGGTGAGATTTAATGCCCGTTTAGGATAGCAGAGCTTTACTGAACACACATGACCTGACTCTTACAAGACTGCTCCTGGACAGTACTCTGCTACCCATATGCCCTAGTTACAGTTTCCCTACACAGTCTAACAGGGAAACAAGCCAAGAAACCTGATCCTAGTGAGGTGCCACTTTGGGCAAAGACAGTTCACACAAATGAAAAAATGCCATGCATTTGGTTACCTGGTCAGCCTAAACTATTACCCAGAACAGTTTTTGCCCCATTTATAGCTTTCTACAGCCATAAACAAGTAACAGGTAGGAACTGTAGACAGGCACATGGAAATTCTCTAGAACTGGCTACAAGGACAGCAATTAGAAGAAGGCACAATTGCTTTTGGAGTAGGCAATCTACTCTAATTCTCTGAACAACTGCTAAGAGGTCAGAGAAAACTTTCAGAGAGCCAGATTTGTACCATCTGCCTTTCAGTCTATTACTACTGCAAATATTGGCAAGTTATTGGATAATATGATCACTACTTTTACCTGCATGGCAGTACTGTGGGTTAAATATTACAATGCAATGGGAGAGATGGAAAACAACCATAATTTAAGTAGAAAAAGAGTTATTATTAAGCTATAAAAATTGACAGACGAACTGATAGTACTTGAAGCTACACTAAACTCTTGCAGAAAAAGGTGATGTAGTAATATACAGAACAGYCTTCTTAATAGAAAATGGAAAAATTGCACTCAAGTTTCAGAAAATTTCATATTAGTTTCACATGAACTGGAGAGTCATTCATGTTGTTTGAGATGTTGTCTGGTCTCTGCACATACATACTTCATAACAGGACCAAACAAAGAAGTTTTACCTGTACAACTTTATACTAGAATTTTTGAGAAGTACTTCCAAACACTTTTTTAAAAACTACTTGAGGTTCGGGAAGTGTGGGGAAAATGGAATTGAGAAAGAACAAGAAAATGCATCAATTGATTCCAGATCAATTCCAAGAACACAGTTTCCACTTTAAAACTATTAATTCTATTTCAAAACTGTGAAAGGTAGAGTAGGTCCCAGTTCCACTGTGAACTTTTGATTCTTTTACCTATGTATGTAAACAGGAATATAAGGACAGGGACAATGCCTGGCACTGAGCATTACTGGCCAATATTTTTCATTTCCCATCTTACCTATTTGAAAACATGCATTAGCACCTCTGTCCAGAAGAAGACGTACTACTGCAAAGTTAGCCACACTGGCTGCACACATCAGTGGAGTCCATCCAAACTGAAAGCTAGTTTCTATGCTGATACCTGTCAAAATTTAAGAAATTAAAATCATAAAACTGCGTGACAACAAACAAGCTTTTTATAAACCTTATTCTCAATATGTATCATTACAAAGGCCACACCCTGTTTGCATTTAGTCCTAGGGAAAGAAATCTCTTAAAGCATTTTCCTTTTTTTAATACATCTTTATTTAGAACACCAGAAAACAACTTCTAAAACTCACAACAATGAAGCTCAGTTCTCAATCCAAGGAGTTATGTACCACAAGAAAGACTACATTAAAAAGACCAAATTTTAGCTGCAAAAATAATTCCACATAAGCACATGGAATGTATTTTCTCTAGTTCTGTGCAATTGTTTTCTTCAATCAAAATGAAAAATTTTGACTCTTGTCAAGCCAGCAGGACTGTGGTGGAAGCAAATTGCTTGTCAGGCAATTAAGATCACAACATCTAGGGTTTCCTGCTTCACAGCTTCTTTCGTTCTCTGTACTGCAAGACAGTTAGTTAGCAGATTTGCGCTCAGTTCTAACAAAATACTATCTCAATAAAAAGAAGAAATAGGAGACTATGCAATGTTCAAACCCAATCAACAGAATTGTTTGTTACTCTTTATAATAGCCAGAATGGCTAAAATGGCTAGAAACACGCCTGCCAGACAGCCCAGCCCTTCCAAATGCACCAAGAACCAAGTACCAGACTGAGACACTCATCTGACAACTTTCTAGTCAAAACCTCTGCATTTTTTCAGTGAGAAGAATCATCTTTCCTTCAACCCTTCAACAAATCTTACTACCTCTAGAACAGTTTCCATCAGCTCATTCCATATTCGCCCCTATGCTTACTACAGATACCTTAAAATACTTCTTTAGGAAAAAACACTCTGAAAAAAAACCCCAAAACCATACCAAAAAAATTGTGACAGTTAAGCTACACGCATACCTTTTCATGCAGAATGTGTACTTTCCCTGTCTTGATACTACATCARAAGTGTGTTCAGTGTAACAACAGAAAGTCACTGAAACTGAGGGATTAACAGATCACTGCTCTTGGATTGATTCTTTAATTTCTTAATTTCTGGAACTGTAGAATCAATAAAGAAGTAGCAATTCATGAAAGCATTCTAACATGATGAAGCATTCTAACACCTGCAAGCCACAGAAGTTACAATTAAATCTCCTTAGCAATGTATACATACTAGCTGCAGTTAATGTCACAGCACACTGGCCAGTCTGCAGTGCTCTAAAGTTTTGTTGAAGCTCACAAAAGTTCTACACAGGGAGCCAGCAAATGTCCCTTAGCAGTCATATCAGATATTTCTCGCAGTTACTTCAAGAATTTAACAAGTCTGATATACAACAGCCCACTGAAGTAATACTATTAAGAAAAAAAACAAAAACAACCAAACAGAAAACTGCCACCCTGTTAGCCTTAAAAGGTTTCTGTTGTTGAAGTAAGCAGTGTTATTTCAGCATTTAAAATGGCCCTTAAGAAATCCTATAAAAGAGTGAAGGCCAGAAAAAAATTTTTAGTGAAAAATCAGGCCAGATCCAACAGCCAGAGAGAAGTGAGGGTGCTGCAGCTCTGCAACCCCAGGTCCAACCCATACTGATGCTGAGTGTGTCTTCCCAGCAGGCACACACAGCCCACTGGCCATAGCGATCAACACAAACAGAACACTCTTATGAACACACAAGCGCTGGYATCATCCTGTCATCTATCTCCTCCAGATGCTGGCACACAGACACATTGGCCTCAGACCTCTGACCCCACTCCTGTGACTGGCACAGCTGTCACTTTCTCCTTTCCCTACAGCTGCTTAGCCCTCAGGCACAAGGACTTTATGTTACAGCCCTGGGAGAGCCTTGCTCTGAGTTTGTAATTTGCCTGCCCGTGGGCTTCTCTGCTTCTCTGAGACCGCAGAGATGGGCCTGTAACAGGCTACTGGCTTCCATGATGAGCCTGGGAGGAGCTGGACCAGGGCATTATTTGGGCTCCCCTACCTGCCATTATCTGTGTTCCTCTGTAGGCGCAAGCTTTTCAGTCACCTSGCCTCAAATTACAGCTAGGAAACAAACAAGATACAACATTCTTCCTYACAATGTGAGTTACAGTTAAGATCTTCCTATTTAAGCAATGGGGAGAAATACATTCTGGACACAGACTAGCTATACAGCAGAAACTCTGTGAAGAATACGAATAACAGCRAAGCAAAAAAACAGCAAGGAGGAATTGTATTCTTTTTGTGACTACTATTGTTTCTCCCATATCCTTTCCAGACACTTTCTTGACTGTGGCTAATAACAGGTATGGTAGAAAGACTCTTTTTATTGAGAAAAATACAACTCTGATAATGTTTCCATGTTTGACACCAAAAATATGAGGTCTTGATTTTCATTCAGGTTAAGAACAGCTCTTAGTATTGGAATCCACTCACATTCAGACACCATTTACCTGAGGGGAAGTTGTAAAATGCTTGATTCTCCAAGACTTCTCTCTAGCAGAAGTACTGATTTAAAACTGTCAGCACTTAATGCTGTGTTCCCACAACACCTTAAAACTGAGTCATATTAGAGCTGCTGATGTCTCCCACTGCTGGGCCAGCTATGGTGGTCACCTGACTCAGGGTTCAGAGTCCTAAACTGGCTGAGAAATTATACTCACACATTATGCACCTCCCATTCCTGTACTTTGCTACTACTTATAATCCCTGAACTGGCTCACAAAAGATGAGACGAGCTCCAGCATTCATTCAAAGAGATAAGTGGAACAAACTATTGAATGAAAACACAAAAGAGATTTGAGTGTAGTTAACTTTAACCAGACTAAAGCGCCATAAGGTCATAATTTTTAATCCCATTTTAGGAAATGGAACACATGAACCACATGGTGTTAAGTATTTTTACTCCTAAAGCAGACCCAAATGTCCAAGTCATCTTTGAACGTTCTACTTCCTTGCATTATCTTTTATGACATGTACTTTAGRAACTTTTTCTTAAGTTGCCATTTTATAGGAGTGGTAAGAAAAAGCATTGTGCTTGTCCATCTCCTAAAAAAGCTCTGTTAAACTGCCTCAGCATCAAAAAATCCTAAAGCAACATCTAAGCAAGCCAGACGACAATATGCTCTCATTCTCCCAAAGGAAAGCAACTCTTCTCTTGCTCAGAAATCCAACGAAAACCCTGAGTTTGGCTGATTGCTGGCAGYGAGCCTCCTACAAGCTCCACCAAACATACACTAAAGGTAATTCTGGACGCAAAGATTTAATCTGAGCACAAATTCTCTGAAGGACAATGTTACCTTTCTTCAGAAAGGCCTCCCTGATAGGCACTGTGTTCTACCGCTTTGCAGAACAGCACTGGATGGTCAGAATTTACTGCTGATCCCATTTGAAGGAAAGGATATATTCTTYTATGATACTGCTTTATTCATTTCAGGAGACAGGAAACTAGACCCCATGAATCCTTGGCCCAAACCTATGCTCTTACAAAAACCTATTACCATCTTCCAACAGCACAGAATTGTCCAATGTGCAGCAGGCATCAGCACAGAAAATGAACTATTGCTGTTTTGACTGCAATACAATTAAGAATGGATAGTTGTGGCAAAACAATTAAGTAATCTTGATGCACAGTTGTAACTATAAACTCTACCTATAAATGAGAATATATTTTCTCAAAGCAGGACAGATACATTTCACTCTTGTGCTGCATTTCTTGTGTTTCAGCCCATGCAATAGTTTTTCTCAATCTAAAAAAACAAACCATTCCCCCATTGTGCTGAGAAACAGTTGGCTTTTAAAAGGGCAAATAATRTCATTGTTTCAAAACTCATAAATGCTCACTGCTAGCTAAGAAACGACTTTCTTCCATAAGACAGATTTTCCTCTGAGAACAAGCCCTTGGTTACCATATTCTCCTTGCTTGCTGAAGCAGAACTTCCTGACAATTATCACTAGGCAGGTCAACTCAGCTATGCAGTTTCTGATTGCCCTGGATGCTTCAGTAAGTGATCCAATCTTCCTAACACTGATTAACAAACACATTAAAGACAAATACTGAGTAACAGAAAAGGGGAAAAGGCTTTCAGTGTTAAAACAGACTACTTCTTAGTGACAAATGCCACACAAAGCCTGTTAGACCTTTCAGAATCACAAAATCTTTGTTCAGCTGATGTTGCCAGGACAGCAGTATTACATAGGGCACATACCAGAAACTTAACAATGCTGTGAAGGGGAGGGAAAAAAAAAAGGAAAAGGAATTTCCAAACCGCAGAAGCATTAAAATGAAAAAGGCTAGCCTCCCCTTATTACCCACAGTGTAACTTTCAACACCAAAATAAGACCACCTGCTGAATTACCCCTTCTCAATTTAAACCCTTCCAATYGAGTGTCTGTAATTGTTATTTGTGTGATAAAGATGCACCTGAAAACAGAGAAACACCTTATTACATAGTTCAAACATTATAGTTATCTGAATTTTCACGGCTCCTGACTTACGAAAGAAACATAAATCAGAAGAAATGTACTGAAATATTCAACATGAGTCAATGAAAATGTAATTTAATCTTCCAAAATAACATCTTGAGTGCATGTAGGAGCACGTGAATGCTTGCAATAAAGGATATAAAGTCCTTTTGAAATGTCCTAAATGAAAAACTGAAGTATTCTTGCTACTGCAATAAAAAATATTTAACTTTGTAACTAACTTTCCTCACCTGAGTTTAACAGTTCTTCAATTAATGACACATCACCTCGAAACAGAGCCTTCTTTAATGCCTCATTCTTGTCCATCAGTAACATTTGATCCAACTGCTAGATAAACACAGAAAAATTAAGTCAAAACCTAGAGACTGTTTCAAGGCAAAAACAATATAGCTTGGTTTCAGTATAAAAGCATTAATGATCTCTGAAAAGGTGTAACACAGGAGAGGGGAAAGAGCAAAGTAAAATCTTTGCTCTYCCATCCCTGTAGATCTGTTCAGGTTCGACTAAAAAAAGCCTAAGTTTTAAAATCAATTTTTTTGAGAAGTTCCATTCTCTGAAAAATGGAAATACCTTCTTTCTCAACAGAYCTGCTATCCTCCCACGCTGCTCTCAATTTTTCTTACCAGAATTTGATTTAAATACAGATTATTTTTCATCTTATGGCACTACAAAAACTTTGCAATGCATTTCTGTACCTTTCTTGGGWTTTTTTTCGTATCTTTCACATGTTGTGAAGTACAATGTTAAAAAACAGAACTTTCAGATATGAAAGTTTGAGCCAAGGTACCTCAATGACTATCTCTCTGGCCTAACACACCACAAAGTCCATTTCTGAGGGGTTACAGTTCCTCTCTCATCCTATTCTGTGGTGACAGAGGCATTTGGAACGCTGCATTATAATAATTCTGGCTGAAAAATGTACTGACCATAAAACTAGTTTATGCATCAGACAGTTGCCCAAATCAAGTTCTTTTCGAAAGCATCATAGCTTTGTTCTCTATTAAAGCTGCAGATGCAGCTGAAGATTGCTATTGGAAGGATCTCGATTGTACAAAACATTTACATACAGGTGTAAGTAGAGGACTGATTATTCATTAGTCTCCATAGAGACAGAAGTGGGTATGAAACGAAGTTGTCTTTCATCCTAAGTTTTAAACYCCTAGCATTATAACATAGAAATACACAATTTTCACAACACATTGTAGCCCATCTTTCCAATAACATTTGTAAAGACTCCAACAAAAGTGTCAAKCAAACCAAAAGTGAGAAAGAATCAATAGAACAATTTAGCCCTATTTTTATTCTACTCAGACAACAATTTTCAAGTAACATACATCTTTGGACAGGAACCTCTATTTTATGATCAAGGCCCCTAGAACACTGGCTATAACCTTTAGCCTGAGTACTTCAGAGTTACAAGAATTCAGTTACACATCGATTTTTCAATTCTGGTCATGAAACAAACCAACACTTAAAAACGCGAGGAGAATCTACCTCACGCTAATGGACACTTCACACCTGTTTTATRTAAGAGAACTACTGAAATCTTCAAATTAGCAAGAGTCTCAGATACTTAAAACAGACTTATCCGRCCACTCTCAAATTTACTCTCATGCTGAAATATGACTAGGACTAGGGTCTGCTACTTAAGGGAAGAAAGCGTTTTTAAATAAACATTAGGGGTTTATGCAATAAGACAAACCCCGTACAATTAACGTTTCATTTACTAGAAAGAGGGTACCCTGGTAGGAAATAGCCTAAGAGGAAGCAACAAAGGCACTCGCCTCTGCGACCCTCACGGTTCCAAGCCGAGGCCGCCCTCCACCCCGAGACGGCCACGGCTGGCGGGCACCAAGMGCACGGAGATTCAGACCCACCTGCGGCTCCTGCCGCATGACRTTAATGTCCCAGTCGCCATCGTCGCTGTCGCTGCCTTCGTCGCCGCCCGCCACGACGCGGGAYGGGCAGAGCACCGCGGCCATGGCGGACCGGACCGCGCGCGTCGCCTCAGCCCAGCTGGTCACGTGGCCGAGGCGGCCGCTTTCCCGCCTTCCCGCGCCCCGCCCCCCCGGGCCCGCCCCTCAGAGAGGCGGGACGGGGCCGCGCCCAGCCGGGCCGTGCCGTGCCGGGAGCGTGTCATGGGCGGGCAGCGGGGCTGGGGAGGGSTCGGGAGGGCTGCTCCGTGCTGGGCATGTCGCCACGGCCCGCCAGGAGAGGAGATCAGTGACCGCGGCCTGTAAGCACGTGGCGCACTCGTGGCTCCGGTGCGTTGTGAGTAGTAGGTGACGCAGCAGAGCGGTGTGTGAAGTTGTRTCTTGAGATCTGTGGCTGATGCGTATGCGTGCATCCAAGGTAAAAGATACGTGTCYCTCTCTTTAATTGATGACGTTATTAGCGTGCTGTTTCCACGCCCCCTCCCGTAGAGCAGGCAGTGACATCACTGTGCACACGCAGTGTAACACAGCCCGAGCCTGCGGTGGGGACACCCTCGGGGGAAAGGCGAGCCTCAGCCGTGCATGATGAGCTAGACTGTCKGCATCCAGCCTGCCTACATGGGGCATTACTTGCAACTTTAGAGCTATGGTTGGGTTTCTTTCTAATGACCGATAATAATGCCCATCACAACGTTCCCGTGAAACTCTTTGTAGAACCGACGAGGAGCGATGTTCTGTGTTTCATCCACGACCAACACTGCTCTTGGAGCTCAGCTCAGACCTTACCCCAGGCTCAAAATGACAGGAGTTTGGTCTTGGAGAAGAGTATGAAATGATAGCTGTAGTCCTTGTGCCCATGACACTGTAAAAATGTCATTTTTGGAAGTTAATTTTAATTTTAACAAGGATTACCCTCATCTTGATCATAAGATAAAGAAAGAAGACCAGAAACTTGCTGTGAAAGTTTGTTAGGGTTTTTTAGGTTTTTTTTTTAGTTTTTTTTTTTTATTTTATATTTTGTTTTGTTTCTTGATGCAGTGCAATGCAATGTGTAAGGCAAGTTTTACCATGTTGGGATTTGCAGGTTAGCTAGAGTTATGCTTAGAACATACTAAGTGCTATAAAAATTGCATTTACTAAAAAAAGAAACCTGCACGGTCTGCATATTTCAATTGTGCACGCTTGACATTTTTAATAGCTGCATTTTCTGGATTTTATTTGCTTGTCTGTTACATATGACAGCCTGTTTGCATTAAAGTATAATGAAAGTCAGGTTATTAGCCACGATGAACTCTGGTGTAAGAACTTGGTGAACATTTTTAATTAACTCCCATGAGAGAAACTTCCAGTTCGGGAAACTTGTTAGAAATGCAAAGCCCTTTCTTTTCACACAGCCTCCTTAGAGCAAAGGTTGCTGAAATAGAGTCAACTGTAATACATACTTCTATCTAAAGGCTTACATTTGTAWGCTTATTTTGGATTTGCCTATATACACTAAATCTCTGTTTAAATTATTTTGGTAATGAACATATAACATTTACTATGTGTAATAATTGAATGTTTTTGTAGCCGTGTCATTTCTTATAAAATTGTAACTTTTGTTCTCAGTTTTCAGTTTTTTTTGGTTTTTTTTTATTACTGGCCTGAATATTTCTTAAGTCACTTGCTGTCTGCATAGGAAAAGTATAATTTTGTGTAGCTTCTTTGTATGTACATTGAATCTACCAGCACTTGACATAAGTCTTTATAACCAGGATTAAGCTTCCATATTATTATTCATTTGGCTTACCTGTGTTACAGATTAAGGACTTGGTAGTAGAATTTATATCCTCAGCTGCTAGACTCCGAGTGTGTGACTCTAAACTGAATGTGACTTTTTACAGCTGATATTACACCTTCCAAGAGAGTTATTTCTAACTGGTGCTGGTGCTATCAATAGATTCATTACCTTTAATACACTACCAATTGTTTAGTATTTAACAATTGTGATTTATTTGTACTTGTTCAGGTTTCAAAGTTGAACATGGTTGGTTTGTTTGTGGGATTTTTTCCCTTTTCTCTGTATTATATCCCATCCAGATTAAAATGTCACAACAGACACTTCAAATGCAACCTGCATACCACTGCTTTCTCAAACGGCACCACTCTTTAGGAAGGTCATCTTCAATAACAGGCCTGATAGAACCTAGTGTTAAAGGARAAAAAACCCAACCCCTTTCAAAGGCTCATAGTGTAGAAGAACCTTGCAGCCAGTGTACCCRACTGCTGTTTCAGATGTGAGCAAGACAATAGTGCAGAAGCTGGTAGCAGGTGATCTCTCCTTCTATGTGTGCATGGAACTGTAAATCAGACATTATTGTTGATGTAGACTCTCCTACTTTTTCACATTCTTCTTACTCCAGCTTATTTGTGACCTTGAAGCCTGTCTTCATTTTTCATCTAGGCAGATTTATTTTGGTTGACAGTGTGGTAAGTCCTGGCTGCCATCTGTATTTGCCAAATATCAGCATGTTTTTACTTACTCTGATAGGAACTCTTCCCAAATCTTTTCCTCGTTGCTGTGCAGCACTCATTTTACATGCAGGAGGCAATTATACAATCAACCTGAGAAAACATCTGAGAATAATTTCCTGTATCACAAGGGGTATCAGAATAAGCACTAAAATCCTACTCTGAAATAAGTACCTAATCCATCTTTGTGTACTTGCATGTCAGCCTATACTAAACATATGTGYTAAAAATACAGTGAATAATAAGTATAGCAGTCACTGGCTGCAGTAAATAACAGTATTCTTGTAAGAACATGGTTTTGCTCTGAATAATAGAACTTCCTTAATACACTTCCCATCTCTCTTTAGCCACTCTTCTTGCTGGCCATACTTGCATTTAGATATTTTACATTTTTATTCATCAACTGACATTTAAACTTTTCTGATTATTCTAGTATTAAATAGATTTAACTAGTTGAGTTTCTTTTGAATTTTTATTTATACCTTGTGTTTTATCTCATGTGGAATTGATATATGCATAGCTAAGAATTTTTCTTCAAACAGGGTTGCCACAATATGGCAGAATATTTTAACTGGATCAGTTCTGTGTGTTTCAGACCAAAAGGCTGAAATAAATCAGCAAATACATAAGGATGTTGACACTGGTAAAGTTCTTGGGAGGGCATTCAGAATTGGTAAATGTTTAAAGAGTGACTCTGTAAAGCTTAATTCAACTCAATAACATTCTACTAACAACACAGCAGCCAATACTTCAGAGGTTCAATGGCAGTAGCATTTTAGTGGAATTCTACATTCTGTGACAATTCTCTATCACAGCTCCTGATTTGATTCTATACCCTTTTGGTATTCTTATATAATTTTCATCTGTGGCAACATTGTTTAAAATAAAAGCTCAGTGATTCTTTATCTTAATGTTAGCTAGGTATTATGTTGACAAAACTCAACCCTGCTGTGGGACAATAATAAAATGTCTGGGACCCATACCTTACATGGTTTTCTAATTTTGTGCAGGCAAGGAAAGAAGACCTTGTGCAAACAATGGCTACTCCAGAAAAAAAAAGGACTTAATAAGGAATCTTCATTCCCAGAGAGGCTTAGTAGCTCTGGGTCTACAGAATTGACAGATTACCAATAACTGGGAGATGGTGAACTAACAGCTGTACCAGTTCCATGGTTAAGAGCAGGACATCCAGGAATTTGCCTAATTTGAAAAAAGTCCCATAAAGTAGCACAAGTTATTGCAATTTCACAAGTCACATTCATGAAACAAGTGGGAAACAAAATAGTTTATGTTGGCCTGGATTAATTTTCAGCTGATTTGTAAATACCTGTAGCATCTCTTATTTTAAAGCTACTTCAAGTATCAAGATGGATACTTATTCTCTAAAAAGCATTTAAGTGGTCTGTGTTCTTTCTGTGATCTGAAATCACCCTTTGTGTTAAGTCAGTTTTAGTTTTCCCATCCTGAAGTTTTGTTATGCACTGCTCACTGCAGCAAATTGAGTTGTTCATAATTATTTCAGTCATTTTAATGAACTTGCAAAAGATGGAAAGCATTTCATTTTATCTTTTTTTGCTTATAATTCTTTTTTTACAGCTRTGTCCCTCCTGTCCACTTTACCAAATCTATCTGGATACCAAATGATGTAAAACTTTAAATTTTCTGCCAAGCCCATGAGTATAAATTTCATACCAACTGGCTTGTTGTTTGTAAAATTTGTTTTCTGGTAGAAGCATTACACCGTTATCAGAATGAGAGTCCATAAACTACTTAGTGGGGAACTCATGGACATGATGTAAACCTGAATCTTGTAATGAAAATTTCTCTTATTATCACAATAATGTATAAAAAAATCCCTAAAGCAAGAATTAGAATGTTGAAAATATTTTATTTTAGTATCATTCAGGCATGCTTCTTTCCATATAACCTAGAAGGTCTGTGTAGTAAGTCCATGTCAAAACTATTCTTGACATTACTAGATGAAACCTCTATTAAAAATTCCTCATTCCTCCACTATCTCTACTCTGTTCTACACAATTTCATCCCCTTAATCTTAACTGGCAGTACTCCCACTTCCTTATCATGGTGCCTACCTACTTGTTTCAGCCTGTTGAACTCTGCTGATACTAAGGCAACCACTTGTTACAGTATTGCCTGTCTCTTAGAAACTCAAATGTTTGAATTTTCTAATGGCAGTTTATAATGATCAAATGGTGCTTTGAGCTTTCTATGCCATTCACCTTTTATTCTGGTATATCCCTTGTCTTATCACTTTTATCAAGATTGGAGGTTATGTGCATTTTTCGGTATATTAATATATRTAATATTTTTATTGATTGCCACATTCTTATTTTGCTTTGACCARTTCAAAAGGAATATGACTTCTTGGAAAAGAGACTGAATCAAAAGCTGATTTTGCTTTATCGTGTTTGATGGTTTCTGTTGTTTTTTTCTCTTTCTTTTCCTTTGTTAGCAAGGCATACAATCTAATTGTCATTTCTGCATGCTGAATGGCCTTGCTATCATAGGTTTACACCAGGATATTAAGTGTTTGGTTATCTCTTACTTTTACAGTGCTGGGGCTGCTCACCAGTAGTCTGGGCATTGTTGCAATTCCCATATATCTGTTGTCTTCCTGGACTTGTTTTGTTTGAGTTTATTATGTCAGAGTGGCGTTTTATATTACGGTCTATGATTCTGGCTTTCCAAAGTGATACTAGTAATTCAGAGCTCCTAAAATTTCAGTTTGTCTTCTGAGAAGAACTGTTGATCCCCTCAGTGAATTCCTAGGATGTGCAAACTGGACCTTGCTAATGATTCCTTTAATCTCATTTATCTCTTTCAGCAAAATCAGCATTTCCTTTACATCCCCAGTGGTATGAAATAAAATTGTTACAAATGCCAACAGTTGGATCATGAGAAGATGCTGTGGGAAAACCATTCAAAAGGTTGATTTCTTGTATTGCTTTCCAGCTGTGTTATACGTGAATTCTTATGCTACTGTCTAAATGTGGGTGCAGCAATATCTACCCGTGGAAGAGACTTTTATGATAATTTGGGTTATTCTGTCACAGCTGGTCCAAGTAACAGGAAACTGTAAGTCTTCCTTATTGACCATGTGGGAGCAGGTATGCACTGGAGATGCCCTGACTGTGTTTGTTTGGTGGCAGACTGAACATGACCCAGCAGTGTGCCCACATGGCCAAGAAGGCCTGTGGCGTCCTGGCTTGGGTGAGAAATAATGTGGACAGCAGGACTAGAGCAATGATTGTCCCTCTGTACTTGGCCCTGGTGAGGTCTCAAATCCTGTGCTCAGTTTTGGCCCCTCACTACAGGAAAAACATTGAGGTGCTGGAGCATATCCAGARAAGGGCAACAAAGCTGGTGAAGGAGTGGCTGAGGCAGCTGTGGTTAGCCTGGAAAAGGGGAGGCTCAGGGAGACCTTATTGCTCCCTACAACTGTTTGAAAGGAAATTGTAGCGAGGTGGGGGTCGATCTCTTCTACCAGGTAACAACTGATAAGATGAGAGGAAATGGCCTCAAGTTGCCCCAGGGAAGCTTCAGATTAGATACTATGAAAAATTTATTCACTGAAAGGGTGGACAAGCTTTGGAACAGGCTGTCCAGGGAAGTGGTAGAAACACCATTTCTGTGGTATTCAAAAGGCATGTGGATTTGGTATTTGGGAATATGGTTTAGTGGTAAACATGGTGGTGCTARGTTAATGGTTTGACCCAGTGATCTTTTCCAACTGTAACAATTCTATGATTCTAAAGCAAAGATTATTAAACTTGAAGAGAAAGGTTCCTTCCCTCTAGTAAATCCCTAATATTTAAATGGGCTGTAGTCTACCCTCCTGTGTGCTCATATAGAATCATGGTTTTGCATAGGATCCTGTTTATGTATCTGCAGCTTTTTCTTTTTAAGTCTAACCACGGATATAATTCCATTCAAGCTGCTATTGCCATAGGTAGAACAGCTCTCTTGTTACATAAAACTCATTCGTTTCAGTGTGTGAAATCAACAGGCACTAGACTGTTAAAAAATATACCTTCTGCTAATTTGTGCAGTAAAATACTCTATACTCTATAGCAGTTCCTATCTACTTTGATACTCTAAAAATGTTCTGAGTCTTAATCATTCTATATACCAGAATTGTCCAGGTTATTGAAGAGAGCTCCTTCTTTGTTACTGCAGCTGCACAAGCTGCCAACAGCTGTTTGGTCCAGATTTCTTTCCAATAATGCTTTCCAACAGAACTTAACCTTGCACTAAAATTGTACCAATGCCTATGAGGCTCCGCAATAAACAAATTTKCCTCTGTCCCGTATAGTTCTTTTCCATGCTTCTCCTTGAAATACCCATTTCTTTAACCAGATCATCCAAAACCATCATGGAATATATCTGAAATCCAGATGTATATGTGGAAAAATAGACCATATGGTTTGCACTAGTGATCCATGATCATGGATTTCCATGGCAACATCAGCCAATTGAAACAAACCTGCAATTAACCTATTGAATGACTTTCTACAAAATCTCCACATTCTTCTTTGGCAACTGGCTCTGACTGATAATTTCAAGTAGACTGGGTTTTGTAGCAGGCAAATAATCCCACCAACCTGCTTCATAGTTTGCCAGTATTTTTACTTAAATAATTAATGATGTAACAGAATTCCCTTGTAGCAGTGACAATAATGGGATTCTTATTATTGTCAGCATCTGGAAGAAGAGAAAAAAGACAGCATGCTTTAAATATGATTTTCCTGGTACGTGGAAATTTCATCTGGGTGTCAGGATATATAGCTTGTGATTCTGAATTTAGGAGAGTCCTTGAGGAATTAATGGTTCTAGCTAGCACCTTTTTTAATTTGGTTGGTTTGATTTACTGTTTGTTTGACCTACTTTGTTTCTGTTACCTGGAGTGGGAGAGATAGATTTAGATGAGGTGACAACACAATTAAATGCTGTATCATAATGCTGCAGAGAAAAGGAAATAAAGGAATTCAGTGTGCTTGTTCTTTGAATTTTGTGTTTGCAATGTTCACAGGTTTTAGAAGTGTTTCTATTCCAGTTCTTACTAAGCTTGGAATTTTTTAAAGTCAAACATCATATATGCAAATAGTAAAAATAAATTAGAAGACTTCAGCTGAGATACAAATACACAAATTCTCTTTCACCTTGATTTTACCTAATGTGCTTCCCTGTTTRTTCCTACTTTTAACCATCCTTTCCATTCCAACTCTGAAGAGTAAGGCGTACCATTCCACTTCCTCCTTTGCATGGGAGGTTTTGCTGCCTCCTTAATTGATTGTGCTTAGTTTTACCAGGAGCTGAAAGTATCACAGCAAGAAAGAAAGCTCTGTTAATCATGCAATGCCTGCTAAGTTTGCATGAAGACTTATCTAATGGGGAAAAAAAAAACAGGGTAGGGAAGAAAAGTAAGTTGATCTTTGCACTCATCACAGAGGTAAATGTTTGATTTCTACCAAGCTGAGGGCTGAGGAAGTTCTCTTTGTCASGAGGAGGCCAGTGGACAATGAAAACTCTGCATCTTGGTAGTGCTGGCTGTTAGGAAGATCTTTTAAAACTTTATCCATTTTATAACAAAACAGTGCTTTTTTTGGTTTTTGGTTGGTTTTTTTTACATCAGTAACTAACAAATATCACTAAAAATGCAACAGTCATCTCTAGGCTTTGCTTTGGCTAAAATAAAATGAGATTAATATCTTAATAATGGARTTTTAATGTTTTACTAAGTTGTGTTTTTACTGAACTGAGAAGGCCTTTACAGACTGAATCTTTTACAGCAACCAGGATGAAAAGAAGTACAATATTGAAAATGCATTTTAAAAAAATATTTACTAGATTGTGATGATATGTATGCTATGGCAATCTGAAGAAGAAAATACAAATGGAGACTGTCACAGTAGACAATTATTTTCTGTATCAAATGCTTGTATACCTTTAAATGTTTACAGACAGCTTTTTGCAGGGTGGCTAAATAATGAAAAACGTTTCTATCATTCCACAACAGCTCTTCTTAGAAAATATGTAGAATTCATATTGAAGTTCTAGGGTTATACYCTTAGTACTGTTGTGGTCAAAGATACCAGCATTCAAATCTGGGGTGACTCCACAGCACAAAGTACCAGTTATTGATGCATATTGCTGTTAGGATTTATGTACTCGGCTAGAAATATTTATTATTTAAATGTTATTGAAATTTATCATAGTGCTTGTGAGTTCTGTAGTTAATCTGGTAACTTTAGCAACTTGAAATCTTCAAATAAAAACAACTATGGAATTCTGAGACACAAAAGTAAACACACTGAGTTTTTTAACAAGTAGTAGCCAAGAATCTATTAAGTCATATAGATTTATCCTGAAGAGTATTATAGCAGGCTAGTAGATGACAACACATTTGCTTCAAGTATATTTGAAGAATTTTGTTAGTTTTTTCTATRACATTTACCAATACTGCAAAATGTTATTTAATGGTTCTTGTTCATATTGGACCCACTCCTGTTACACTGTTATGACAAACTCACCTGAACTGTTTTACAAATTGCTTTTGGTAACAGTGTTGTAATTTGAAGTTTTGTTGCTTACTTTTTAATGATATAATTTGCTTTTAGGCCTACTTGCCACTAATTTTAGTGCATGAGGCATATAGGGTGTGTGGTGGAGCTTTTTCTTGTACTACAACAGTCTRAAGAAATACACTATTTCATTAGCCCCCAGTACAAAAAATGCTTCTACCTAAAGTCAGTGGAAATTTGGTTGTCAGCCATAGAGGTGGCAATAGCTGGCACTCCAGTAGTTAAGAACTCCAATTCTGAGACTCAGTTTCCATCTTTGTAATGTGATTGCCCCGTTTTCTCGTCTTCAGTCCTAAAGAATACTACAGTATATTACACTGATTTATGCAGAGCAGCTCATATAGTGCTGCTCCTTTTTTAGTCTGTCAGATTTTTTTTTTAACAGTGGAACATTATACATGTCTCTTAATCTGTGTTCTTAAATACGTGTTCTTTTGAACAGTGGCCTTAACCATCAGTGTACCCATTCAGAGATAGGGGAACACATATCAAGAGAGAAAATAATCTCTGGACTTAATACATTCTTGGGCTAATAATTTCTTTGTAGCAAAAATTAGCTAGTGCTGAAAATACAACTTAAAATTGCACAATCTGTGTARGTTTAGATGGCCAGTACAAGAAAGTTTTCCATAAGCCTTGACTATTTCAGGGCTCTTTTTGATTAGTTTAAGTTAGGGTTTGTAATTTTTTTATGTATATTTAATGTTCTATATCGAGAATACATGCTGTGATGGTGGACTTCCACAGAAGTGTTAAATAGGACAAACTTCATCTAAGTCTTATTTACATTACCTAAAGTGCATAGCATGAGTTTTTACAAATAAATCTGTAGATAGTAGTGTTTGTTGAAAAAAAGGTAGTTTTTAAAGGAATATATGTGACTTTTAACTCCTCTTTTAAATCCTATTTTAGGTTTGAGGAGCATTAGCTTGGAAAAAAACAATTATAATTCATTACATTTGGAAGCAATGTTAAGACTGTCTATGCTTTCAAATATTTTAAAATATTCTATCTTTTTTTCTCCTGCTTGCATTTTTTTCTACTTTTGGTATGTAAATATGACTTCTGTTGAACATCTACTTGTTATTCTGACCTTTTTATTTGTATGCATTAGCAAAATAATCTTCTTTTACCTGCCCACGACACCTGCTGATCATTTCGCAGCATGTTCTAATGTTACAGCTTTGAGGTTACACAAGCACTGTTGCTTATTACACTGTTGGAAGAGTCATTGTGTGGAAAAGAGTATCCCGTCAACAGCAGAGAGTCGCATCCTGCTACATTGTGGGTGTTGCTGGCAATCTTCGAATGCCAGAGCCCCACATAACTCAGGGACCATAATGCCTATGAATAGGTATAGAGAATGTATATTCACACATTATGATTATACCTCCATTTCTTGCATGTTTCTTCAGATCTGTCAGAAGCGCTTTATGGAATTGGTACCAAGATATTTTGCTTTCATCTGTTCTCCGGGTCTGTGAGACAAGGGTGGTGCAGTGAATACAGTGTCAAGGCAAGAGCAAGGCATTTACTTGTCTAATTTCAGTCTTCTCATTTTATTTGAGAAAAAGCAATAAATGATATTTTTGGATCAAGGAAAATTTTCTTGTCTGTAGTTTTTGCTGRCATAATTGAGTTTATTTGAATATTGCCAACAGGAAGTCTTCTGCCTTGTCTTGCTCAACTGAGTGGCTTTTTTTTTTTTATGCAGAGGCACACAGCTTTAAATCCTGTGCAAATTCTTTTTGTCTAGATGTCTCTGAAGTTTAGAGTCAAGGAGAAAAAAGTTCACAGCCTGGAAACCTGTGTAATGTATTACCAGCAGGTGTGAGGAACTGTGTTAATTTTGAACATGAGATGATAAATACARATCTTGGTTTGGGGAGTTTTCCTGCAAAACAGTAGCATGTGATTCATTACACTGTAATTTGGGAGGACTTCTGTGAAGGACYGCTTTTCATTTCAGATAGATTCTTGTGCTATGAACATCCAATTGCTCTATTGAACTGTTGCTCTTGCTGCTGTACTTGTTGCAATAYTTCTGGGACACTTAAAAATTGCAATTACTTTTGAAATATTGTTAAAAGTTTTAACAGGTAATGGTATAAAAATAATTTATATTTCCAGAAAACCTGAGGAAACAGGAAGAAAATTAGACTAAGGCTTCTAGAAGCAATGAGTAATTATTAAGCCACTTCTAGTGATACAGTTAATGATCAAAACAGCAGTGATAGAAGTATAATGAGAACAGTGTATTAAGTATAAGGAAAGGCATTTGGTAATGCAGCATTCAGTTAATGGCATTGAAACTGCTGTTTGAAAATAAATTTAATCAAAAACATGGCATGTTGGAGGAGTACATCTAATTGATCTAGAAATGACTAAAAGGCACAAAAAGTGTTTTTTGATTGATCAGGCTGGGTTTTGTATCACATAGTTTATATGTTACTGAGTTGCAGTGGAAACTTCAGAAACATCCCACTTGGTTTGGTTGCGTTATTGCTTACCTTTGCCTTTATTCTTTCAGCACTAATATGTATATAAATTTATATCTCTAAAATTGCAGGAAGTAGGATCTACGGGCTCTTTTGAGATAAATGATATCTGAAGCATTCTGGGTCTTGCAAGCCTCTGATGGGTGTGGATCCTGGCTCGGGTTAGGCTGAATGATTGAGAAGAAATGCCAACCTCCTAAAAGAACACTGAGAAGGTTTTTTTAGAGTAGAAACTCAGTACCTGAAAGTCATGGATCAGGCAGGGAAATGTCACCAAGTAGTTGTTCTGTTGTTGGAGCAGCACTGGTCCACACCTGTTCCAATTTAATTTCTCATGACTATATTCTGGGGGGATATCCCAAGTAGGAATGAGTTGGTCTCTATGTGTGTATTTGGTTTGTGTGTGTGGTGTASCTACACAGAAAACCTTACTATTCCCTTCTCATGAGCTCTGTCATATGGAGGATATTCCTTCTTCACTGTTTTATAGGTCAYCTTTTATTCTGATGTTAACAAGGTTATTGCTGGAGGTGGTCTATGTCTGGATAGGGATAGGTTACTCTTTCTATGTTTCCATTTTAAAAGGCTGCCTTTTTGCAAGGGAATCTGTTTGCTGTTCCTGTCTGCCCAAGCAGACTATTTGTGACAAGCTACCAACTCAAGCTCATTGGGTACAGAGAATGTGCTAGACTGGGTTCAGGCAGAACTTCATGTTCTAGCCTCTATTTTGAGAGTGAGTTTTTCCCCAGGCATTTGTGATAGAATAAAGATATTTGTAGTCAGACAAGAAGGTGCTGGAATGATAAAGAAATGTTTCATTGCTTAGGAAAGCTGCCTCCTCATATGCTCACTATTCAGAATTCTTATGACACATCTGAAGACAGATACCTTGTTTTCCATTTTGGTGTTTGGGTTTTTTTTTACTATTGGTAGGGTTTTGGTTTTTTTTCCATCATTATATACATAAAATGAGGTATGTCAGCCATACCAGTGGTTATATCTGCATTTTTCAGCATGGTATTCATTTAAAAATTCTCTTATTTCCTTTCCTGGCTTAATCTTTGAAGAATAAAATTTACTTATTCCTGTTACTCCCTTTCTTCTAGCCTTCAGTGTTTCTACTCTCAGCTTAGCATCTAGAATTCAGGAAACACAACCTTCAACTCTTTTTTCTAGCTTTGGTCTTTTTATTGGTGCTCTTAATCATCTCTTAAGGAAGGAAGTTAGAAAACTCACCACACCTCTGTTTAACTTCTTTCTGAAAATCATGTCTACTTATTTTTCTGACTTCTCTCCGTTTATGCACCCCCGGCCACCTTCTTCCCACCCAGGTGTAACTGGGTGAACCTGCTTTTTCAAAAGTATGTTTGGTCTTAGCTGAGAGAGGCAGAAAGGTAGCTGAGGCTGGGAAAAGGGTGAGCTTAAAGAGACGCCTTTTTTTCTCTTTATCCTCTATTCTCAGAATGCTGCTGGCTCTTCTTTTTACAAATTTTATCACAATCTGAAAGTTTTTGTCCCTTATTTGTCGTAAATTACCTTCAAAATAAAAGCAGTTTGAGGAGACAGACTAGATTTCTGATTTAGCTGACTGCAATATTAGGGAAAACAACTTATAAGGTAATGAAGTAAATAAACTGAAAATGTCTCTTATTCTGCTTTCCAAAATGAAATTGTTTAAGAGCCAAATAGATGTATAGGTGTTTATACTATTTCATTTTCTAATACTTACACATTGTTCCTTATTTTCCAGCTCTAAAAGAAGAGTCTAAAGCAGTGCTATATTTCTGTCAGAATGAAATTGTCTTATTTTGGGTCAATAAAAAATTCTTTCATTTCCTGTAGCCAAATGTATGTGACAGACCTGTCCACTGTGACTGCCAACCCTAGCCAGGATCCTGTGCAGGATATGGCAGTGAAAAAAGTAMAGCTATAGTATGACATGTGATGCAGTTTTGTGATAATCTGCGTGTAGCAGATGTTGCCTCCTAAATTCCCARTAGAGATTGTCTAAAGTAAAAGGCATTTCAGATTTTGATAATTACTGTAAATGTATTAAGTATTTCCCTTCCTATGTACATGTCTGTGTGTGTCCTGAGTCCTTATAAGCTTAACAAAGCTGTGGGTCATTGACTTGTGCAGCTTAACTATGCATCGAATAACAAAAGCATTTCCTTTTACTTATGTATTATGCAAAAGTGTAAACAGAAGTGGTTGATATTGTTTGTCTTTCCCGTATATTATTTCAAATACATACTTTTTTTATTGTTCTCTAACTTCTGTGCTGTTGTTCTGAGAAAAGATGAGCAAGACTGTAATAAATATTGGATGAGAAATCACTTTATTTCTGTACAATATAATTAAATATTTTAATTATTTGTTTCCATCTCATAACTTACCCCTTATGTTGTCCACTCTTGTTTCATTATGCTGTCTACAATTAGATSCACAGTTAACTCTTTCCCTCAATGATTATATMTATATGATTATATATAAATATATAATTTTTAATCCATTAGTGTGCATGAATAGATAGTATTTTTCCTTTCATACAGGCACAGGGAAGTGTAAATTAAGTTCCTGTTAGCCAGCAAGGGAGAAGTCTATGTAAGGATAGAGTGTTAAATTCCTGTTTTTAATTTCTGTGATAAATGCAGTTAGAAATAAAACTGCAAATATTTCTCAAGTCATTGACTCAGTTTATTAGTTATATCAATTTTTGTGCATACCTAGGTTTTTAAACTCTACGTAAAAGTATTGTGTTCACATTGACTAACTTAGTCCTAATTGTAGTTAGCTAAATATAGAAACCCCTGGGTAGGAAAATAAAACTGAACTTTTAAAAGAGCCTTTAGGTTCTAGAGTCTAATCTGAAAGTGCTTTCTCTGATAAGTCTTCAAAACTGTTTAAGTCTGTAATTTCAGTGCTCAGTGCTGTTAAATTTGTCTGGTTTTCCTTATTTTCTCTCAAAACCCATTATTACTGTGTCTCTCTAGTGTCATGCCAAAGAAAACTGTGAGATTATCCATTCTCCCATTGCCCGGTGGGAAGAAACGGACTTTTAATGAGGGTGGGTTTTTTGGTTTTGTTGGTTGGTTTTGTTTGTTTTCCTTCTATCAAATAATACCTTTCCTTTCAGAAAAAAAAAAAAAACAACCAAAAACAAAGAAACAAAAGCAGAACAAAATTCCTCAGTTGAAACAYAGAGCTCAAATAAAGGATTGCAACTTGGGTTCCACAAAGCAGCTTGTGACTGGGTGCTTGACCATCTTCAAGCAAAATAGCTTTAGCAGAGCAAACTCAGAAAACTTATCTCAGAATGATCATCCAGGTAGGTCTCTTACCAGACATGGGAGACAGTGGCGCAAGTTCAGGGTCAGAACTCAGTGGAACATGAACTCCATCGCCAGTTTTTAAGTCTTTGCAAAGCGCCTCAACCTTTGTTTGACCAGCTTTTTATTATTTTACACATCAGTTATATCAGTATATAAAGTTTTGGTTTTTTAGTAAATAGGTGAAAAGTCAGGGACCTGAGTTGCTTTCTATGCCTTTGTGTTCCTTTTTTTCTTATTTTTGCAGTGTTAACAGTGATAGCTAGTATTTTACAATAAGCCCTATTTACCTAGAGCTCTGAGAAGTATTTTTTGTCTGCATCATCTAGAGAGGTATAGGTTTGAATTGCTCTGCAGGTTTGCTTGCAACAGTGGCAGGCTGGTCTTGATGATCAAACTTCATGTTCTGCAGTTTAACAATTTTTATTAAAAAGTGTCATCAGAATKCTTACATCTCAGGAATTCCTTTTTAAGTGGAGGGAATGCTTTTTATCAACCAGTTCTGTGGACAGCTTCAAGACTGATGCCTGCTTTGTTGTTGATAACACCACTGTGCTGTGATTGTCTAACAGGATTCTAATCCTGTAATACAAACTTTTTTCTTGCAGAAAAGTCATAGGGTATTTTGTAAATAAAGGGGGGAAAAAGGACAGTTATCTTCTATGGCTGTATAATGGTGGKTTTCTCCTGCTGTCACTTGTGTAAATCACAGCTTGACATAAATCTACACAACTTCAAGGCTAAACTTGCTTCTAGCCTCAAAATTCTTAACTATTTAAATACAGCTGTATCTGTTTSGCTTAGCACAAGTAGCTTCAAGATCTCACAATGAGAAACTTTTAACCTCATATAATTTTTTCATTGYGTCCGCTGTGAAAGGTATTTGATTAAATTCAGCAAGTCATGATATTCTGCTGACAGCTGCCTTTAAAATAAAAGACATCTCATTTTGGCTGGAAGAAAATCCTTTGTGAAAATGTCARTCAGTGACCCAATCCTTGTTCTTTTGTACTTGAAAACATTATTGGTTTTCTGAAGCCTGACAAAACATGGGGCTTTAACCTACTAACCTGAATTTCAGTATGGCCTCTGGAAATAGAATGCACGTGGGCCGAGAATGCTGAGGGCACTGCATGGAAAATAGGTGATTTTATGCCACCCAGCACTTTTTCTTCAGGTGGAGGCCCGTCTGCCCATTTACCTATGCAGAGAGCTCAAAGTTCTTGGATATCTTTAGGGGGAGCGATGATCCTTTTTTTTTTTTTTTTTTTTTAATTTTGAATATTTTAGTTAATTTTGAAGCAACTATGTTTGAAGAGGCAATTGCAGAGGCAATTTGAGACTATTTGAAGTTGAGAAAAAAAGACCAAGTCTTGCAGTTCTTTTGTAACTGGAATAATGGTGGTTTGCTTCCATCTTTTTCCACTAAGTTCAGAAAATATTTGGACCCATACGGAATTGTTTTAGGAAAGAGTAGCATACACCAAACTAAGCACACTTTCTAAAAGAAATGGATTAAGGATTCATCGTGCTTGCATGGATTCACATGGTAGAGTTTATACTGCATGATCTTTGCAGTAACATTCCAGTAAAGAAAATCCCAGTCTCAGTGCTCTGACAGGAACTCTGGCTCTTTCTCTTTTAAGCAGTTGTAAATAATTAAGCACTTTTTGTTATGCTCTAGGTAGTTCAATAGTCTTTGTTGCTCAGCTGTTTAAGATTGCCAACATATGCCTTTTATTGAGTCACAGAAAGTATCAGTCTTGGATTTTTGCCCTTTTAACCTCAATAAAACCATTGTTCTGGGATTATTACATGACAGTATGAAGAGGAAGAAGTTAAGGCTATCTTTGGAAACATAAACCTTGGAAGCTTGTCAGACTTGGATTTTCAGGCTCTTAACTCCCCTCACTCTTATTATAGACTGGAAGAAAACAAACCCTGAAATTTTCAGAGAACTATATTCTACTACAACTTCCTAAGTGCCAAGTATATTTTATCAAGTGTAAAGTAAAAAAATGTACCCTACATCTGAAAACTGTTCTGTTGTTTTTTTTTCACTAGCTTCAATATTTGGGAAAAGCACCTTCTCTTTTTTTTTTTTTTCTTTTTTTTTTTTTTTGAAATGAAGATACCCTATCAGAAGTATCAAGTACCCTATCAGGACAATTGTTTTTTTCTGATTAGGCTAAGTCCAAACTGTTGAAACACATCACAAATCTTGATATTATGAGGGTTACTAACAGATGGCTTTTACCATTTTAAAAAATCTTTTAGAAAAATTAGTAGTGTGATTTTCTTATGTAATCAAGRCCATAGTCTGAACTTCCTCTGTTCATATTCTAGACCCTTCAGGACTTTGTTTCACATAARCTAAGCAATTTTTCATTCAGTACTTTGATGGATCATGAAGAAAGATCAAAATAACACTTCAGTAGGTCTAAAAGATTTTACTASTTTTGATGCATCAGTATAAATGGAAATGGATTGTCATAGAATAATGTGTTTCTGAATTAAATAATACATTTTTGTTTCCCTTATTCTGTGTCAACAATTTCGAAAGGCTTAAAAAATACCTTCCAGTTAAAAAGGTATTATTTTAGTTGTAATTAAATCCATAGACTAAATGACAGCATATGAACATCTGACTTTTTGGTTCCTTCTAATGTGGTGTTACAATTTTTGTTGAAAATTGTSTGCAATTTGAAGTGTTTTGAAGAAGTTGGCCTGTAGTGCCTGATGAATCAACCTTCGCATATTCAGTATGAGTTGCTCCAAATACCAATACACAGCTGTTCTGCTGTTCCTACATCAAGCCTATGATGTATTCTTCACTCTTTTCCCTTTTGTGATTTCCATGTAAGACTTTGCGAAAGCAGGGTGTGACCATTTGACCTGTCTGGASTGAAAGGTCTGGTACTTTTACGGTACTTCATCTCCCAGCTTTATATTTTGGGCCGCAGAAATACATGCCCCATAAAAGAACTGTTTAGTTTCCCTGGAATATTAAACTGTTTTCTGTATTTTTCAGGACCATATACTTATTTAACATGGTTAGATACTAATGATACAGTGTGGGAAAGCATACATAACTTTGCTTGTCAAAGGTATCCAGTGTGCACTGAGTAAGAATGTTAATCTGCAAATATTTGAAGCATTGGTTGAATCAATTTTAGCAGTCTTAAGACAATATGTTGGAATACAGTTTTTGCTTGTGGAAATGGATCCAGAAGTCTGACATCTTCTGCATACCTGTCCGTATTTTAAAAGTATTATGAATGTGGACTCAAAAACTAGTAAATATCTAGGTCTGGTAAATATCTGTGAATTATTTACTTTTTAAGTGAATGCTGCTATAGTATTTACCTTGGTTATGACTCAGTTTTCAATATATCTCCTGGGAACAGAGAAGCTTTTTGGAATTCAAAACTGGCAAACTGTATGAAAAGTAAGATGTTGCTAGTTTGTCCACACTTAGAGAATGCTGTGGGGACTTTAACAACTATGAGTAGATATTTATAAGTCATAAGGTGGAATGATTTTGTTGAATAATAAATTACACATGTACATAAAACTGTAGTTGACAGAGTTCTTTCACTGTTGCCGCTTTACTGCTTCGAGTAGTTTTTAAWGGGTGTAAGCAGCTCTGAGACTGAGTAATCAAGTTTTTGTGAATGACAGTTGTAGGGTAGAATAAAGCCCTGCCTCATGGAAAAGTGGCCAGACTATTTTTGCTGCTTGTAAGAGAAGTTGGAAGTTAGATGAAGGTAAGCTGTCTCACAAGAGATATGAGGAGCTGTACCTGACCCATATGTTAAGACCATTCTTCTAAGAGGATTTGAAGCAAAGCTTCCCGCCATTATTGAAATTACATGAAGTGATGAAGGGAACCCAGGTCCAACTGAGTGTACAGGGAAGCCTGAGAGAAAGACCAGTGTCAGATTCATGGATAAAGTTCTCCGCTTTCACTAGAAAAAAGGAATATACAAAATAGACCAACCCCTTCTTTGGGGTTGAAAGAGACATTAAAAAAAATAAAATTAAAAAAAAAAAAGAGGTAATTTCCATCTTATTAAAATATTCAGAATATTTTGAGGTTTTGGTTAGAAAATGTGATTTTTAGGTCAGGTTGCTCCAATTACCAAACAAAGAAATTGATTTCACCTTGATGGCTCTTTTCTCTCTGTAATTTCTCTCTCTCTACCTCTTTGTAATTTTTTTTAATTGTAAAGAAAAAAGCTTTCATAAGATCAAAATTAAGAGTCTGAACAGAGCACATTTTTGCTTTAAGCAACAGAAAACTGTGACTTAAAGTTAGTTTTGACAGCTCTTCAGCTTCATTTTCTCAGGAGATTTTATTTAATACGATCATGCTTTCTCTTTCTACTAAAAGTTTCTACCTCTTTGTCCATTGACATTAATTAATCAAAAATCCAAATGTAATTGATTTCTTAAAATCATAGAATTGTGACAATGGCAAAAGACCTCCAAGATCCTAATGTCCAATCTTTGAACAATCACCACCACTCACCTAAACCATCTTCTTCTCCTCTTCTTGTAAATCAGCAGCTGGATTGAAAAACAAAAAAGCCCCAGAGCCCCAGTGTGTTGCTGTCCTARGAAGGGGAATGCAAAACTCCTTTGGTGACTTCATGGCATCTAAAGCAAATCTTCCCCATGCCCTGCCTTTCTCTGCCTTGYCCCTTGCCATGGGTTCATACTCATACTTACCTTGGCAAAAGCGCTAAGTGAGCTTTCTTCCTCGAAAGCACAGATCCCAGTGAAAATGCACCACTCCAGGGGGGTTCTCAGCTAGATCGGAAGCCTTAAGCAACTTTACATGCCGTCTGGTGGCTTTGGAGCAGAATGGAAACACRTATGCAAAGACAGGAGAGAGGTCAAGGGGCATCCCACAGGGTAGAAATGGCTTTAAGTTGCCATGAACATGGAAGCAACTAGCCAGCTGGTCTGTTTGCCACGTGTGTGACTTCACACTGCCCTCGGCCCATTTGTTCTTGCCTGGTTGAGTTATCCCTGTACAAGTGTGGTAGCCAGAGCTAACACTGTGATGACACAGGGAACCAGCCTTTACTCATCCTCCTGTTCTCATGCCTGGCTGTCTTTTCAGACTGTGTTTTCTTCAGACTAAAGTCACATAGGCAGTGGATGTGGATACAACTAAAGTAGCTGCTGTCCCAGTGTATYAAGTTGCATTCCTGCAAAAGTGAAAGAAGTTCATGTAAATGAAATCCATAAATAATACTAAAGTTGGAGGTATTTCAATCCCTAGAGAAGAAAAAAATATTAAATTTTATTCCTACTCAGAGTAATTCTAATGACAAGCTTCGCATTCATGTCAGCTGAGTATGTTCAAGATCCCTGGGAAGATTAAGACTCTGAAATAAGTGAGGAAATGTAACAGTGGAAACTTTGTGGATACATGAAAGAAAAATGACAAGAAATGTGTAATACACAACCCAGAATTTGGGAGTTTTTGCCTGTGGGATGTGTGTGTGTGAAAATATGTGATTTATTTGCAAAACTATTGGATCACAGACCAGGGAAGTAATCACTCCTTGGGTTTGGGTGAACAGTCATAGCCTGTACTTAAGGAAGTAGGCAAAGACATATTCTAAGTTTAGAGCAGAAGTGTTCAAAATTAAGGAAAGTTCGTGGAGTTTTTCATGCAAGAAAAATTACATAATCAACTGTGATTGATGGGATGTCTTTGTTAGTCCCAAATTTGCTACAAGTGCGTGCAAATCAGCTCTTATGGTAATAGCCACAGGGAGATACTGTTATGAAAAATACTTCATTATCTATTGACATTTTAAGTAGTTTGGACCTGATCCAGTAATGGTTTCAAATAACTAACATACCTCACTTTCTAATGTAAATTTAGAAAAAAAAAAAAAAAAGAAAGGAAAAGAAAAAGTCTTATCCCCTAGAATGCTGGTGTGTACTGTTTAGAAGACTGGATTTCCAGTCTGACTAGCTGATCTCAAAGGTCTTTTCCAACCTAAGTTGATTCCCCGATTCTGTCTTTAAATTAAYGTTTCACCGTTATTTAATGAAGTGGAAAAATTTGGGAGGTCTAGGTAATCATGTCAGGGCCTACCCAAAAAACTTCTCTCAGGAGCCAATGGAGCTTGTAGGATCCCAGCCTTGCCCCGACTCCTTGAGTGAACGGATCTGGATCCTTAAGCGCTCAGACCTCCGGAGGGGCTGGAGGGCTGGCGGGGTCTCACTGCCGCATCGGGGAGCGGCAGCAGGTGGGAATCTGATCCCGCCTTCTCCCGGCTGCCGGGGTGCGGTGCGGGTGCGGTGCACAGCGCAGGACGGGGTGCATTGCGGTGCGGTGCCCGGTGCGGTGCGGTGCAATGCGCGGTACAGTGCGGTGCGGTGTTGTACAGTGTGGTGCAGTACGCGGTGCGGTGCGAGGTGCGGTACGGTGAGGTCCGCGGTGCGCGGTACAGTGCGGTGCGGTGCTGTACAGTGAAGTGCGCGGTGCTGTGCAGTGTGGTGCAGTACGCGGTGCGCGGTACAGTGCGGTGCGGTGCTGTACAGTGAAATGCGCGGTGCTGTGCAGTGTGGTGCAGTACGCGGTGCGCGGTACAGTGCGGTGCGGTGCTGTACAGTGAAGTGCGCGGTGCTGTGCAGTGTGGTGCAGTACGCGGTGCGGTACAGTGCGGTGCGGGATGGGCTGGCGCCCCGGGCCCGGCTCCACTAGGTGGCAGGATGCCGAAGGGCTCCGCGCTGGTGTCCTGGAGCCCGGGCGGATTTAGCCCTGCCTCTTCGTATTGTCTCAGGACATGATAAAATGCGGACAGTTTCCTGGAGTCCTGCCTGCCSCGCGTTTCTTACTGGTTTTGTCATTAGTAAAATAGAATCGGGAAGGATTCGAGGGAGGTCTGAGACACAAAGGAGCCCGGTGCGGTGACAGGGTAAGGGGGCACTTCTTGGCWATCGGCAATCAACGAGGGAGAATTGCCGAGGCAAAGAGACATGCTTTATGAGAGCACAGCGGGGTGTAGCGAGAAACGGTAAAATAAAAAGTGTCTGCAAAGTTTGCAAAGAGTTTGCAAAGAGGAACAGCTGGTTAAATTGTAGCGCAAGCTATAAGTCTGTAGAAAAGTACGTTCGCTTCTTTACAGAGGCAGTTCAGAGGGCAACGGCTGCATGATTTAGAAAGCGTGGCCTTTTCCCTCCGTATTTTTCTAAGTTACAGAAAAGAAAGGACACTGGAGTGTGTAAATATTAAAAATAAAGCATAAAATAGAATGAAATCTAACACAGAATTAAATCACGTGTTCTTTTTCTTACTTCTTGTCATCTTTGTCTCTTTCAAGTATGCTTTCTACTGTGTACTATGAAAGCAGTGATTTTGTTTGTATGACACACGTATAAAGCTTCAGAAATAGCCTTAGGGTCAGATGTGGGTGTTTGGGCTGAACTTACTAAAGACATAACTTCAGTTCCCATTCCTCTCGATTCAGGTACGGGCTTGACACAGAACTTGAAAAACTCAAGTAAGTGTATTTTAAAGTCGAAACGATCGCTCTTGCCCTGCACCCTTCCCTGGGCTGACCGCCGGCCCTCTGCCTCAAGTCCTTGTGCCGCTGCGCTCGCCTTCGGGACCGTAGGGGCAGCCCACGATGGACGGGGGCTTCTGGCCCTGGGTACCCACCGAGGTCAAACCCCACTAAAGCCGATCCCGGCTCCCGCGGGTGTCGGTGGGGTGCAAGCCCTGCGTACTGGGACGGGCTCGGCGGTGGCGAGCTGCTCGTTGGGAGGTCGGGGGGGTCTCCGTGCCCCGACGGGGCTGTCCTCACTGCACTGTCCCCGTTAAGCTGTYTCCCCTGCCCTGGACAGAGGGCAGAAGGCCCGTCTGGAAGGTTGGTTTCCCCGCTTCGGCACTTGGTCAGGAGAGGGGTTTGGTGCTGGAGRGAGGTTGTGGACCCGGGGTGGGGTGACTCGGGAAGCTGCGTCGGCAGGTGGAGGTAACGGGCTGGGTGAGAGCCGTCGGGGAGCCGGGGAGGAGAGGGTGCGGGGGGAGCGGCGGGGCGCGCCCGGTGCGCGGTGCCGGGTGCGGCGGGGAGGCGGGGGAGGAGCGGCGGCGGCGGCAGCGCACGGGCTGGGGCCCTAGCCCGCCCGCCTTTGAACCGGGGCAAAGCAGAGGCGGGGAGAGGGGCCGGGGCAGGAGGCGGACGGTGACATCAGAGCGGCCGGGCGGATAAGGTGGGAGAGCCGCAGGAGCGGAGTGGGCGAGCGAGGCGTCAGCGATTAGCGGCTGCCTCCGGTCCCCGCTCACCGCACTTCACCGCATCTCCCCGCACCTCACCATGCAGAGGTCTCCCCTGGAGAAGGCGAACATCTTCTCCAAACTTTTCTTCAGGTGGGAGCCCCGGCGCGGCGGGRCGCGTGCGGGCGGGCGCAGCGGGCCGGGCTGGGCAGAGGCGGCGCGGGGAGGTCAGAGAGGGTCCGCGCCCCCCRCCCAGCCCCCTTGGCCAAGAAGGGAACCGAGCACTGGGCACTAATGAGCTCTGGAAAGGCCTGTGGGGAGAGTGGTGGGAATCTCGCTTGTTGACGAGATCACTCTTTTTTTCTCATTGCTCCTGGGGTTTTAGTACCAAGAATGGGCTCTGTCAGGTGTCATAAACCTTCACTGGACCCGGACAGATGAATTTATGGCATAATTTGAGCAACCTTTGGTAAATTGCTCAACTAGTTAATCTGTTATTTCACTGTAAACTTTGAGAACCCAGTGGGATGGTAGGGAGCAGTGGGGAAATGCTCTCAAAGCAAGGATTCCTTCTGTTTGGCTCTTTGAATGTTTAGCATTTGCTCAGTGTGCAAGAGTAATAWATGATCTTACTGGAAACAGTTCCTCATAATGTTCCCTTACAAGCAAACTTCCTAGTGCGTTTTGTTTCTAAAAACTTAAAATAAAAAGAGAAGGAGCCTGGGCACAATGTACTTTGTAAGACAATATGGAAGCCTGAATACATCTTACGTGACATCTCTAGAAATGACACTGCAAACTGGAAAGAGCAAATAATCTTTTTGGTATTGGCCCACACATCACTGGTTTTGCCTGAATACTGGTTCCTCCTTTTGTTGCTAGAGGATCTTTTGCATGGCAGGGGAAAGAGGGAGGAAATCTCGTGTAAGATGGGAACACGGTGTAAAACTATAACATTGTCATGAGGTCTCTGCCTGAAAAATGGATGGCTTTTAGCTACCTTAAAATCCTTTTGGGATAGCTTTCATCAGGTTGTTCTGTACAGTTTTCAAAGTTTCTTAAGGAAGGCAGTCAGTATGAGTCACAGTTTGTCTGCCTCCCCCCCCCCCCCCCGCCTCATTTTAGCCAGATATGATTGAGGGGAAAGATCCCAAATATAACTTATTCCTGAAGTTTTACAAACATCCAATGATCCTATAGGTCATACTGCAGTGGTAAAGAAGCTGTGCTTGCTTTCAAATACTGTTAGAGCCACGGAGTGTGGATGATGGGAGTGTAAACAATTACAAATTCTCCATAAAAGATTCTTCAGTCAGTACTCCTGTCAAGTGTAAAATAGAAATCTGTAGGAAATAACTCTGTATATTAATTTCACTGCTCAAGGAGCCACTTGCTCTATTTTTATTTATTTTTATAAAACTTCTATCACAGTCAAGCATCAAGTACTCTCCTAGAACCTGTGAAGTACTCTCCTAGAACCTGTGAAGGTGTAAAGCATAAAACCCAATAAGATAAAGCGAATATATTTATGATTTCTACCATAGTGAAAGTTTCCATGTCTGTAACCAGATGCAGTTCATGCTCATTAAGTACATAATTAACCATCCTCAGGCCTGAGCTCATCTTTTAAATCAGTCTTTAAGTCCATTAAGTGGTGTCTATATCATGCTTATCATGTATGATGCTTTATATTGTACCAGCTATTGGTCAGATGACTGTAACCAAAGTGATAATAATAAAGTATATAAAGTTAAGGACATGTTCACGATGAATATTAACTAGAGTAGAGAAATGAAAGATATATGGAGAGATATTGCTTTTTTTCAATGATAATGAAAGAGGTGCTTTCAAGTACAAGAAGTACATGTTTCACTGAAGTAACATCTATGTGTGAAGTACCAATCTGAATATAATGTGATAAGTTGAAGGTCATGTAAGCAAAAGTGATTTTAAAGTATTAGCTATTACTATAGAGGAAGTCTTGCTGATAAATATAATATTGCTATTTAATATATGTACGAGCTGTTATCAGCTATAGGTGTGTAAAGTTATTGGCAAGGTTTTATTGCTTCATAATGTATCCCGTTTGGGCTGGAGAGATAGGTTTAAATGTATTAAAGTCAGAATGTAGGTCTTTGCTCATAACTGGATAATTTACACATGTTTCAGTATTGTTTGTACCTTTTTTCTTAATTCTCTTTGCCCCCCCCCCAATAAAAAAAAAAAGTGAGTAACTGTCTTGGTATACAAAGGGTAGTACTTTATAGAAAATGCTATATTTTTGTTATATTTCCAAGATTACTGATAGTGCTGGAGCAAAACAAAAGATAATTGCTAGCAGTGGTCATGATAGAAAGTATTTAAAATTAGAAATCATTTTTCATCCTAAATTTAAAACAATTTTGGTTTAAAAACTGAACTTTGGTGGTTCACAAATGAGGTGTGAAAACTAGTGGTCTGAGATCTTCTGTAAGGGTGGCACTTAGAAAGCACTGATACTGCGAGTTTGGGGTTTCAGAGTGTCTTTTGAGTTTTGTTATATTTTCCTTATTACATTTTCAGAGTTGATCCTGTTTGTTCCCTACCACATGCAAGACATTTTTTATCTSCACATTGGCAACTTTTTACCTTGCTTAAAGAAAACAGTTTTRTGCAGAAGTAGTCAAATTGTCATATGCTTGGTTTGAAGCTTTCATGGTGAAGCTTCACTTTTGTCTTTATAACCATTGCTTATTTTCTGTTGGAATTTTGGAGTTTTGCAGGGTCAAGGCCATACCTTTTGTCACAAACAGTATCAGACTACTTTGCAATCACCTAGTTTTTATTGAAGATTAACTGAGATCAGGAAGTCTTTTTAATTAATAAATTTTTATCTGTGAGCTGGCACACAGAGTTATTGCTGGAGTTTCAGAAATAGCTGCAACTATGGAACAATTCTGACTTTATTGCTTTCCTTTTGCATGCAAGTTTAGATATTAAAATACAAGTTCTCAAAAAGTAATCCTTGTGCTCATGTCCAACTCTTTGARTGTATACTTTTGCTTTGGTACCTTTCAAATGTGACAGCTTTTGACAAGACCTAGTGCTTTAGTGCCTGATTCATTATTAAATCCAAATGAAAAATACAAACTAAGCCAACTTTTGTGTCAAGTCTTCTCATGGATTCAGTCAATCACACCTACTCTAGTTGCTTCTTTCTTTCCAAATCAKAGAAAAAGAAATCTGCCACCTTTTTATACAGCTGTCCATTGGTTCATAGAACAATTTAGCCTATAGGGGATAAATGTTGGATTCATTCTTCTGCCCTGAGTGTGTAGAGGGCTAGGAAAAGGAATTCAGTTTTATGCTTCACCTCTTCTAGGAAGTAAGACCAAGTGYTACCAGTGTTAGGCAGAGAAGGTGTTTTAGTTCTTGATCTCTGGCTCAGCTACTCTTTTTAGAGCATAATTCAAGAGCAACTCTGTACTCTACTGAATAAGAAACTTTGCAAGTTGTGATTCCTGGGCTGAGACTTCTTATGAAGTCTGTTAATAACCTTTAAGGTGGATAACTGAATTCAGGACTTAGGCTTTGAAAGTACTTAATCCATAGGCTACRGTAATGCTATTCTATCACTCTTTCTAGCTTAATTCAGTCATAATTTCTACTTTAAGAGTGCCTTGTACAAGATAGTTTCTGGTTTGAAAAGGTGTTCTCATGAGAATTAAGTTAATTCCCTTCAGAGAAAGGAACTAAAGCCAGACCTTCCCTCGRCAGTTCCTTCTCTGTCCTTTAACTGAGTATCTTAGAATTTAATGCCAACAAGTTACTTAGGATTTTGAATCTTGAATTGAGAGGGATTTATGTATTTACCTTGAGAAGTTTGGGGTTTAATTTGTACATTTGTACTCAAATTTTCTCCTGAAATTGTCTTGACTTCCAAATTTTGTATAGGAAGCTTCAAGACCTAATTAATGTCTATAAATTTCACTCTGTAGGGCAGGTGTCTGGAAATTGTCATAACCAATACATATTTGGAGCATCCCTTATCAAGATCTAGCTGTAGCATTTTGCTCATCTTTCCTCTGAGTAAGGAGCCTCTGTGTACAGTAGCAGGTGGATTGAATTGCAGCATTATGCCTCAGCTGCTGGGGTGGTCAGCTTAAACAGCTTTTCAAGACAATTTTTCTGCAATGTGCTCTTAAGGTCCTATATGTGTCTAGCCCTGATGAGCTGCCTTTCACTGATCCCTGGCAATCATAAATCCTGGCTGTCAGTGATAAACCAGCACAGATGCAGCTGGAGCACAGGTTATGGCCCTGTGAGGCTGTCTGATCGTTTGTCTGTTGCCACAAGTGGTCCTTGAAGACCTGCTGGCCTGCAGACCTGTCTAAAACAGCAAGGGGTGAGTGCTTCTGAAAGTCAGATGGTTCAAAGAWGTGCATCTGAGTTTTGGACTCTTTTTGAAAATTTGACTTCAATATGCAACTTGAAGTCAACTGGAGAAAGGATACTGAATCTCCTACACTTCAAGTGATTTCAGTGAGAGGAATACCTTCTTTAACAGTAAGGATAAATTGTGTCCTTGGCTCAGYCTGATACTGCATCTTTGGTCTAATGACCAAAAGTGCAAACCCGGCGTAGCACAGGGACCTTCCCTGGCTGCTTTATAACTCTAAAGCAGCGGTGCCTATATCAAGTTCTGATTTCTGAAATAAATGTAGTCTGTTTTCTTCCTGCAGGAGGAAGACTTAGTATCTTGATGAATTATCAAGCATCTGAAATATTTGCAGACCTGTCTGTACCTTTTTATTTTCTACATGCTTATTTGATTTTGGTGAGATACAAAGTAATCTATCCAAATTGTTGTGTTGTTTTTTTTGGTTTTTTTTTTTTAATACTGTAGGCAATGCCATGTTTAATAGTTTTCTTATCTGTATTATAGAAGCTTCTAAATGCACTAGCAAAAATTGGAAGTCCTTTATACTAAGCAAAATATTTGATAAGGAATTCTGTTTTGAAGATCTTGAAGTCTGAGCAGATAGCACAGAGGATGGATTAAGAAGTTTCCTTACCAGTTCTGTAGAGAGCAAAGTGGAGTATATAAAGGTTGTGATTTGTCCTAGAAGTATGTGGTGGAGTCAGTGCAGTCTGCCTGAGGTCTCCTGACCAGGACTTTGATGGCACAAGGGTATTTCTGGTGTGACAGACTCATTTCAGAATATTTCTGCAGTAAGCAATTATCACCTCTTTCATACTGAAGAATCTTTGTCTCTGAATATCTACATTTTCGGAGATGCTAAATTTCAAAGTGATGAGAATAGTGTGACTTATTGCAAGAGGGTTCTACAGGTTGCTGCTATCCCGGTTTATGTTTTTTCTCTTCACCCACCCCATGTTCCTGTGCTATAATGTTGGTATTTATCCTTTATTTTCATCCAACTTTTAAAATAAAGGATGTGAAYATTTGGTATATTGGACTCATTCTGATATCTCACTTTAACATTCACCTTAATTAATTATAAAGTTAATCTGTAAATTCTGGA
>NW_026623259.1:495171-714457 GCF_030028575.1 Malurus melanocephalus | reverse complement strand
CCCCGCCAACGTTGCTTTGCTCAATGCCCAAGGGTGTTTTGGAAATCAGAAGATATGAGGTATTTTCTCAATAATTTGCAAGGATCATGATGAAGAATAGCATCATCAAATAGCAGGATACAGAGAAAATGGTGAAGAGCAAGTAGTAAACGAGGCAGCACCTAATTCAGGATTTATTCTATATTATGGTAATGGTAATTTACATTTTGATTTTAAAATTAAATAAAATGCAACTGTATTCACTTCTTTGTGGAGGTATTTCTACTGAACCACAAATTGCTTATTTGGCTTGGAACAAATCACAGTTTTGGAAAGGGCCCATTACACCTGTTGTATGACTCTATGCTATTTTATTATGAAAAAAAATGCATGGCTAACACAGTAAAGTGCTAAATTGGGTGAAATTTGTTGCTATCACTTAGTGATACACCTGGGAGATTTTAAAATTCAAATTGCAGAGTAGCACTGCTCTGCAACAGTTTTGCTGATGCAAACTTTCTGTAATGTTCCTTGTTCTTTCAAAGGACTAGGAGAATGTCTTATACTTGCTATGGGATATATAACTGAGCAAAAGAGTGAAGATGAAGAAACATCCTGCCCTAGCCACTGTAACTGCTGAARCAGCCTGGCAAACCTTGTTCGCAATGCATCATCACCACTGTTATTTTGTTAATTTCATTAAAGAAATATTTGAAGCATATCTTACACTTGACTTTGGTACCTAAACAACTGACAGATTTCAATACAATTAATATCTTCTGTCTTTCCATCTTGCACAAATGTGCTTTGTTTTCTCCCAAAAGTAGCCTTCTGTACTTCTGCAAACTGAAATATTTTGACTACCTCACTAATTTTAAGGAAAAAGTATTGAATTTGGACTAAAAAAGCATTTAGAGATTAGATAATAATTTGACTGTCACTTCAMAAAAACTGTGCATAAAAGCAAGGCTTCTCCAAGAATTGCTATGGAATACTCCTAATTAAGATGCATTATTGAAATCCTGGGGTTTCTGCAGAACATTGATTATTCTTAAAATGGTGCTGCTCACAGCTAGTGGCAGAGTCAATAATAGTGCAGCTAAATATTTTCCAAGTCAAATAACACCTCATGGAGAAGAGTTGTTTATTAGTGAAGAAATTAAAATCTTATATTTTGTGATGTGAGGGAAAACAACAACAAAGTAGAAATCAGTAGGGTCTGCATTTACCTTCTGTTGTTGAAACCCTGTAATAATTATGTTTGAATATTAAATAGTATTGCATTTTTTGTTTATAATGGGAAAAATGCTAAAAGTTTAATATAGTTTTCAGAATATATAGCATGCTATTTCAGTAGGTTACTATTCAAAATAAAATAAATGCAGCCCTACTCTGTTGAGGGTAACCAAGGGGCAGGAATAAGGGTGTGGTGTCTGACAGTTGTGCTCCATGGGCATGCTGACTTGTCCCATCTGTTAGCAAGGACCACAAAAAGCCAGGCTCACCTTTTACAGCTGCATTATGGGACACTCAGAGGAGACAGCTGGTGGTGCAGMCACTCTTCTGAAGAAACACTTTTGGGTGTAGTAAAGCTGCCACTTCCTGTGTAAAGTAAGCAACAATTTGCTGCTATGGGAGTGGTGGGCATATTTTGTGAGAGSATGGGAGTGCAGAGCCTCTGACAGAGTCTGGTCAGGATTGACTCTTTGGGAATGTCTGAGACCTACATGGTACCTCAACCTTTTCTTGCCACTGGTAAGAATTCATGGTTCTACAAGCATCTTGGGAAAAAAAAGGCTCCCAAGCATCATAATCATGGCTTGATTAAGTTCCTTACTCTCTCTCCCCCCAGCCTTCCCCATCCCTAAAATGTTAGGAGAAAGGATAAGTTAAAGGCAGAGGCTCTTTTCTTGCTCTTTCCGTTGAATTTTAGGCCCAGTTCCTCAGGAGTTGCAGTCACTATGCTTTAACAATATTGTGCTCAGGTATTATTGTTTATAGATGTCAGTGAAACCATGGTCACCTTTGCACTGCTCAGCAGATGTTGCTGTGCTGTGCACAGAGCACCTGTTGAAATRGTACCAGTCTGACCAGTGACCCTTGTAACGAGCTCTGCTTCTTGGTCTGAAGAGGCTGATGGAGTTAGGGTATTCCTGTGCCCAGGAGGAAGATATGGGCAGTTGGCTTAGCATCACAGATGCTCCTTCTGTCTTCAGTGACATGCAAAGCAGCCTTAAGGGTGAGTCAAATCCTATTGACAAATTGTCTGTGCTAATACTCTCTGGAAAGACGACATCTGGCCTATTGATACAATTTACTTGAGTGGGATGAGTCGGAGCATGCTTGAGAAAGCAATATCTGCAATACAAAATCTGTTACATACTGCTTAAGTAAATGACAAAGAAATGGTCATTAAAATCTGCCCAAGAGTATGTTATATGATATTTACACACCAAGTTCATGATGTATTTTTTGCTACAGGCAGTAGATAATAGATGTGGAACTTGCCTTCTTTTATTCTTTCCTACTCTACACCTTTGAAAGTTGTTTCCTGCTGGGTTTCATATGCATGTACCCATAATAACATTCTTAGTTAGTGACAAAACTCTTACAGCACTACAGGTTTCTCTGTGAGAGGGTTCATTAAATGCCAGCCAGTAATCCGATGGCATTTGCTAACATAATGCTGTAAAGCCAATCTGTTTCCTTTCCTTCTTGCTCTCTTGCTTTCAGAGTAAATATCTCTTCTCAACAGCCACAAGAAAAAACTCAGCATTAACAGTATCAAACAGTTTCCAAGTCAAAAAATAGAAAAGCCATATTCATTGATAAGCTGACTGAGCTATGTCACCTAGTGTTATGGAARCAGGGAAAACTACAGATTATATTGCCAGTTAAAATAATTTCATAGTCATTTTGCATTTCAAAACTTTGCAAAGAATCTAGAACATACTGGCAATTTGGATGCTATTGGAATTGGCGAAAAGTTGGTTTTATGACATATTTATGTATTTTAGGTTTGGTATATTCCTTTTAATAAAATAYATAGTGTCTCCCACAATTCTTGACAGTGCAACTCAAGCAGCTGTTGAAAATCTACCTTGAGACAAACATCACATGTCAGGCCAGCTCCTCGCACGATTACCACTCAACCCAAAGCCACTTGGCACAGCACACAAATTGGCCAGATCTGGTTAGGGTGGGACTTCCAAGCACGGCCAGCACAGCTGGGAGATGGAGATCTCTGCCAGCAGCTTGCAGTAGGAACCAGGCTGCAGGCTAAGAGATGCCCAGGGAAAGGTGTCAGCCCTGCTCCYTTAGCTGTTGGAGGAGTTTATCTACCACAGTTAGAGCTACCTGGAGGAGCAGTGAGATGAGGATGAGGACAGTGAAAGTCTGCGTCAAACGCCAACTTGGGAGAGGAGGGTTGTTTAGGGATCACTTAATTTCGATGGCAATGATAAATACACCTGGTTAGCACAGCTGATCACAGAGTAAAATGAGAGACATTTCTAGTAATACAGTAGATCTGCTAAGCATGCTGCCTTCCCCAAATGAAAATACAGCCACTCWGCTCGCTTTCTAAATGCAATCACATTCTGTTAGTTCATGCTGTGACAAAATGCCAGGGTAGGTGCTAATAAAAACTATAAATAAAATCAAATACGTGGAGAAAAAATGTTTTCCCAAAACATAAAATGTGAAACTGCAAAGCATTTATCTTTTGTCAAGTTGGGAATTGCTTTTTGCAGTCTCAAAGCACTATTAAGGGGCTCAGGAAGGTTACTCCTTAGCTACAATGTTGTGAATTGAAGAAGTTGCTTAGGAAGTACATTTACTTATTTGCATTAGCTGCAATAGTGATTTTGTGCCCCATAACTTGTATTCATTCTGTCATAAGTGAAATGTCTGCATATACAGGATTTCGTTGAATCTGGTTCATGAGAGTTTCTATTCCTGAATTAGGATTAGCCAGTTCTTCACAAGATGAGCACAAAGCCAGTAGCAACCAGTCCTTTCTGTCTTCAGGAGCTGGAAAAATACAAATCAGTACCTGATACACCTTYTTGCAGTAGCTGTGAAAGACTTTTGCATTAAGTGTTACATGAAACTCAAAGGTTTTCTTCTTATCCATTTTATCCCTGGAAATACTGGCCCCTATTTCCATTAGTTGTGAAGTTTATGGATGTTTTGCCATCCCCAAATGGTAAAATGAGAGTCGAATTGCTCTCCAAAGTGGACTCTCCTAGCTGCCTTCCTGTGATGTACCACAAATCACTTGTTATTTCTCAGCTACAGTGGTGTAAAGGACTGAGCTAGAAGTCATTTGATTCATCTGAAACCATGTTATTGTTGCAGAAATGAAGGATAATTCTTCATTTTCTTAGAGCATATTCTCTTTGCAGTGGGTGTGATATAACTGTGCACTTGGGAAACGTTTTGGTGATTTACTCAATTATGGGGATTATAGACTGCTGCCTCATGCAATTAATAACTTCATTAAAGTAAATGTTAAAGTGTGCGTGTGTGCGTACTTGCACAGTTGCACACAAGTAGTCTTCATCTGTTGTACTAAGGCCTTTTTGCCCTTGAATAGTGTTTGATGATGTTCTTTTACCTTTAAATCAACTTCTTTGCACCTTCAGGGGCTGCAATGAAAACGTGGATTGTTTTCTGTGTATGACATATGTTCTTACAAGCATACAGATAAGCATATCCAATTGTTTGTAATTTTTAAGTGACTGTGGGAAACATTATTGTATATATTTTGTAATTTTTTAGCTGTTGTCTATAAAGAATGTTTAAAACAAAAATTTTGAAATTATTGAGATTTTGCAGAATTTTATCATTATCATAAATCAATATAACTCTTGTTTACATATGGAAGCATGATAGCGATTGACCACAAGCTACTTATTTTACAGGCATTTCATTTTTTTAAAGAAATATTTTTTATTGATGACAGTAAAGCAGAAATTCAAGTAGTTTCAAAGTACACCATTAGTTCAAATCTAGTCCTTGCTTTCAGAAAGATTTTTGAACAGAATCTGGTGAAAAATTTTGTGCAAGATGATYCTTGGGGGTTCATGGGCCTTTTTAAAGCTGAATTGTTTGATAAATTTTGTCATGCTTATAAAGATATTCTCTATAGAGTAGCCATTCAGAGCAGTCTTTTCCTGCTTTGTTTAATTTCAGCATGCCCTTTAAATCAGTATTAAAATTTTAAACACGACGTTTGAAAAAAACAAATGCAAAGCATGTGTATATAGTGGACACAAAGAAGTTCTTATGAGGAGTCCTGTGAAAGATTTGTGTTGTTAAGTGCATGCTGCAATGCAAGAYGTCATAGAATCATAGAGTGGCTTGTGTTGGAAGGGACCTTAAAGACCATTGGGTTCCAGCCCCCTGCCATGGGCAGGGACACTTTCCATTGGATCAGCTTTCTCCAAGTCCCATCCAACCTGGCCTTGAACACTGCCAGGGATGGCACATCTGTAACTTCTCTGGGCACACTGTTCTAGTGTCTGACTATGCTCATGGTAAAGAATTTCTTTCTAATATCTAATCAWAACCTACTCTTTCAGTTTAAAGTCATTCCCCCTCGTCCTGTCATTACATGGCCTTGTAAAAAGCCCCTCTCCAGCTGTCTCAGGGACTCCCTTTAGGTGCTGGAAGGTTGCTTTAAGACCTCCCTGGAGCTATCTCTTCTCCAAGATGARCAATGCCAGCTCTCTCAGCCGTRTTTCATAAGGAGACACACTCCATCTTTCTAATCCCCTTCGTGGACTCCTCTGGACTTGCTCCAACAGGCTGCTGTCCTTCCTGTGCTGAGAAACCCAGACACTGTACTCCAGGTGGGGTCTCCCCAGAGCAGAGCAGATAGGAATGAAATTTACATATACTGTAGTTCTGATATACTATTCATTGATATGGACATAGCACCTAGCATATTTGGAAATATGGTACAAAGAATTCAATCCCGTGTTCATTTGTCTCCTACTGACTCACTAGGAAGTTTGGGGCATGATTCCATCCCAAAACTTATAAAATGTAGGAGTTTCAAAATTATTCTTTTAATATTATATTTATCAACATAGTTTTGCAAATATAAGTCAAAGCTGCACTATATTGTGTATGTGAGAGTATGTGCACATAGCCATACTTGGTTGCTGTGGACAAAATACTCAGGGTGAGACAAAGCAAATCCAGAATTAATGTTAGAAATTTTTTTTATTCCTGACCTTTTCTCTTTTTTTATATTTGCTTAGCTGGACAACCCCAATTTTGAACAAGGGTTACAGACGACGGTTGGAGCTTTCAGATATTTATCAAGTCCCTTCTTCAGACTCTGCTGATAATCTTTCTGAAAAATTGGAAAGGTATGAAAGATTAATGGAATAAATTTGTTTAAGGAATCACATTGYAGTTTTCCTTAAAAAGTATTTGGGTGAAATGTTTAAATAGCATTGGGTACAAGCTGGTTGCCCACATTTGTAGTTTGAAGTTGACTGGGATCCCTGGTGCAGAYGTACCACCTGTATGCTCTAAATTAYTGTATACAGGTAGCTGTGATATCTGCCATTGATCACARTATCACAGAATATACTGAGTTAAAGTGACCCTTGTCAAGGGATCCTTAAAAAGGATCACCAAGTCCAGCTCCTGGCCCTAAACAGGACATCCCCAAGAGGCACRCCATGTGCCTGAAAGCATTKTCCAAATGCTGCTTGAGCTCTGTCAGGCTGGTGCTGTGACCACTTTCCTGGACAGCCTGTTCCAGTGCCCAACCACCCTCTAGGTGAAGAATCTGTTTCTAAAATCCAACCTAAACCTTCCGACACAACTTCAGGCCATTCCTTCAGGTTCTGTCACTGGTCACCGCAGAAGAGATCAGTGYCTGTCTCTCCTCTTCCCCTCCTGAGGAAGTTGTAACTGCAGTGAGGTCTCTCCTCAGTCTCCTCCAGGCTGAGCAGACCAAGTGCCCTCAGCTGCTCCTCACACGGCTTCACCTCAGGGCCTTCACCCTCATTATTGCCCTCCTCTGGACACTCTCCAACAGTTTTGTATCTTTCTTATATTTTGCCCCCCAAAACTGCCCCCAGCACTTGAGGTGAGGCTACCCCAGGTCAGAGCAGAGTGGGACAATCCCCTCCCTGCCTGGCTGGTGATGCTGTGCCTGATGCCCCCAGGACAGGGCTGGCCCTCCTGGCTGCCAGGGCACTGCTGATCCATCCACCAGGACCCCCAGATCCCTTTCTCTAGCCCTGCTTTCCAAGATCTCATTCCCCAGTCTGCCTGTACATCCAAGGTTCCCCATTCCAGGTACAGAATCCAGCACCATCCCTTGTTGAAYTTCCTATGACTGGTGATTGTCCTGTTCCCTAATTTGTCGAGGTCTGTGCAGGGCCTCTCCACCCCTGAAGGAGTCAACAGCTCCTCCCAGGTTTGTATCATKTGCAAACTTGCTCAGTGCCCTTCCCATCCTGTGTCTGAGTCATTTCTGCAGATGTTGAAGGGCACAGGGCTGAGGACGGAGCTCTGTGGAGCCCCACTAGTGACAGGTCACCAGTCTGATGTCTGGATTCACCGTAACCCTCATGCCTGACCTGTGAGCCATCTGCTCRCCCAGCACACGAGTTTATCCACCCRGGGGATGGACTCTTGGTCCAGAAGGATGCAGTAAGAGAATCAAAAGCTTTACTGAAATCCAAAARGATCGCATCTCCTGGCTTCCCTTGATCTGGGTGGGTTATCTTGTTGTAAAATGAAATCAGGTTTGAAAAGCAGGACTTTTTCCTGTCATGAAGCCATGCTGGCTGTGACCATTGATTGCATGGTCTTTCAGGTGATTTTCAATACYTCCCAGAATAATCTTCTCTATGACTTTACCAGGCACTGAAGTGAGACTGACACGCCTGTATTTTCTGGTGTCCTCCTTCTTGCCCGTCTTGAAGACTGGGACAGCATTTGCCAACTTCCAATCAGCTGAGACCACTCCAGATTCCCAAGGCCACTCAAAAATCGAGAGAGATTTCGTGATGAGATCAGCCAGCTCTTTGAGGATTCTTGGATGAATCCCATTAGGCACCATAGATTTGTAGGGATTCAGCTGGAGCAGCAGATCCTGCACAATTTCAGGTTGATGAGTGAGGCTAGTCTCAATGTTTCCATGAGTTTCCTTTTTCTGCTGTTCTTTCTTCCAGAATAACCTTGTAAAACCTTGGGGTTTTTTTTACCTTCAATGAAATAACATTCTTAATTTCCTTTGATACCACTGTTGACAGACTAATTGTTTCTGCAGATATCATACTCTAACTTTCCTCATTTAGGCTTCCATTTGTTTTTACCCTATTTCAGTGGGTTCTAATTCCACAGAAATTGTGCTGCACTTGTGACTAACTCTTAAAATACAGTTGTCTAAAGCCATTTCCTCTCCCCCAAATGATGGTGTAGCTTTCATTGGTGTTCCAGGGCAGCTTCTGTCTGCACTGTTTTACCAACCCAGTCAATTTTAGTTGCAGTGTGGCATAAGTATTCCAAACCGGTGAAATTTATTGAGAGCATTGGTATGCTTAATACATTTTGGTAGTTTATAAATTAAATATTCTGGTTATTTAATATTCTGTTGAAAAATGGAGGAAATAGCTGAGGAAATTCTCAGGAACGCTTTAATATATGAGTTGAATTTTGCTGAAACTTAAGTTCTCCTAATAACTTATACAGCACTGCTTCTGATGTACAATTTATTATTGAACAGAAAGTTACTGCCCCAGCAGCACAGGTTAAAAATTGTGCTGTGCAGTAGAAAAGTCATATTTTTGATGCTTTGTTGATGCTTTCTTTTTTTGCAGACTGGAAAAGCTCCAAAACATTTATTTGCCTATTATTGTACTTTGGTTTTAAGTACAGCAGGTTTCTTTAAAACATACAATGTGACCTTTTCATGAAATAATTCCCTGCGGGGTGATGTATGACCAAGTATTTAAAACTACCAAATATGTGGCTGAACTAGATTTGAACTTCTAYTGATCTATCATGTCTGTGAAGGTCACATCCTTGTGGTCTCTGCAAATCTTTCTTTCATTAGCCACCTTAGCTAAATCTCCTTGGATATACATGAGTGAATTGAAGTATGTCAGAGCCACAGACCCATGTATTTGCTCATGCAACTTAATGKTTCTGTTTTTTGGTTCCTTTTCAGAGAATGGGACAGAGAGCTGGCAACTTCAAAGACGAAACCCAAACTCATTAATGCTCTTCGACGATGCTTTTTCTGGAAGTTTATGTTCTATGGAATAATATTATATCTAGGGGTAAGAATTGTTCTTCTCTTCAGTAAGGTTTTAGTATTTCATAAATAGATCCAAGTCTTAGGGACTGCTAAATTAATACAGAATACTGTAAATAGTCATAGATTTTTTTTTCTCTGTGTCTTGCTTACAAAGGTGATAAATACAGAGATATACTCAGGGGCATTCATTAAAAAAAGGGTTTACTGGTAAGGGCTGAATATATTTAAAACATACATATGAAGAGTTKTTAAATTAATTAGTGCTGTTAGTGCTCCCAAGTGTGTGATCAGGAACTTGAAGTGAAAGCCTGAACTGATTACGTTTATCACCTTTCCAGCATGTTAGGTAGGATTACCTTGACTTACCAAATGCCACCTGTTTGTTTGACAATCCTATCACTAGGGTTAGGAGCTGTGAAAATAATTTATTGCTAATGTTGTCTCACTAAGTATCTGTGAGCAAGACTGTAAATCTGAAAATTGCTGTTAACTAATATATGCATGAAATATATCTGTTATTTATAAGTTTCTCTTATTTAGTAGTAAAAAAGAGAGTGTATCACCTATGCAAGGAGGGGCAGGCAATTTGGGACTAAAAGGATGTTTGGAGGTTATGTAGGGAGAAAATTAGAAGGGCTAAAGCCAAACTGGAACTAAATTTGGCCACTGCAGTTTAAAAACATGTAAAAAAAGTTTCTATAAATRCATTGGCAGCAAAAAGCTAAGGAGASTTTCCATTCTTTGCTGGATGCAGGGGGTAGTGTAGTGTCAGGGGATACACTTTAGGTATTGGACCCTGAATTATCTTTGTCCTCATAGGGCAGTTAAGAACCTCAGACAGAGCCTCTTGCTGTTTATGGGTCTGCATGAGAGCCCTTCTCTCTCTACTCTTTCACTGTTTTCRTCAGCTCTTCTCTGGGATGGCATATAGTATTTGTGGACCCCTATTCAATCATATCTTTTACGTGCTCCTGTGATCTCATTACTGCCTTTAAATTTTAAACGTTTTTATTCACCAAGCCAGTAATTCCTTATTCATGATAGGTTTATATTAAAAAAAAAACACCACCAACAAAATGATTCTACAAATACAGCCTCCCATGCACTGTAATAGCTGTTCCCGCAAAGTCTGCCAGCCAGAGCCTTTGCACTAATGCATTCCTGTTAAAAGTTAAGCGATGTCTGAGGGCTTTTGCAGGCAGTCTTGAGGATAATATTCACCCTTAGTTTAGGCAATGTGTGTGGGCATGATGTGCAGGGTTGATTTCTTCTTGTGGACTTTTTAAATGGAGTACAGTTTCAGACCAGGTGAGGACAGAACAAGACTGCYGGATTTTTGGGTCATATTCTTTGTTTGTTTGTTTTTGTTCTTTTTTAAAGCTTTCATAAGAAATCACAGATGTCTGCAATCAAACACAGTAAATGAATCTGCACCTTTCACAATGAACACGGAAATCTTAAATCTTAGTTTAAATTCCAGATTCTATTATCATTAGTGTTGATTTAATTGAAAGCTGCTTCATTTTATTGAAAGAGGAATTAAAAAAAAAAAAGAAAAAAAAGGCTCCTAAAGCTGCTGCTGTTCTTTGCAGGCCTTGCGCAAGGAAATTAATGGGAGCTTTGCCATTAATTTGAAAGGGGACAGGATGTTGTGCCGTACTGGCATAGGTGTAACCAAGTTGTGTGTTCTTTTGAACTTCATTTTCATTTTAGCTCTTCTCTTATCTAATCTCTGAGCCATTTTCATGGCCATCTTTCTTGCACTGTGGTTTAAACTCTGCTGACATCCCTCCTGTTTGTGTAGTTGTCCTTTCAACTGGCATCACAGCTTTGCTGTCGTTAGGTCTGGCCTTTTTTCTGCCTCTCCCCTGTCCCTGATGTGCTGCAGSTAATCAAATTATTGTAGAGTGGACGCTTGTGCTCTGGCCCCCTAGAGTGCTGTGACTCCCCCTCATRAATAGAGTTATGTTGGGCACATTGAGTTACTGCACTTAATGTATCTTCTCCCTTCCTGTTTGAGACAGTTTCCATTCTACACCCTATCAGAACATGAGTCTTGCAACGTAAAGAAAAGGTGTTATGGTGGTGAAAGAAAAATCTTGCTTTTTAGCTTGATACATGCTAACCAACTAGGTGCTGTGAGGATCAGTTTGATTCTATTTGTATKTGGGTCTTATATTCAACGCCATGAAATTTAGATTTCCACCCAGGCGCAACAGCTGCTAACATTAACTTGGAAGTGRCTTTAGTATCATATCCCAAAGGACCCTAATGAGGATTTCCTGAAGTTCTTACATATGGGTCACGGGTGTGAGTGAGGATGCAGGGAGGGAAGCACTTCTTGGYCATATGCCAAAGAAGAGATGTGCATTATTGTCTTCAAATGGAGAGTGTTTGAACATATGGGAGATAAATTTAACATAAAAGTCCCTGTTGCGTAAGAATAATTATACCAGGTCAGATTAGCACAATACCCTGTGTCATAATCTCACTTTCCTTTAGATCTTTGCTTTCTTAAGATTTCTGTGAGGAGAACATTTATGAGTTTCTCAGCAGCCTATGATGAATACAGAGGGAGGAGTAAGTACAGGAGAAGGCAAAACATGACACTTAAAAACTGAATTTTCTGTTAGGTGTACAAATTCCATTCTTTCTTTTAGGTAGGTTGTTCTAATTGGTTTATTCATATCAGTGGGTAATTTCAAGTTTACAAGAGGAGAAAGGAAAACTAGGTAGTTCGGCTTTGATTTTTATGTAGACTAGATAATATCTTTGGTAAGCAAGCTGATAAATCTCCATTGTAAACGAGTGGACTTTTATGCCCCATGAGATAGTGTATGACTTGGCTTATTGCCAGTCACTATGCTAGACTGTAAATCATAATTTTTTCCAGCAAGCTCAGAATATATGCAATACCTTTATAGTCACAACAAACACATCAGCAAAGCATGTAATTTTCTGAATAAAAGTAARCACACAAAAAACCCCTTGCTATTTTAAGCCTATATAGAAAAGCTTATCTTGGGATCTCCAAGAATAKGAAATTGCTGTACTGTCCTTGAGAGGTGAATGTTTTGTGTTTTGTGAGTTTTGGGGAGTTTTGGTTTGATGCTTTGGGATGCATATGGTTCAAGCACAGCTGTCTTGGGTCATGTGTTTTTTAATAAACACTCCTCCCTTTGCCTACTAATAACACTGAAGTCTTTGTCAAAGCTSCCCCAGATTCACAGCATTTGTGTTGGGGCAGAGTGATGTTTAATTTGGGAAATGTAGCACATAGCACAGGTATGCTATTTGAGAGGTAATATTTTACCTCTTCTGTGGAAAAAGTGAATGATGAGTATCAGCTTCACCAACAGGGACATTCAAAAGGGGCGASAGTATAGGTTATAAAAGTACTTGGGATTGCTTTTTCGTAAGAGCACTCAAAGGAGAAGGAAAGAATTTAAGGGGATTTTCCCAACCTKTTTATCACAATAGGACATTAATTACAGCTGAACTTTACCAGCTTACTTCTCTGAGTCTCTGTGGTTGTCTGTGTGGTTTTAATCTGGAAGACAGTACCAATAATTTTTTGGCAGAATTTAGCGCATCTCTATAAAACAGAATTCAATGGTGTCTTGTTACTTTGGAAGTATCAGATGCTTTCTGCTGCAACACAACTGAAACAAGGATAAGGAGATACATACAAGTTCATAACACTATGTATTTTTAAACTGAACAAAACAGTGAAGAAAAGGAGCACATACATACTTCATATTCTTCTGAAGCTCATGCAGAAGATGAAGCAAAATGTTAGACCACAGCACACAGGTGATTTTGTATTTCTTTGGGAAAGACTGGGGAAGGAAAGAGGAGGCAAGAGGCAGAGATGGAAAAAGATGAGGTTAGAGGAGTGAAAGTGTGAGAATGMCTTTCATTTCCCTCTCTGTCCTATCAAAGGTGAAGTAACACTTGTGGGGTTTAATTACAATGGAAAAGGGGACAGAGGACAAATGTAGTAGCAAACTGAAGTGAGGTCAGGGCTTTAGCGAATCAGTTGGATACCTTGTGGTTTAGTAGTTGAACCTTACCTCTTTCTCTTCTCCGATCCTGAATTTCTGCCATGCTGCTCATCCTGAGGTGGGAGGTGCTGGGACTTCCAATGCAAGAGGGACTCTTTTGTTTCTGGGACTTTTATTGCYTCCTTACCATTTATTCTCTTTCCTCCTGCTTTTGTTTCAAAAATGGATTCAATGTCTAGAACTGTTGAGTAGGATGACCCAATTATTTATACTTCTGTTGCTATTCAATTTACTTTTTGTTTTAGTTATATTCTCACTATCTTGTGAGAATGGTGGTGTTCATTGCAGAAGTTCTGAAGCTTCCTGCATCTTGTAAGTCCAGTAAARTGCAGGGAGAACTGTTCTTAGGGACCATAACAGAGATCCAGCTCGATAAACTGGATTCAGTCATACGATATGGCTAATCCATCACAACTCTGTAAAGTAAATGTGAAGCTAATCTCAGTTGTCACATTTGTAGAAAATGAAAACTTATGAGCTAATTTACTTTGGTGGAGTTGCAGGAGCATCACATACAGCAATAGTTGTCTGTCCTCCTGTGCAATTACTGCAATTTTCTGTGGTTTGCACAGCAAACAGGCCTGACTTCCTCATTTAAGATATAAACTTTAAATGTCATTTTGAAAAAAATTAGCAAACTGCTGACCAGAATTATTTTTCTTGTTTCTGTCTGCAGGAAGTCACCAAATCTGTGCAACCCCTACTGCTGGGCAGAATAATAGCTTCCTATGATCCGGACAACTCTAATGAAAGATCCATAGCCTACTACCTGGGCATTGGCTTGTGCCTTCTCTTCTTTGTGAGAACACTGCTTATACACCCTGCTATATTTGGTCTTCATCATATTGGAATGCAAATGAGGATAGCTATGTTTAGCTTGATTTATAAGAAGGTAATGGCTTCATTTACACTCTAAGCCAAGCCTCTGTCTGTAGCCTATGTAACTTGTAGGCTAGTTTGTTGAGAGATTGATAGTTTTGTCAAGRTACACGAAGTACACAGAAGATAATGTGGCTAACAGATTCTGACAGCTCTCCATTTCCCAGTTCAAAGAATCAAATACCTGTCTAGAGCTGTTCAACTGAAATTAGCCTCTGTGAGTTCAGATTTGCTGGATATGTAGTGAGATTACTTAATGGTTCTACCATTGAGCTTCTGTTAAAAATGTGYACTGCAAAGGTAGAATAACATGCTGGTGGCTAAAGAATATCTTCAAAAGAGAATCAGAGGGGAAGATTTAAAAAAAAATGTAACATTGAAGGGCTTGAGTTTGAGTGATACTATGTGACATCTCTAGAGCATGACGAATCAACAGATATTGATCCATCACGTGTTCAAAAATACAAAGTTTAAAAAAGTTACTTTGTTTTACCAATACCCAAAGCAGCTAATTTAAACAAACATGCTACTTGTTCTAGTATAAAGCTCACAGTGAAAGCATCTTTCACAAATATTTGTCAAGAGGGACAACAGTAGGAGATTTTTGAGGATGCACAGCAGCCCACAGCATGCATGCTTAATTAAAACTTGTATTTGCATATATATCTATATCCATAAAATATTCAGCAGAAAGCAAGGACTAAGTCAATAAATCAATATTTTTAAAGCAATTTAATGGCTATATTGAATTCAAATGACATAAATAACAAGTTTAATGAGACTTCCTTTATAGCATAAACAGATAAGTGGATTATTATTTATACTGCTGTACCATTRCTTTTCATTTTTATCTTTATTTATTCTGTTTAATGGAAATAACTTAGATGACAATTTTTCTATGGTTTTGTTTTCTTTTACAGATCTTAAAACTGTCAAGCAGAGTTCTAGATAAAATAAGTACTGGACAATTGGTCAGTCTTCTTTCCAACAATCTGAACAAATTTGATGAGGTGCGTCATCAGTTGTTTAATTCACTTGGTGATCCATCAAACACAAATGTAATCCTTCAAGCTGTTCATGACAGATATTAAGGAAGGAAGGAGCATAAATGAAGAACTGCACTCAGTGCTCATTGTAGAGTAAATGCTCATTAGTTAACTTAAGAAAATGTGTTGGCACATGGTCATGGAAATGCTCATTCTCATGCTTATGAAATCCTTTGTCTCCTATGCTGATTACTAGAGGAAGCCTAAAAAACAGTTATATCATAAAAACATGTTTGTCTGCTGTTCAGTGAGAACCTGCCAGGAAACCTCTGGATTAAACGGTTGGTTTCACAGGAGACGGACMTTGCTGGTTGAATCCTTCCATCCCACTTCCTGGTCACTGTCCCTTTTTACTGAGGTGTTCCAGTCCATTCCTGCCACTGAACAAGTGATGAGGTTCAACCTCCTGTTGCTGTTTTTACCCAATCCACTGAAAGGGGATGTTGATGCAAGACTGTGTTAGGAGCCTTAGCCATCCATCTTAGAAAATTTTACAGTCTCCTGAAAAACTTCTCTTTTCTTAGAGACTACAGTAAATCCCTGCTAAAGCCTTTAGGACCTGGAAACTCTATGAAATTCTGTTCTTCATGTGTGTGTTACTGGCCCATTRGTAGTGTAAGATTTGCTTCCCATGAAGCCAGATGAGAGAGACTATACGGGTGGCTGGAGCTGTAGGGTGTATTTACTTTAAGCGCTGTATGACTGTACAGAGTAATGTCAGGTGGTCTGTCATTGCAGSAGGGTAGCTGCACTAACACAGACCCCTGTGCACCTGATCACGGGGTTCAGGCAAAAAGCTGAACGCGAAGGAATGTGACTGAAGTGGGCGGCAATCTGCATTGAATTAGTTGTGTTCATACAACAGTCATCTCTTCACCACAGTAATATTTGCCTTCTGTATCAGATTAACACGCTCTCAGAAGATTCTTACATGTATTTTTCTCATATTACAGTGGTTGAAAAAGCCAGCACTGATGCCAAATTCAGTTTACTTTTACAAAGCTGTGACTTTTCCTCATGCATATACATAACAAAGAGACAGTTGCAGATTGAACTTTGCCTTAGAAAAATCAAAGTTTAGGTGTGGAATGTAAATGTATTGCTGCACTGTCATCGTATTTAGCACCCAGAGTGCTATGTGCTCAGGATCACAAGTCCTCCTTCATAAACTTGTTTTTCTACTGGAAATATTTGTACCATTCTTCATTACATTTTTCAAAATGTCACTTTGATGACTACTTTCTTGTCATGTAGTTTTTAGAGCACAACTATAAATTATTTTTTTCTACTGTGGCCTTCCATAGGGTCTTGCTCTGGCTCATTTTGTATGGATTGCACCATTACAAGTGGCCCTGCTGATGGGATTGCTCTGGGATATGTTAGAAGCTTCTGCATTTTCTGGACTTGCTTTTCTAATAGTCATGGTCTTATTCCAAGCCTGGCTGGGACAAATGATGATGAAATACAGGTGACAAGAATGTTTTAAATATTTCAATATATTTTCCTGAAACACATTGGTTTTAAGAAATTTCTRCCATTTGATTGAGGGACTCTGGTTATGACATTATATAATATGAGTCCAAAGAGTGCTTTCTGTTTAGGAAAAACTACAGACAAAACTTTACTTATTTGGAAGCAGGTGTCTAAATTTTAAAAAATGAAAAGTCTAGCATGAAATAAATAGTGTTAAAATTAGATTTAGCATTAAATGTAGGATTTTTAGAATTAAAACTCCTTGTTAGTTACTTGATTTATTATTTTTTGAGTTTGTATTTGCTGCTTTGAAAACAATGATCAGATTTATAATAATTCCTTCTACATTCTTCATAATAATTCTGTTAAAGTAAGTACTTTAAGCAGAGGCGTATATGAAAACTGTTTTCATAAGATAAAATGGTTTAATAAGCTAAGTTTACAGGATGAAAAAGATGAAGATTGACCTACTGCCTTTTCACTTTGTAGGAATAAGAGAGCAGGAAAGATCAATGAGAGACTTGTCATCACGTCAGAAATAATTGAAAATATACAGTCAGTTAAAGCCTATTGTTGGGAAGATGCAATGGAAAAAATGATTGAAAACATCCGCGAGTAAGTGTGCTCATTTGTTACACAAATTCTATTACGTGTTCAGAAAAAAAATCAGATGGCTATGGACATCATCTGTGGTCATGTTAGTTAAGAAGTAAAGCAACAACTATTAATCCTTAATAAACTAACCATGCATTCCCACACTGCAGCTTGGGTTTTTTCCCCAATTTTTTTTTTCAAGTTTACTATGGAGGTGAGACTTTTTTTCTTTTTTTTATTTACTTCCTCATTTGTTATAATGATGTTTCAGTGGTTAGTTTGCGCAGGTAAAACAATTGTGGGATCTGTGTTTGTTTCTGGCCAACCCTGTCCTCATCTTAAAATAAAAAGCCCTTTTGTGACGGTTACTTAGGGCTTAACAGACGTCCCTATTCTGTGGTGAAGGAAGCAAAATGAATCCTGTACAGCCATTTTCTGAGAAATGCAATAAAGCTGGTTATAAAATTTGCATGCAATCTGTGAGAGGGTTAAAGTAGCATAGATGCATGTATCTATCCTTCACATTTATATGAACATTTATAGTCGGTAGATGGCCTTTTAGAATGCTTATCTCATCAGTTAATATAAAGATTGAACTGTAACTACTAAACCTGAAGGAGAAAGGAGGTAAAAGTTAGCTGAGACCTGTGAGAAGGAAGTCTTTGTTACCAGCAAGGCGTCCTGGGGAAAGGGAGGAGAAGTGACATATTGATTGATGGGTGACGCTGCATTAAAGCTCTCCCATGTGTCCCGTGTGTTTGTTTAGTCCTTTACACAGAAATAAAATTCGGTGCCAGGTGTGTGATTGGGAAAATAAAAGAAATATAAATGTCATATTATCATGTAAATAAAAGGCATAAAATTATATTGCTCCACAAACACTTTCTTGATCAGCTGCTTTCTGAAAGACAATCCAGGGAAGGTGAAGTGTTCTTTACCATTAGAATTTGTAATTATTTACTATAAACAATCAAAGAAAGCTCACTCGGAATCTAGATAATGAGTGCTAGCTTGAAGATGGAACTAGTTTAGGATTCCACTGATGTCACTAGTCACATGCATCACATTTAGGAAATCTGAGGCCACATCATGCTAGTAAATCCTCTAGAAATGAATTAAATAAATTGTAGTTGACGAACTGGTCACAGAAATCTGTAAATTGGACTGTTATTTTATTATCTRTATTTTCTATAATAATATATAGTAAATTTTGTAGTGCTGGAGTTAATTTTTATTGTTATGTATATGGTCTTTTTTTAAAAGACAAGAATGCCAACAATAGTACAAGATCAGAGTACCTGGCCTGTGAAGAAAGGCTGAGTTAATTGGGATTATTCAGCCTAGAGAAGAGATGGTTCTGGGAAAATCTTATTGTGGTCTTTCAGTACCTGAAGGAAGTCTACAAGAAATCAGTAGAGAGATGTTTTGCAAGAGTACATGATGGTAGGACAAGGGGGAATGGCTTTGAATTAAAGGAGGGTAGATTTAGATTAGATATYATGAAGCAATTCTTCCCTGTGAGGGTGTTGAGGCGCTGGAACAGAGAGGCTGTGGATGCCCCATCCCTGGAAGTGTTCAAGGCCAGGCTGGATGGGGCTTGGAGCAACCTGGTGCAGTGGGGGTGTCCCTGCTTACTGCCAGAGGGTTGGAACCAAATGATCTTGAAGGTCCCKTCAAACCCAAACTATGCTATAATTCTATGATTCTTCTGTATTTTTTTGAGTCACCCAACAGGTCAAACCGTAGCATAGCACTGGAGAAGGGGAAGGCTGGAAGGGTCTGTACTTTGCCAGCAGAGACACAACTTTGTATAAAGTGAAAGATCTCAAGTTTATRTAGCAGTACTGGTTCCTGCAGCATCGCTCCAAAAACAGGCATACACTGCACTCTCTATATGCACAAGGCTTGTAGGGTCCTTATATATCTTTCAAATTACCCATATTGAATCAGCAAGACCTGTCCCAAGTGGGTGTGTAATCTACAGAGCTTTCAAGTCTGTATCACAGACAGAACCAYCTCTGGAAAACTTTTGCTTGCGGCTGCATCAGTTTGTGGCTGGTACTTGGGAACATTTTGAAAAGGATTAGTGCTTTCATTCTCCCTCTTTGGAGTAGGGCTGTGGTCTTCAGCCCTGGGGCTTTTTGCTGGCTTCTAGCCAGACATCTTTGTGGGACTGGATGAGCGCCAGATCCCAAAAACTGTGTTATTACTATTTGATGCTGCCACTCGCAGTTTCACAAAACCTCTGGAGGGTTTTACAAGGCCCTTTCTCCCAGGCAGTGGCTCCATCATGGTGGTGACTTTTATGTCTGGCTCCTTTATTCAGGCTTCTCTTGTGAAATATAGACTTAGTGAGAAATGCTAGGTCCCTCTTCAAAACAGACTGAGCTCAGGTTTTCTGTCAGGGATTTTCAAGATCTCTTTGGCTGAAAAAATGTAGATAAGAAAAGTTGGTAAGATTTGAAAAAAGTTGATAAAATGCTGGGTGCATGTGGAAGTCTCATGCGTGTGTGGTGTGGAGCTGAAAGGGAGTTTCACACAGCACCAGTGGGGATGAACTCCGGATGCAAACACTGGCTCAATGTGAGAAGACACATAAAGGTTGTGGTGCTCAGCCTTGCAACACCAGGTATTGCCATCAACAATGTGACTGCAAACTTCTGCACCATGCCCAATGGTGCACTCACCCAGGGAATGGGCATCTTGGGATCTAGCTCCATCCCTAGCCCCAGTTAATTGCTCTTGCAGGAAAGCCACAGCTCTGTCACTGCAGCAGAGGTGCTTCTGTCCAGGCAAAACTGAGCTGCAGGGCACCTGGGGGATGTGAACAGGGTCATCATGAGAGCAGTCAATATAAATCTTCAGCACTGTGAGTTAGAGCTATCAACTCAGAAAATTATTTATATCCCATGGATTAGTTATCCTTTTTATTTAATAGCTTGCTATGAGATGCATAGACTTTGTGGAAGCAGCTCAGAGTAATCACCAATTCCATTCCTGACTGCACAGGAGTGGGTAAGCTACTCCATGGACTGAGCCTCTGTGGAGAAAGGAGGGTGAAGAGCAGAGTCCCTGCCTTTCACCTCTTCAAACTGAGGTTAAATGACGCCTTAATTCATGGCTGCCAATAGGTTGCCATGTAAAAGAAGATGGACTCATACTCAAATTGTCTATTGTAAGGTTTTTATGATCACATATAGCAAACCTGGCATTTCAAAGCATCATTTTTCTAGGGGAGTTATGTATCTAAATGACCAGATGAGTGTGCTTCTGGGAGTGCATCATATATGGCAGTGTTAGATGCTTAAGGCTGGTTGTGCCAGGGATTGTAGAGGCTTTTCGTTTATTCAGTATCTAAATCATGACAGATTATTGTTATTTTATMTCACATCTCTGAACATTGATGTGAAAATTTGATGCTAATGATTTTTTAGGATCTGAAGTGGTTACTTTGTAACTGCAATTCTAGAAAATAAGAGGGATGAGTGAGCCTCTGAGTTAATTGTTATACCAACAGTTCCATCCAAAACTGTGAAAATCATACATTAATTATTTGCACTTTTTTTTTAACAGAACTGAACTGAAGCTTACCCGAAAAGCTGCTTATATGAGATATTTCAACAGCTCAGCCTTCTTCTTTTCGGGCTTCTTTGTGGTGTTTTTAGCCGTGCTTCCGTATGCTTTGATTAAAGGAATTATTCTCCGAAAAATATTTACCACCATTTCCTTCTGCATTGTTCTTCGAATGACAGTGACCAGGCAGTTTCCTGGCGCTGTGCAGACCTGGTATGACTCTATTGGAGCAATAAACAAAATACAGGTAGGGTACCTAGACTGAAATCTTCCCAAGTACGTAAGCTAATTCTTTATATCATGTTATCTTGTCAGCTGATCAACAAAAGCACACAGCATTTATGCAGACTTTTTGAATATATGTTGCTTTGACTAAACACCATGAAATGTCATTGTAAATCTTGATATTGTTGCCCAGGCAGGATAACCACAGAAGCCTTTTTTTTTTTTTTTTTTTTGAAACAGTGGCATTTAGTTAGTTATTCTCATTGAAGAACACAGAATTTAATAAAATCATGAGTAGTGATGCATAAGAGATGTTTTTCCTACAGAAAAGGAAGTTCAAAATTAGTACATGTTTTATATAGCATATTTTCTATAGTAGATATTTTATATAACTTCCAGGAGTTGCAGTCTCAGTTCTTCTGTTTTTCTAGGTATTAGTGGCAAGAACAGCAGGAGACTGCATCTTATGCAAATGTGCATCTCATTCATTATGAGTACCAAATATAATTGAGGTACCAGTCAAATAATTATTATCCACCTTACCTACTGAGATCAGTTGCTCATGTAMCAGCATGAGGCTTATCTGCAGAGTCATATCAGGGTGAATTCTCATTAAGTCTGTCTTTTTTTAATCTGCTGTTCTGAAATTACTTCCCAGGAAAAGAATTCTTACACTATWTTGGGGTGAAATCGAATGCCTTTTTCATTATGTATTTATAGACGTGGGTTTGGTTTTTTTTTTGTAGAACATAGATTTTATTATTTTTAGTGTGATAAAAATAACTAATACAGAACTTAAATATCTCAATCAGATATCTGAATCAGATATCAATCAAAAGTCTAGTATGGAATAAGAAGTAGGTGTAGGATTTTTATGATTTTTCAGCTGGGCAGGAAACTTAAAAGATCCAGCCATAAACCTTTCTATTTGACATTCAGAAGGCTTGTAAGGTGTCATAATAGACTTTTCTTGTGCTCTCAGATTCTCTAGGCATTAATGGAAGTATCCTGTCTCTTCTATTTCCTGGCAGTGTGTCCAATGCCCTGTCATAGTATTGGCAAGCCCAGCTGCCACACCGTTGCCCTAACTTCACCAAACGCTTTGGGGATTTTAGCAAATGAGTCCTCCAGAATCCATAAATAATCATCTCTTTGTGGCAGGTTCAGTATAGTCCCCATAGAGTGGACAGAATCCCAGAACACCAAAGCCCTTCACTAGTCTTAAGAAACAAATAATAAACCATTCATGCACTTCTCTGATTTAATTTCCTTATCAGTTTAGGGAGTTGACTGGGCCAGGTATATCCCTTGGGTTATTGTATTTTCACATGTTTTCTAGACCATGATATTTCACAGTGTATTCTCTCTGACTATCACTTATTCAGGAACTCCACTGGATGACTCCTTTTTTTATGAAAGCATAGATATAATTTCTTTTTTTTTCCCCATAAACCATGCATATTTTGCTTTCCAGTTTTTCAGTTTGTGGCCCTTTCAATCATCTGTTTTTTCCCTTCTCCTTGTTCTACTAGGAAAATCTGCAAGAATAAAGTAGCGAACAGATTTTCTCACAAGTCTGCTTAGTTTTTCCATTGTATTGCCCATGTATTTGCTTCCACATAATTAAAAAAGTTACTAATTTGGAGGAGATGATACTTGCATATYATATAAACTTAACAAAATAATAGAATAGGGATGCTGTTTTCCCTGCATTAGCACAGGCTTACTTTTATTTCCTGATGCTATCCCAGAAGGCGAAAGGTGCACCAGGGTGCTGACTTGTGTCTTTTGAAATTACACTACAGTAATCAGTGCTGCACTTGCCAGGATCATTATCTGCCTCTTATTTTTGTTGGTAGAGAGATCATTCCGACTCTTTTAAACTCTTGCACTTTTGGAACAGGAGAAAGGAGCATGTAGATGCTTTGTTTCACTGTTTACCAGAGTGCAACCTTCTACATCTTACTCCAAAACCAAAGCTTTGTTTGAAAAGGGTGAAGCTCAGAGAGATGGTCTCRTATGGTACAAGTCCCAAAAGCAATACAAGTGTCAAGTTTTGKCATTCTTTCTAAATCACAACCAAATACCTTTATGGCTCTGTTTTCACTAACAATGAAAGAATTGGTAGTTTCAAAAATATTTCCTTCCACATGCAAAAGATGACATATAAGTTATATTTATGTCTCTTGCTGAAAGCACTAAAATGCAAAAGTACCACCAGAAATATTAGTGCTCCATGTAGGCAAATATGTACTGCTTTGTGTGATATGACCTAGTCCCTTACTGTTTCATCTTCTCTCATGGTGTTTCTAGGATTTTTTGCTGAAAAAAGAATATAAAGCCCTGGAGTACAACCTAACAACCACTGGGGTAGAGGTGGACAAAGTAACAGCTTTTTGGGATGAGGTTGGTACTTCCACCCAAACTGTATTAAAACAAGGAGAGTATCTTTTTTTAAAGTATTTTCCATTATGTTCTCTAAAAAGAGCAGCCTACACTCCTTCATTTTAACTAGCTTCAGCTCTCAGCAGGTAAGGAATACTGAGTAAGTAATTAATGCATGAGATCAAATTATCCCCAGTTGAAAAACTTTGGAAGAAGACCTCTAACAAGTGTTAAGGCCTGTAATAAGTAGTTATTACTGATTTAAGCTATCCTGAAGACAGGATCAGGCTGTGGCATGTATAAACATTGGGAAACAGTTCTAAAATAAGCAAATTTTGTTTGTGTCCACAAATTTAGTTGCAAGTTCAATACATACATCTAAAAAAATGTATATTTAGGAATATGAGTATTTTATTGATATGCAAAGTAACATGAGAAAAGTAAGTTCATATGTTTTCATAAGTCCATAATATGATATACATCTCTGCATATGCATGTTTTATTTATTTTTTATGCACATCTAATACATATCCATGTATGTTTCAGGGAATTGGAGAGCTGTTTGTTAAAGCAAACCAGGAAAACAACAACAGCAAACCTCCTAGCACTGAAAGCAATCTCTTCTTCAGTAATTTTCCACTTCATGCCTCTCCTGTTCTTCAAGATATAAATTTCAAGATTGAGAAGGGGCAGCTATTAGCTGTTTCTGGATCTACTGGAGCAGGCAAGGTATTTCTATTTCTACTGTTTCAACGAGAGTCCTAATAATTATAAGGGAAAAATGTTGTGTTGTTACCTGTATTCTTACCTCTATTGTTACTGTACTCTTGCCATCCTGTGCTTGTTGCAGAAATGATGGCTGCAGGAAAGGGTATGGAGAAACTGCAAGTTTCACTAAAATAGTTGCTTGAAATTGGCCACTCTGTGGCCAATATGAGTCAGAGTTTGCTGAATTTTTTTGTGTAATAGAAAGATAGAGAAATAGAAAGAAATAACAGTTTCATGACAAGATGCAAGTTTCATGACTTCCATGTCCCATTGGAAGTAAAAGGAAATTTTACAGGAGTAGTGCAGACTGAAACCTAAAGTTAAGGCTCATGGTGAGAATCTCTCTGCCTTTAAAAAAAACGAAGAATATGACACAGATATTCAGGGGGTTCAGTACTAGAAAGCTTTTTTGTCCCATTCCTTGCTAACATTTTAAGGAAAAATTTGAATACAAGATGGGTAGTAACCTGATGAGCCTGACAGGAATTTAGCCAGTGTGTGTCCCAGACATGTGGTGTACCTGATCACTTAGCTCCAGTTCCTACTGTGCCTCACTCAAGCTCCCTGACACCCATGGGAAAGCCTGGGGAGGTGCTGCTGAAATTGCTGATTTTCTGTGGAAAATTGTTGTTTAGATTAATCACCATTTCAAATTATCATTTTATTACCCCATAATATTATCAATGAATTTAGTTTTCAGATGACACATCCAATTAACTTCATTAATATAAAATGTATTGAGTTGTGTTACTCAATTTGAGGAGCAAGTAGTTAGATGAGTCTTTCATCTTCACTGGGTTTTTGAGGAGATGTGAAAGTTAAATGTTCATTATGCTTCTCCTTGTTTAACAAAATATAAGTGAAAATTTTGTGATTTCTTTTACTTGCAYGGGGTAAAATCTTTGGTCTGTTGGAGTCAATGACAAAGAACCCATCAATTTCAATATGATCAAGGCTTCTTATTTTTAAGTAATGATCCCCATAAGAAAGAGCAAGGGAGTCAGAACATGAGATTGTCCTCAAGGTAATGTGTTAAGGTGCATTTTACTGTGATWCTTTTGAATTAATAAAATAGTATATATGGCTATTGCTAATGCTGGTTATTGTTATATAGAAATGTCAGCTAAAAAATGCTGAGGGTTGTATGTATATCCCCTTTATTCTGCTACATAGGAAATTAAGGAAAATTTAGATTACACTGAGCAGTTTATGTCGGAATATACATACAACAAATTTGCATTTTTCAAGGCAATAAAAATAAAAGCCTTATCTGAAAAAGCTGTAAAAAATAAGGTTTGCCTCCCACCCCCCCACCCCTCCCCAAAAATACTGCCCTTCCCTTACACCTTCTTAATGTAAGGGTTCCTTCATATTGCTTGAGGCTGTTACTGTATATTCCAGGAATTGTAAGGCCTGTGAAACAGCTGCACAACTATTTTATCTATTACAGATATGCAGCGTGACATCAGCTCTTTAATACTGCTTCAGTATTGTTTTGGTTTTGTTTTGTTTTTGAATTTGTGAACAATTTTGGCACAAGATCCAGTAGTTTAACATCCAGTGTACAAAACAGACCAAGTGGCTGTCCTTTGCAAGATTGGAAACTTCTTACTCAGCACTTTGGAAAAGTCAGATTCTGGTATAATGGAAGAAATCTCATGTGACTCCCCAATATATTGTATAACTTGCAAAAAGATCTCTGGGCTTGACAGCATGAAACTGTGACTTAGACAAATTTTTTAGATCTTTGGCTGTTACGTCCCAACTTTGTTGACTGTTTATTAGTGATAACAACACCACTGCAATGGCTGTGTAACATATTTTTCCGTGTATTTCTCAATTCTATTCTTTGATCTAGTAGCCAGTGATGTGTGACAAGGTTACYACAAGCTACTGATTAACTTTGAAATTATAACATGTCAGTGCTGAAGTTGCAATCAATTCTTTTATGAAGAGAAATAGTAAATACACTTAGGTCATGCATTCACGTAAATGAGTGAACAGTTACAGAGGAAAATTCAGACTGAGCAATTGTATATACTTACACAAAGAAGTTGCATTTTTCAAGGCAATGCAGATAATACTCATGAACACTAGCAAAATTATAAACATGAATTATGTTGTATGAAGAACTAACAAAATAGTCACAGATAATGTGAAAAATCAAACATTCTCCATAAATACCAGTATCTTATGTCTGTATGTGCCTCACAGATAGGTTTTTACCTTGTAAAATTATTGAAAGTGTCACTAAAATGACATTCCTTTGCAGCAGCATGCCTTTTTTACAAGATATCTTACACAATTTTTATAATTGATTGAATTAAGTTTCTCTCATAATAGAGGCCTTTCAGAATCACACTGATCATGAAAATCTCCRCTAACTGCAGTTTGCACTAAATCAGTCCTTATAGGGACACTCTTGACAAGACAGATATGCCTTTTAAGTGACTTAGCAGGGTGACTCTCACTTAGTTCAACATTTCTTATTTCTTATTCTTACTGTTGTACAGATCTCTGATATATTAATCAAGTGTCAATGTTTTTTCAGACTTCTCTTCTGATGTTGATAATGGGAGAATTGGAGCCTTCTCAGGGTAAAATTAAACACAGTGGAAGGATATCCTTTTCACCTCAAGTGTCCTGGATCATGCCTGGAACAATAAAAGAAAACATTATCTTTGGTGTATCCTATGATGAATACCGGTACAAGAGTGTCATCAAAGCCTGTCAACTAGAAGAGGTCAGTCTTTTAGGACTTTTAAGACCTATCACCCCATCCAAATGAAAAACCCCAAAGGGAAGGTCAGGGAATGGGGCTTTAAGTGAGAAATTTCTGAGGTTCGAGGAGCTCAGCCTGGCATCCCAATTTTGTGAACTTACAAATCAGCTTGTTGCCAGCTGTTTGGGAGATCCACTGACATTGAGAGCTCTGGTAGTTTACACAACAGAAGCTGAGTAAGCTGGTTCAGATATTATATGGTGTTTGCCTTCTCAGCCTTCCTTGATARTTAAAAACATGAGTAAACACAATGATGTTTAAGAAATCATGTGAAAATATGTTATACCTACCATTTGTTTGTCACATTTCTTCCCCATAAAGAAGCTTTTCCTTACAGTCTTGGAAATTAACCTGTTTTTCACCTTTCTTTTGTGCTTCCAGGGATAATTGGAACTTTGTGGCAGAATTATTTAGTGGACAATCTTGTCTAAAGTTTCTTCTTTTTTTTCTGTGTACACACCAAAAGTTCTTAGTCTGGATATTATTGCAGGGTCAATCCTTATGTGACATGTAGTCCACAATGAGTACAATCACGTTAAAATGTCCTTGTATGTGTTTGATGTTGACAGAGGGTAGTATAGGCAAAGATATTTTTCTTGTGGCAAGGAACAAAAGGAGCCAGCATTTGAGACCTTTGCAAACTAACTGCTGTGCTTTAAGATTTTGTCTGTAATATACAAATAAAAACAGTAAATATTTAACTATACTGAACAGGATATTTCTTTAAAYGACACAGTGAAACACATTTTCCCTTAGCACCAGTCATGCAAGAAGCTATAGCCAGTCTGTTTAAAAATAAGGCTACTGCATTTTATCTCAGAGCAGGCTATAGTTAAACAATGAAGTAATATTTTCATATATGTGTCTGGGCATTTCAGCTTATATTTGGATTTTTGATTTGGTTTGCTGGAAATTTCTTTGGAAGCTCCTGAAGACAGGAGAATTAACAATTTCTCTGTCAGGCTTGCTGAAGAGTTGTCCTTAACCCCAGTTGTGAAAGTTGCAGTTAATGCCAAAGCTCCAAGAACTGGCCTCAGCAGTTCCAATCTGCCCTCACTTGAGGAGGTTTCCCAAGCCAGGCCCTTCCTAGAGCAGCAGGTGATTGATGGTGACTCAGTGTCTCCGTGCTGGTGGGACAGTTCGGTGTCTCAGTGTTKTGGGTGGCTCCGTGTCCCGGCGGCTGCAACTCCTTTGTTCTTCAAACTGGCTCAATCAAGCCAGCTTTGATCTGCCTCGGTGCAGCTCTGTGCAGAATGATACGCTTCACATCCTAGCAGGGCTCATTATTTGAGACTGAGTTTGATACTTATAAGGTGTTTTTTCTTCTGGACTGAATAAATTGGGCTGAGGAGAAGGTGGAATAATCTGGAAGGAAGCCAAATGCATTACCTTATTGCTATTACTATACTTTCTTGTCTTGTCAGCTTTCATGTATTAGTTACCAAACAAGACTCAGTATGGCAGATTGAACTATGGATTTCAAATATTAATTCCCTGTTTATTCCCCAGTGTGACCTTTTAGGGGTTTATTATGACAAGAATTAGTACTTTGCATTGCAATGTTGTCTGTATGTGTTTGTTCTTGCTCTTCATAAAGGAGAAACCAGAGTTTTTCATCTAAATAAGTTCACTCTGCCCATTTCTCTGCAACCTTCCTAGGTACTTCTATATTCCACCTGGGAGCAGGCCTGCTGAGTCTAGCTCTTCCGTGGAGCCCTCCAGAAACCAAGGACTGGTGATAAAGAGAGTTTATTTCCTTATTGGGTGCATTCCTGAAGTCAGTTAACATGGAGCTCTTAACAATGGCTAAGYGGGATTTATTTCCAAGCTCCATACTCACCAAAATGTTTTTGGAATACGCCAACTTCTTTGACCCAGTGGGTAAACAGACGTGTTAGTAAGGCAAAAATACCTGTGAAATGCCCCTTTTGCTGTGTCATTTCACCATCAGCCTATTGAGGAAGCAAACTGAAGGTCTAATCCAACTCCTAAATTTGATGTCTTTTCCCCTTCTTCTTCATTAGTGCAAATAAAACACCGTAGGTCACTCTGTGTGGGTCACGTCATACCATTTACRAGGGTTTGAGGTTTCCAGACACACCGTGAGTACCCTGTTCTTGTCTGCAGCAGAGCAGTTTGCTGAAGCCAGCTGATATCACACGAGGTCCTCTGTACTTTGTGCAGGTGTCTGGAGATGCAAATGGCATTACAGAAGTATAGCTTGAATAATTTGGGGTGCATGAGAATTTTTGCAAAAGTCAGTGCTGCGTTCTCCTGCCTGACTTTTTTATTGGTATGTAGTTAATTTACACCAAGGAGTTATAACTTGGAGCCTCCTAAGAGTTACTAAGTAGGTAAATTTATCTCTAAGTAATTACCAAAGGTGGAAAGTGTAAGTAAATATTTTCTGAGGTTTTCCATATTTTTATGTGTCCAAGAATAGAAGTTTCCCTGTATGCAAAATCAGATCTTTATTAAGAAATGAGAATGTGTTTTATGTTAGATTTTTATTCTGTAAAGTCATAGAGAATGGCAGATCTGGTTATGTTAGCTATTACCTGCACACCAGATTGGCTTTGGTAGGTTTTTCTTGAATGGAAGAATTTTTAGAATTATTTTTATGATTTCACAGCTTTAAATTTTGTTCTATTTCTGTATGGAACTACCAAAAGGAAGGCTAAAAGATGATTTCTTCTCCAGTCAGTTTTGATTAATCACAAAAAATATCACTGCAAAGCAGAGGAATTTTGAGCAGCAAGAGTATTTTCTTTTATAAGCTTAAATAAGTTTACAGCAATTTAGAGTGCTGAAATGGGCCATTTTTTAGTCCAAGTAGTCCAGGTAGCTACATTTATATTTCCTTAACTCTCTTAGGAGATTTCTCCCTTCAGCCTCTTACTCTAGKTCCCTTGATGCAATTCACCTACCCTCCTGTGCCATTACATATATTCATATTGTTCTGTGAAACAGAAGATGAAGATTAAAAATTGCTATGATGTATTGATCTCCATGCATCATAAATATTATGCCAAGATAGTTTGACAAAGCATGTTTGTGTAGGGCACACTGCACTAGGATGTCAGTCCGTGCCTGAGTTGACAGGCTTAATTAGTGTGTACATGTCTCTCAGGATCCTTTTTTGTCATGCAGAGCGTGGCTGTTGTGTCACCCAAYGCCCCTGGCACGGGGTGTGACTGATGGGCAGGTGCAGGAGCTGTGGTACAGTGGGTGCTGCTTCGTGAGGCTGTGCGTGGGGAGTATTTTCATGGGGAGTGTTTTCATGGTGCTTCTTGGAGTGTAGCCCCACTTGATGACACATGGGACAAAAACATGGTGTCAAACGTTTCATTCATTGTCCTTGGTCCTCACAGCTCTGCTCTGTCACATTCCCTGGCACATGGGGATAGCAAGGGCAAGGGACAGCACAGTGCAACACGCTCTGAATGTATGAGATCTGAGTTGTTGAAACCATCTGTAATGAAACACAGTTGTGTGTTGAAGGTTCAGTGAGGGAAGTAGCTCAGGTCTTCATGTAATTTCAGGATGTCACTGTACAGATACATAATACTGAAAATCATGAGAATTGTTCTCAACTGCGTCTCTGTGCATCAGTGAAAGTATGCCTAGGGTACTATTTGAACTTCAGTTTGAATGTTTATAGTTTATGGTAGTGTAGCCTGTTTTATATGTGTAAAATGATTCTGAACTTGGTTAAAATTACATTTCCTGATTATGTTTTTCCTTTGAGAGTAACTAGAGCATCAGAGGACTTAACATCATTGTTTACAATATTGTTCTAATTACTGCAGTTTGTAAATAGGAAGAGGTGAAGAGAAGAGCAGTAAAAGGTGAAAGTACACAAAAGACTGCTTTGGAGCTGAGAAAAAGGGACTGTAACTAAGAGCTACATTCGTGTTCTTGATGTCCAAAAGAAACAGCCTTACTGGCAAAAATTCTTTGTGAAAGCCTGGCACACACTGAATATGACTGCAATGAGATGTAAGTYGTGTGTAGACATTGTCCATATTTTTATGTGATGCTGAACTCAGGAGAATGCCAATATATTTAAATTACATGACACCTTCTGTGAAACATCACAGTAAAAAGTTTTCAGGATGTATAGGAGAAGGGCTACCTGTTCCTCCTGCTTTGCTTTCTTGATCTTTTTTCCTTTTCTTGAGAAACAGTGATTATTTTAGCAATCAAGAAAGCAGGATGAGTGCCTAATTTAATATGCCTTCTAAAATTAAAGTCCCAGTAAACAAACAAGAAAGTGAAGGCTTTTGCCTCCTAGATCAAATCATTCCAGMACAGATCAGTAGTCCTTATAATTTGTCCTTTATTTAGAAGCTATTTTGAAATGAATTGTTTTAATGAGAGTACTTTTGAGTTTGAGGCTATTCTCTCAAATCTATTACATTTGAAGTTTTATGCTGGCATGCTATAATAGAGAGAATACAAAATGTAATTGAAATGGATTCTGAGTGCATTTTCTAAAGGCAGTCCCCACAGGCAAGTTTAAAGGTACTCAAAAAGTAAGATAAGATGAATTGGTGCTGCCTCAGCAGCACTTTTGACAAAGTGGTTTACCCTTTTTATTGAGTACCTTTCATCCCATTCATAATAGAAATTGTAGCAAGAGAGTGTGAACTTTTGCCTAGCACTTCCAGGTAAACACCAAGTATACAGTAAAAGCCACTGGGAGCTGTGRACTTCCTGAGTTTGTGTGTCTGTGGGAACTTGCCACTAAATTTGTCTCCCCAAAGTATTGTATTAACAGGAGGTCATATTAATGTAATGACAGGGATAACATGAATATAAAAGGAAATTTATCAGATATCATTTGTAGGGGGTCATTGGATTTGCAAAATCCTTGTTATTCATGTAATGAAAAATGGGAAAGGAATGTGACTTGATTTTCAGATATTTAGGTTGAAAAATCAGTAGTATTAGCCTGCTCTATGCAAGGTATGGGATTTTTGTTTGATTTTAGTGCTTGATAAGTTAAAAAGGTAATTTTTTCTGACAGTTGAAACAGGAATCTTCATGTTTAAATGCTGTTAACATTGAACAAACACATCCTAAGAGGAGACATTCCTCCAGTCAAGACTACAGAAGCAGGCTTGTTATAGTTATTCACGTTTAAAAATAAACGAGCATCATATCACATTTGAGGGGGTCCAGTAGTTCATGAGTTTCGAAGCCAAACTTCCATGACTTCCAGTTTTATCTTTTTGTTGTGTGAGACATATATTTTTCCACCTCGTTAACTCATTTGATCCTTCAATAGTTACCTAAGAGGCCATAAACCCATAATGGCAAACTACCTTTGAGAGATTACCACTCTCTAAGTAAACACATGTTCTGATTTGAGAGCCACCAGCTGCTTATGAGTGTAATGTTTAACATGGCATGCAAATAGAGGAAGTGTTTCCATGTGAAATCAAATTATATAATAGTAGTAAAGAAATGTGTGGCCAGATTCTGTGGGGTTTTGAGCTGATTTTACAGGGACTGCAGGAGATTAATTTTCATCTAATTACTAGACTATGGAGAGATTACCTATGGAAAAAGCCAGTCAATATGCCAAGACCAGGTTTGTATTCCTGTGTGTTCAGTGTCTTCTTGCAAAGGATGGTATCCACCCCTGGATGAGAAGTTCACTGCGGTGCCAAGGAACACATCCTTGCATCCCACTGTACTGCCCCAGCTCCTTTTATCTGTCCTGAGTTTGGGTTGGTTTTGTTTGGTTGTTTYGGGTTTGTTGTGGTTTCTTTTGTCAGATGACTTAATCAGTACGAGTTGAGAGGTTATTATGTCAGTGAGTGAAATACTTTGTGCCCTGATTTCGAGCCTTGTTTTCACAAGGAAAATGGGCAGATTACAAAGTGTGTGAAAGAGAGGAACAGTAAAGGGTTCACCTGTGGAACAGAGTGCGTTGTGGTATGTAATTCTCTACAAGAAGGTATTAAATGGTAGCTTCGTTATCTAATCAGGTACACTTCTACAGTGTGAATTACGTGAGAGGTTAAGTGACTTTACCTGTCTCCAAAGCTGGGAAAAACCACTGGTATGTTAAGGTGAAGTTTATCACACCCTAATATAAACAGCTAAAAGAGGATAAGTGCCTCTTTCAGGCAGAAAGCCCACATGATGTCACAGATGCACAGAATGTTCTGAGCTGCAAGGGACCCACAAGGAAYATCGAGCCCAACTCTTAAGCCCATAGGGGGGTTGAGCCCCCAACTTTGTTGTTATTAGTACTGTGTCAAACCTCCCAGTACCCCCATCACATCTCTGTAGACACATGGACCCAAAAGCTGGCTACCTTTGTACTTTTTCCACCCCAGACTGGTGTGATCCATTGGCATACACAGACTCCTCTGACTGAAATTCTTGTCCATGGCCCAAAGTCATTGGCAGGTCAGCTGTGAAGCTGCAGACACAGTGAGGTTTCTGGGTGAACTGGAAGTTAAGAGGTTAGCTCAGTTTCTTTATAGCAGCGGAACACCTCCCAAATACGTGTAACAGACACCCCCTGCAATATTCTCTGTTGATATACTTTAATTGGAAACCTATTTCAGTCAAGACGACTCTCCCCACCCCTTTCCCTGTCTTAGGTAGAGGACTCTGGACTGATTACCTTGGATGTTGTCCTACTGTCTTTCCTGGAAGCATATTTAATTCTCTTGCCCCACGTTTAACCTACCCACATACAGTGTGCTGACTACTTCATGTTTCAAAAATCCATGGAAATATTTCACCATAGACAAAGCAAGTTTTGCCAGCATTTGTGTGAGTTTTGGGCGAGCCTGACATTCTGTTCAAGGTCACAAACTGTTGCAAAAACAAAGCTTTTGCTTTTGGATCATGAATCCTTCATAAATGGTTCGGCTAAAGTCTAACAAAAGCCTTTGCTTTAAGAATCACAGGGAGAGAGTAGAGAGTTACCTAAACAAATTAAATTTTTTTAGAAATCTGATTTGAAGTACTTTAAAGAAAACTATTTTTCTGGTTTCATTTCCAGGAAAATGAGGATTCAAGTATGTTCAGACTTGTTACCCAAAAGCCAAGATACAAGAAATTATTGAAAATTATTCATGTTTTAAAAATTCATAGAAGTGTTCTGTAGTAGGTATGAGTGAAACACAAGCCTTAATTGCAAAACTTTAAAAACTCAAGTTTTTCAGTTTCATTTGTATCTTGTCTTATTTATTTAAATTGTTTTCTGAAAATCAGGACAAATAAAAAKCTATACTTTCTGCAGAAAGACATTTCATATTGGTTACCTAAAGAGTTTTAGTATGAATGCAAAACCAGGGTCGGTTTCAGTTCCATTTCTACYTCATTGGCATATTACAATTGAATATGATTGCTTGGAAGTACAGAAATAATCATATTAGTGAGAAAGTAGGTAGCAGTTGATTTTTCTTTTATAATTAAAGAGAAAAATAATGAAAGAGAGTGGAATGGTATTGCAATTCCTGCTTGAAACCCCTGGTGCCTTTTCTGCTTAACTTGTATTCAGCTTTTTATACAATAAAGACTTAAGTATTTTTTTTCAAATATATAGCAAATAGTGCTACAAAAAAGGAATGGCAAAGTGTATTCAGAGGCAGCTAATACACAGAGAAAAGGTGATGATGGTGAAAAGGGGGATACTTTGGTAGCAATGAGAGTAGGGGAATCTTTTTGGAGCTCTGAAAATAAACATAGGGAATGTTAATGGCAATGAAGAAAAGGAAGGAGACAGATGGTAAAGAAACTGTGACTGTAAGAAAAAAAAGTGCAATAGAGAAGTGAAACAGAGTGAAGATGAAATGCAGAGAGTCAAGACTGCTGCTCTGTTCCATCAGGTTCATGACTGTTTTCTTTTTTATGAGGGAAGGCAGAAGAGAGATGATCAAAACCCACATAATTAAGGACAAATTTAAGGAAGAAAGAGAGGTCAAATAAGTAAAATACTTAGGTTCTATCATTAGACCTTCTTGAGTATTTTGAGTAGCCTTGGATATATTAAGCATCTCTTGGTTCTTAGAGGCTATTTTCTGTCATGCTTTATTATCTTCATTGTTGTTAATGATTTATCAAATTATTCTGATAACAATTAATCTTCACAGAAAAGACCTGGAGTGTGAAGTCCATTCTCAGGTTTCCTATTTTAATAACAAGACCATATTTCCTGTTCACCCTGAAGCTCTCCTGGCTGTATTCTTCCATACCAAGCCCAAAGGTACTATGAGGGCCATCCCTTTACTGCTGAGGTAGATGAATGTGGTGTTTACACTGCAAAAAATGCAATAGTTAATAAATGCATAGTTAATAAAAATGGTGTCTTCTCCTTGAGTGTGCAACTTTACATTTCTTAGCTCCTGATACTAGAARCATCCACAAAAGTGATTAATGTCTGTGGGAACTGTAGGGGCTTTCAGAATGAATAGTTACATCRGGCTTCTCAATTTAAGCATTTAGAAATAGATATGTTGAAGAAAATCCAGTGGCTGCTTCATACTTCACTAATATGCTGGGTCTTGTGCCGTTCAGCATCATCACATTAGGTTTGTTCCTGGCTTGATTTCACTTCCTGCATTAAATGACAGCAAGGATGTATTTGGACCAGCCCTATGTACTTTTTTACAATAGATCATGAGTGTTCCAACAAATAGCATTGTGTGTCTATTGGACTTCATTACTCTGTTTACGCCTTTGAAAGAAATTACTAAATATTTTTTAATTATTATAATTACAGCCTGCAAAGTTCTTTGTCTGCTCCATGCCATGTTTTATCCTGAGGTGAAGGGTAGAGGAGAGCAGAAGGGGAACTCATTARAAGTCTGATTAAAATTCCATGTTGACACACCTGCAAAGAAATATATCTGATGAAATCCCACTACCATTTAAAACAATGGGAACCCTAGAATGAATTTCAGTAGGGCTAGGATTTTACCCTATTTGCAGGAGAAGACATGCTGGACCCAGTTCTTCACCTGGGTTTTTTTTTTTGGAAGAAGTAGAATCAGGAAACAGCAAGGGCACTGGCACCATTAAATGCTGCAGTACTGGCAGAAATGGGGAAGAGCTGAAATCAGGTCAGGGATCTGGATACTTCACCATGCAAACCCCAAAGTTAAGGCAGAGACACTGGGTAAATGCCAAAGTTACACACGAATAACATGACTCCTATGTGCATAATGAGACCCCAAGTGATCTGTCTAGACTGTCTCAAATAAATGCCAGAAAATATTATATGCCAGAATTTCATACCCTCTCTCTAAATACTTCATGATCTATAGGAAGGTGATTTTGTCACATTCAGAGAACATTTCTTTAAAACTGTTGCTGGCAATGTTTTTCACATTACTATTTCTGCGAATACTTGAGCTGTTGTGTTAGTACCAGGGATTTGCTTGTGTGACTCCTTTTACAAGAGGCAAATAACTAGTTAATGTGATAATAATCTAAAAATCACCTGCAATAGATTTTCCATACATAAGAGCATCTTGATTTTAAGGTCAGAATCCTCTAAGTCAGGAAGTAAATGCTATTATCAAATTAAAGGGTTGTGAGAATCTCCCATTTCCTGACAGACCAGGCAGTCAATTTCTAATTCTTAAGTGGCTGGACCCTTCTTCTGTCACTGTTCCAGGTCTGAACAGCATTGTTCACTCTGTTCCTGAGGTCAGGGCAATTTGCAGGGGAGGAAGAAGGAAACATTTCTCTGGACAGATTATTTATTTATTTATCTATTTATCCTGCAAAACCTCAGAGGCCTGGAATGCCAATACTCTGCCCAACAGAGAATGATCAGCCATCAAAATCACAGCAGGGGTCATCAAAATTGGATTGTATCTGACTTCGTATGAAATATGAACTTACAGACAGCAGCTCAGTTTACCTCAATCCAAGGTGGWATTGCCCTGAAAGTGTTCATGTGTATTCCAGTGCAGAAGCCACAGGATTTCTGGGGGTGCTGCAGAGGGCATGCAGACAGCTGAGTTCCTGCCTGCCTCTTGGCTGCCGGGGAGACCCCTAAACAGGGTACCCCTTCCCAAGCACTGCCTGAAGATTGCTCTCAGAAGCTCAGTTTCTGAGGGAGAATGCATGCCACCTTTCTCCCCCAGAAGCTGCACTGAAAAGATGTGCAATGCATGAGAACACTGGAGCTGATTTTGTCTGATACCAGGTGCCTTGGTCAGCTTCCTTGGCATGGGGATCCCTGCCTTGGGAACGGGAAGGTSTGCACAGGGAGTTTGGTGCTGCTGAGCAGTGAGCACAGGCACCGGGAGCTTCTGGGGTAGTCAGGGGTTCCTGCTGCATGGCACAGTGCCCTGAAGTTGTATCCCCTGGAAGCCTAGATGCTGTGAGGCTCAGGGAGCTGATCCAGCCTGTGTTTCTGGGAAAAGTCCCCTGGAACTGTATCCGCCACAGTGACAGTGGTGTCACTGGATTGGCTTACTGATCTAGGTCAGGTAAAGCTTGAAGGCGGAATTATTATTTTTTATTAGAGCAACTCTAAAAGTAGAAAAACTAGACAGCCTTCAGGCACACAAGCCTTCCTCCTTGTCTCCACTTCCATGAATTTCTGTGGCTTGCACTGATCATCAATTTCAGTGGTAAATGCTCCTCTCAAGAAAATTTCTGTATACCCCTGTCAATGGGACATGASGGTGTCCTTTTCTGCTTTCTCTGTCTCCTATGGTAGTGAAATGGTATTTTGTACTTTAATCGCTGGCTAAAGATTCGTTTCTAACACAGTCATGAGTTTAAGTAACTTATAGTGCAAGCAGTGGAAATTGGTTCCCAAACCTTTTGCAGACCTTGAGCATTCCTGGCTAGGAATTTAGCCAAACCTTTTTTAATGAATCTGCCTGAAGTATAAATTTCTGGGTTTTGAGGAGCTCAAAAACAGAGTTTGCTTCTTGCTGTCCCTAGCTTCAGCAGCAAGTGCATTTATCTTTCGCTGACTGAAAACTTGAGCAGTTAATGTCTTACATTGACATTGTATGAAGGTACATTCCTTGCTTTTATGGAGATTAACTATTCAGACAAATATTTGTTCTTAAGATCTTGCAGTTAGTGATTGCTTTCTGCAATGGAATCCTATCACCCTTTCTGATAACACAAACAAATGAAATAAATATAATTCTATGGGACATTTCTTTTTCATAATTGCTGTCCAACCTGTCTGTACACCATTGTACTCTATGCTTATGGATGTACACTACATCCAGTCTTGTTTCTTGGCTAATTCTTGGAAAATACTGATTCTTGAAAAAATTAACAGGACATTTCCAAGTTCCCAGACAAAGATTATACGCTGCTGGGTGAAGGTGGAATCATCCTGAGTGGAGGCCAACGAGCACGAATCTCACTGGCAAGGTGAGTGTTTTGCTTTTCAAATAGTGTACTATTTCATGTATATGGAATGTATTATGACTAAGCATTTAAATATATGTGGACTAAGCCCTAAATAAATATCCCCCAGGTATATCAGGAACTTGATTTTACTCTCAGAAATCTGAGTTTTGCTATGCAATTTTGTTAATGATAGACTTGTATATTAACTTACTGGATTTTAAAAGTTTGTTGTCAGACAAATGCTATGGCTTAGCATAAAATCAGTCTTTCCTTCCCTGTTGCAAGATGCTTTTGGAAATTCAGACCTGTAAGTGTAGTTTTCTATGTACTGAAGAAACCCATAGAAAGGTAGAAATAAATATTCCAGGATCTTTCCCTGCTATGACCTTTCTTCAAAGAGGTTTATATATTGATCAACTATATACTCCCTGCCTGCAAGTAAAAAAAAAAAAAAAAGAAAAAAGAAAAAAAAAGAAAAAGAAAAGCTAAGATCCAAAACATTTTGCTAACACTTCAGGGTTTCTCTCTGTCATTACAAGAGAAAGTGGAAAGCAGTGGCTAGTTAGTGCCTATGAATAACTGCATTGTCTGTTTGACCTTCCTTGTTAGCAAGTAATTCTGAAGGTCTGCAGAACAATAACACAGGTGTTTGTCTTATAAATTAGCTGTGTGTTTCAGCAGAATCACTTAACTATTGTCAGAAATCCGGTAATGACAGCTCTGATGTGTAAATGGCCCCATTTATTTCTGTGCCAAGTGCAAATTGTGTTGGTTCCCATGCTCAGAAACGCTGGGTAGAAATAGAATCACATTATAGTGATCCGCACTGGCGTCCCATGAAAGATGTGCATGTCAGTGTGAGGCCAAAAGATGGGATCATTAAAATAGAGAATCTTGCAGTGTGGGTTTGTGAGACTGAAGAGGCGTATGGATGGTTCTGGTTTATGCAGTAAGAGGAGAGAGGAGGGGAGGAGCAGGCCAAGCTTTCAAAGCATGTAAGCCCAAAACAACAAAACCCACTCAGATTTTCATTTAAAATTCAACTTACATGGACTATTTCCTAGATGCTATGGATTATAATGTCTGTCACTTTTCAGATGGTCACAGCTCATTTTCTGGAGGTTCACAGAACTTAAGTATTTATTATCAGCTGTACAATTGTAATTTTCAAAACAATTAAATACCATAAAGGCAGTGACTGTTACATTTTGTTCAGGCTTTAGTCCAAGCTCAGCATGCTGCAAGGTGTGCAGGTATTGAGGTGTGGGCTGCAGATGAAGCTCTGAAAAGTTAGAGGAATAAATTTAGGATGACCCTGAGTTGTACCTCGATGATAAACTGGACATTACTTGCTTGGACTGGCTGCATAAATGTATCTGGTGYAGATTGTGCAAGGTCAAGTGAAATGAGAATCCATCATGGGGTGACATCAACCAGCTGACATGAGGAGCAGGCAGAGATTGTGTGAGTCCATCTTTCCTACAGAGCACTGTAGTGCCTGCAGCTGCAATTGGGGCAAAGGAGGGACCAAAGGGAAAAAAACAGTGCACGTCCTGGATTTGAGCCAGATCATTGGCCTGGTACCTTAAAGCCAGTCATTTTGTAGCTACTAAGTCCAACACACAAATTATAGCAATTAAACCCTGCAAACTTCTTGCTGATAACAGCACCCAGAGCAGTATGAGTTTTTGTTGCTGTGAAGCCACTACATCACAATGTATGGTCAGTGAAATCCAGAGTGTCAGAGGATTTTTCAATAAAGTTGCTTAGTTTATTAACATAATATGCTGTTATTGAAGGCTTCTTCTCTTGGTGGTTAAATATTTTCACACTGATTAACATATTAAATACAGAAATGCMGCTAACCAGATTTCCTTAGTAATTATAATCTGATTGATATCACATAATGATTTTCRGTCTCACAGAGGAAGGCAGGGGGTCTTTTTGAAGTTCTATTCAATTTTTTTTTTTTTTTTAAATTTCTTAACCAGAGGTTTAGGTCTCAGTGAGCAATGTCAAAGTACACATAGYTTAAGATCCTTTTTGATGTCTTCAACTGAAAGTATTGTACAGTCCCATTTCAAATAGTGTTTGCAAGACCATGCCCCACTGGTACACTTCTTTTTGCTCACCATTTTTGAAAAAGTACTTCCAAAACTAAGTGCTGAGACCTAAGTATTTTCACATGTTTGCATATATGCAATATTCTCTCAAGCATCTATAGATATTACAGATACTAAATTCCCATTGATTGCACATTGATGGGGACTGCCAGATTCAGCCCATAAACAGATCTTTAGGGCAACCTGTGGAAAAGACATGTTTTGTTTCATTGCACAGAAATTAATRGAAATTAATTGAGTTTGTAATATGGTCTGCAGCAAGGAAAGACTTTATTGAAAAAATGTCTTATAACTAAACACATTTTTGTGTTAAACTCCAGCTCCAAATTGATGCTGTGGAAAGTCTGTTCATTACAAGATTTGAAGTATTCTTCTTTAATTATATTTATATGTTTATATAAATTTATAAGAGATGTGAAATGAAAGTTAATGTCATTTCCATTTTCTCTGTTCAGAGCAGTGTACAAAGATGCTGATTTGTATCTCCTGGATTCTCCTTTTGGACATTTAGACATTTTTACAGAAAAAGAGATATTTGAAAGGTATTGTATGTTTYGTAAGATTGTATTTAAGAATCTCACCAAGCAGCACAAAATAAAATGAACTGTTTTTAATTACAGGACAAAACTACTGAAGTGTTCAAAATTATACCTTTTGGGGATGTTTATTTTTAGGGGTTCTCACAGTATTTTGTATATTGTGAGTATTGTGTGTTGGTGGTAGGACAGCGCACTGTGCAGGGAACAAGCCTGGGCCAGGTAAAAGCATTACTGCTCCCTCCTCCATCTCAACATATTGAGCCTGCTGTTGTCTCCTRCTCCCAGTCTCATGACTTTATATCTGACACATCTTTGTACCAAAAAAGCTTTCACTTTAAAACAATTACCTGCTTTTAAAGTATAATTTTTTACAAAAAAAGCTATATTTTGTCCTGTTTTTCTAATCACTGAACATGGAATCACCTGAAACTGCCTGCTGGAGCAGGTTTGCCCAAGTCAGAGACTTTTCCTTTATGAAAAAAGGCTTTTCCTTTATGGAAATAGTAAGGACACACACATCCATGACCTTTTCAGCCACTGTACATTTGAAGTTTTGAAATTGAAGTTTTGAAACTGAAACAATACTTTTAAGTTTGGTAGCAACAGAKTTGGGTAATCCCAAGATGAAAATAAATACTTCATGATGAACTGTGCTTTCTGGATTGACCAGAAAATGATTAAATTTCACCCCTTCTTTGGTTGCTGTGATAAAGTACTCACCCTTTACACATCTCAGCTTTACCATCTCCTTTGTGGTTTGAGGGAGCACCCAAGACTGCTCATACTGGGCAGGTAAAAGCAAACTGAAAGGGATAAAAGCATCATTTAACCATGAGAACAAAAAAGTCTAAATGTTCACACTTTCATCTTTTACAGCTGTGTGTGCAAGCTGATGGCAAATAAAACTAGGATCTTGGTTACTTCAAAACTGGAACACTTAAAGATTGCTGACAAAATACTAATTTTACATGAAGGGAGCTGCTATTTCTATGGAACATTTTCTGAACTTCAGGGTCAGCGGCCAGACTTCAGCTCAGAGTTGATGGGATTTGATTCTTTTGATCAGTTCAGTGCAGAGAGAAGAAATTCAATCCTCACTGAGACTCTCCGGCGATTTTCCATTGAAGGAGAAGGCATGGGACCACGAAATGAAATAAATAAGCAATCTTTCAAACAAAAGTCAGATTTTAATGACAAAAGGAAGAACTCCATAATTATTAATCCCATTAGTGCAAGTAGGAAGTTCTCAGTAGTGCAGAAGAATGGGATGCAGGTCARTGGGATCGACGATGGCCACAGTGACACAGAAAGGAGGCTCTCGCTGGTGCCAGACTTGGAGCAGGGGGACGTGGCTGTGCTGAGGACTGGAATGCTGAACACTGACCATCTGCTGCCAGGGCGCAGGAGGCAGTCGGTGCTGAACCTCATGACCAGCAACTCTGTCAACTACGGACCAAACTTTTCCAAAAAGGGAAGTACGACGTTTCGGAAAATGTCTGTGGTGCCTCAGACAAACCTGTCTTCTGAGATCGATATCTACACCAGGCGTGTGTCTCGAGACAGTGTCTTGGACATAACTGATGAGATCAGTGAAGAGGATTTGAAGGTGGGTGTTGATTTACACTYGCCTTGGGTTTGGTTATGGTGATGGTTTAGTGCAACATACTCTTCATCTATTTTTCTACTTGACTATTTCCTTCCTAATCCAGTATTTCTCTCTGGAATATGTTTTTTTAATACCTATAAAAATTTTAAACTCAACTTGAAATCATTGAAATCCTCAAAAATTTATTTAGCCTTGCTTTTTGTTCATTTTAGAGAGCTATCTATAGGAAACTTGAATACAAAATTTCCATCTCCTGCACTTTACCTTTCAGATTGCTTATGCTAAAATAAAATTTGAAACCATAACTTGGAAAAACATTATTGTAAAACATTTATGTAAAATTCGCCTTTGAAATGTTAAGGTTCATGGAAAAAAAAATGCATTTGAAATAATAGCACTGTTTTTAAGATTGAAATTTGATCAAATTTGATAAATTTTTCAGACGGCTTAGTTCTTGTGTCTGATGCAGAAAATGAATGAAGGAGTAAGCTTGATTTTACTCTGGTTTTATGGATGTGCTGAAAAAAACAGAAGGTTGCATTTTATATCAAGAACTGGACCAAATGTTTTTTTTCCTAATACTTTCAAGTGGTCATGATGGACTACTTGCATTTTCAAAAGTGACAGCTGATTTTGTCAATATAGGAAAATTTTCTGGAGGAGTTTCCTAGGTGGAAACAGATTTCCAAGAAAAATTTAAATTCATAATTTGCTGAAGCACTGCCCATTTTTTCTTTTGAGCTCAGCAGAAAAAAACCCCTCAGATTGTTTACAAATTTACTTTAAAATCACAATAATAGTCTCCATTGAAAGAAAATAGCTATTGATTAATAGATTTTGATTCTGGGAGTGTTAGTCAAATCTTAGCTTCTTTCATTATTGTCTGAACATTTCAAATAATCTCTAGATTRTATTTTTATAGCAAAGATGACTCAACCAGTTAGTATCTTCCCCTCCAGCCATTATCAGCCAATTTAATGCTTCAGCTCAATTATTTGCAGTGAGTTAGCAGAAAGAATGATAGCATTCACCTGTCAGAAATTCTCATACAGAGATCAGATATTATTATCATTCTTACTATTTTCTTACTGATTTTTTGACAGGAGTGCTTCACTGATGATGCTGAAAGCATGGGTACTGTTACTACATGGAATACATATTTCAGATACATTACTATCCACAAGAACTTGATTTTTGTTCTGATTTTGTGTGTGACTGTCTTCTTAGTTGAGGTAAGAAAATCTGTGYTTGGTGTCATGTTACAACAAATGTTGTTTGGTCAAGCTGCTCTTTGTGAAAAATGTGTAAAGCATCAAGACAAGCTCAGGTATATATCACTTATTGACAACTGCTGTTAAATTATATTGTGGTTACTTTTCTTCTGCTCAGGTGAGCATTTCTTCACTGAAGTTAGTGGCCAACTTCTCAAATGATCCTGGTTATTTTCTGCTATGTGGTACCGTAAATAAGAATTATTGCCCTACACAGGTCTCTTGTTCACAAGTTACTAATCTTGTTCACAAGTTACTAATCTTCCATTTTCCATTAAGAATTATCTTTGCAGAGCCCTGGGGAGTTAACAACAATAATTGCCATAATTTTTTTGATGACCACATACATAAATTGTGTAAAATTGCTTTGAAAAATGAGTTACTAGCTCTGCTCCCAGTGAAAGAAGAGTGGTGAGTAAGGCAGAGAGCTGAACCCCTCTGAGGGCAGTTAAAGATGAAAGGGGTATTCCTGCAGAATGACGAGAAAACCTTTTCTGAGGATGGTGCTAAACGCTAGAAAAAGTACTGAAGAACCTTTGGCTGTTCCATGAACATTTGACTGTTTTTCATAAATCAGAAAGGGCCTGATTTTTGCTTTGTCTTTCCATTTAGGAAGGACTTTTAGCATATAGAATCTCATGTTGTCCTCTTCTATAGTGAATATCCTAAATCAAGTTTTTTTGAAAGGGAAGGAACATATTTCATTGTGGGAAATCAATGAGACTCTATTCATATGTCAACTTATATGGTGTGAATTTCTCTTGGCATTTTCCAGCATGAACTGAATGATGAGAACAATCCATTAGGAATATAGGACAAGTTTCTGGCTGATTGTCAGCAAAGGGTTTTTAGCAATTCTGGGGTGGGATTCAAAATTCTAGTATCATCATAGCTTGAGATAGATGTGATTGATGGTATTCTGAATTTACACTAATGTCATGTTGCAGGTGATTTAAGTTAGTTCTCTTGGACCAGGAATAACTCCTGGAGCTTAGAGCTAGTTTAACATCCTAAATTTTAAAACCATCTCCAAAAGCATGACAGTATCTAGATACATAGCTATTCTTATAAGTTTTATTTTCAAGGTAGTGGAAAATGGCTGTGCAAAGAACAGCAAAGCTGAATGCGAGTTTTAGAAGCAAAGGAAGTTTTAGCTGTGAGGTATATCAGCTTTATTCCTGTATRTTCAGCATATATTTCTAACCTTGATTACACATTTTTGCTTTTATTTTAGACTAACTCTTTTTTAAACAATTCAAGATCCTCATCCTCTAAGTGAAAAAAAAAATATCTTATGACAAAGGATGTTTCCATACAATTTAAACCTTGCAGTGTGACTATTGTTGAAGTAAAAGCCTATTGATAAATGAATGGCCTGGAAGATATCCAGCTRTAGCACAGTCTTTAGCAAACATCTGTGTGTGAGCTGAAATACCATGCCAAGTGTTTATGTGTCCTGTGCTAACAGTTTGTACCCTTCCAACCTTAGACAATGAAGAGTGGCTAGTGATGAACATCCAAGTAAAYTGAAAGTGGGGTTTTTACACTCTTCAGAACTGGGTGGGACTATTGGTAAATTCTAGAGATGCTGTTTTAGATTTTGAATGGTTGACTTTGTATTGCAAATTCCAAGGTTAGTTCACACAGACCACCATAAACAATCAGTTGTCCATATTTCCTAGGTTTGCGAGATGCATGTTGTGTAGCTCACTTAAGCAGCTCAAAACTGTGTCTCCTAGATGTAATATGCAGGGACTAAGGTTGCTGAGCTGGAAAAGAGCAGTTTTGACAGAAAACACAGTAAAAAGCTTTGTGAAACTATTCTGTGACAATATTACCTACCATCATCTTCACAGGTGAAAAAACTCCTCTGTTTCAAGGAGTCGAGATGAGAACAGAATTCTGTTGGGAGTTGTAAAAATAGTATTGTGAAAGAAGGCTGATTCTTACAAATACCTAAATTCAGCACCATCATGGTCAGTCTTGAGTTATTTACTGTGAGACCTACAAGTTAGTGGCTCCCAAAGAGAAGACTTCACTCATGTGTCAGGATAGTACCACAATACATTTCTATACCAGTGACATAAAAATGTAAGGGAAGAAAATGTAAAAACTGTTTCAACCCTTAGAAGAAATGATCATAGTCAGAAATAAAGCAAACTGAAAATACAATAGACTAGATTAAGATCACCAGTGGACAGACAAGACTATACATTTCTAAACTCTTGCTGAACGCTGAACCATCTCTCAACAGAAGAGTTTAATTCTACATTTAAAAAATATAACAATAGTTTATGTGGGAAATTATGTCAAACTAAGCTGCCAAGCAATATTTGTCAAATGGATCTACCAAATGTAGATATCAGCTAGCAAGAAAAACAATGCAAAAATAACTATGTTAAAGATTTGACATTCATATTTGAATGCTTTGAAGATACTGACAGACTTACTCTTCTAGGTTCATTAAAGATATTAATCATTAAAATCTGTTAAGGCATACAGTTATCATTAGGAAGGCATTAGCAAGCCTTTGTTAATAGTACGGCAAAAAAAAATACAAGAATATTTAGGCACTTGAGACCCTGATTGTAATACAAGTCTAAATGAAGCTTTCCTGGTGGGATGCAATAAATTGTTTCCGTGGAGAGAAAAGCAGATATTGCAAAGCTTTTGATTCAGGTAAGTTTGACTTCCACCCATTTATTATGCTCCCTTTAAAAACAAGTATAAAGTTAATGAAAAAAGAAAAGTGAGAAAAAATACATAAAGTGGTAAGACAAAATCTGACTCTGTTTTCTTTGGTTACAGGTAGCTGCTTCTCTTGCTGGGGTATGGTTTCTTCAAAAGTAAGTAGCGGTGATAATTTATTGAAAAACTAGGGACTCCTTTATAACAATTTTTTCTGCAAATAATGACTAAATTCTGCCAGAATTTGATGTGGATAGTCACTATCTTATATTCAACAAAATGGTTCATAGATGGATGATCTAAATACCTCGTGTAGGTGGCGTCTTAGGCTGGTGCTTCTGTAAGAGATAGCAGTCAATGGTTGTGCCTTTTTATTGAGTGCACAACTGTACACAAGATTTTCCTGGGTCAGCTCACTCTAGGGATGCAAGGACCTGATTATCTTCAATATACCATGATTCAGAGGCACCAGATAGGACTTTTGCTTAGGAGCATTTTAAGGGAGCTGTTTCTGTAAGACCCCAATTGTAAACTTCCTCTGCTCATCTGTGAAAAATTCCCAGAAAATACAGGGTCAGCAGCAGAAGGTTGAAAGCACCGAGCAGTGGAAAAGCCAGTGACTCTTCCTGGGCTGATGCTTTTGATCCCTCTTTTTGTCCTGCAGCAGTGAGCCTGGGTGTTTGAGTATAGAAGCCTGTGGTGACTTAGGTCTAACTGGAGGTGGAATGATTTATGTTGATTGCCATCTATGTTAAGTCACTAAGGGGTTTGATTTTCATAGTGTACCTAAAGCATTTTACTTCCATAATAATTCCGTTTTTTCAAAACTAATTTTTCTGCTTAAAAGAAGTGTATGTATTTTCCTTTGTTAGGTTAGGTTTTTGGGCGATTAAACAGAAAGKAGATTTGCAAGAGACTATCGGAGCAATTAATAATTTATATTTCATACATACATGTCAATATTTTAAAAATTACTGGAAGTATCTATAGCTAACCATTAACATAGTTTTAAAACAAATGAACACTGGAGTACTGTTTGATTTGTTTGGTAGATAAAAGAGAAAAAGCACACAATTTCCAGTAATGCATTTATTTTTAATTTCCATCACAACAGGACAGCTTTGAAGGCAAATTCATCACAGTCAGAAAACAGTACCTCTGACAAACCTTCTGTGATTGTCACTGACACAAGCAGCTACTACATCATTTATATCTATGTGGGAGTGGCAGATACCCTGCTTGCCATGGGAATCTTCAGAGGTTTGCCCCTTGTGCATACACTTATAACAGTGTCTAAAACCCTTCATCAAAAGATGGTGCATGCAGTTCTTCATGCACCTATGTCAACATTCAACTCTTGGAAAGCAGGTAATTGAGATGGGAGCTGATTGACTCATCTATGCATTTAATTTCAATTAAATGGTTTTCATTCTGTCAAAGGACACTGTTGCCTTTCATTTACATTTTCAGTCAAGCGGAATGTTAGAAGTTTGCCACATAAGGTAATTTGTGAATCTTTTAATGAAACTTGATTGCACTTAAGTGTGACATATTTCAGTTGTCAATTCTGATTCTGAAATATCACCCTGGAAGCTGGAGAAAATAAACTGTTAACTGTTCTAGGCAATAAAAGTAGAATAACTTCTAAAGAATAGACTTTGTCAAAAAGTGTGATAGAAGAGATATAGTCAGCTATGTCATGAGTGACAAGGAGTCAGATGTGGATGATAAATAGTATTTTTTTCATGAATAGTCCTACTAAAATGGTATAAAGCATCACTTAGTGTGAATAATGGTATGCATATTCAAATTTGGGAGCTGAGATAAAGCTCATTATATAACTGGTGCAACAAGTTCATATCCTGCTGCACATGAAATTCCTATCTCATATGTTTTTTACTGATAAGTACTAGATTAYAGGAGATGCTGCTAAATGATGACACTACAATGGGCTTCTCTTTTATTTTCCCTTATATTCTTAACTTTGTTGTTACATGATGTTTAATACAGTAATTCTACTCAGAAATTAAGAAATTAGTTACAAAGCTGTGCAAATGCTGATGTGTAAATTATCTGTGTATCAGCAGGGCCTGCTGGATAAGGGGTGCAGACCTTATGCTTGTGCCTCTTTTTGCCCATTTTAGTTGTTTCTTTTKTAATGTTACATTTTCCTGTTAGTTTCTAAGAGCTGAAACAGGAGCTACGGGTTGTGTATCCAAATTCCTCCATGGGGAAAGAATCTGTAGCTCCACTAAACWGTAATGGCATTGTTTGTACTTGAAAAAATCTTGTACTTAATGTTTTGTATTCAGAAGAAGTTGTACCTTTCGTTAAAGTAATAAATGTGGGATTTGGAGGGTATTAAAATGTTTGAATGTTTTTTTCTTCTTCTTAATCCATAGGTGGTATGCTTAACAGATTCTCAAAAGATACAGCAGTACTGGATGACTTACTTCCACTTACAGTATTTGACTTCATTCAGGTTTGTAGAACAAAACTTGCGACTTTTGCTGTCTTATAGCAATTAATRTTTCAGCTGTACATCTTGTAAAAGAAATAATATTAATTTTTTTCAAACCATGTGTCTATTTACATAGCTTCTTATCCTGTAGGTCAACTTTATTGCTTCATTTTTGAGTGCTTGCCTCTATGTGTAATTACCTCCACTGTTTATGCAAACTRCTCTTACTGCTAAGGCTCAGAAATATTTTTGTCCTGCAGTTCCCCTACAGGACAAGCATCCCTGCTGTTGCCCACATTCAACTATAAGTGACAAAGGGCATTCCTTAGCTTCTTGCAGTTATCATGGCTCAAGTTTGCTATTTTTTAATTCTTTGATTGCATTCAGTCACTTTCATAACTTCCCCTCTTTAAGCTCTTTTGTTCCCAGTTTGCTAGCATCACCCTTAGTTTACTTCTCTTCTGTTGAATATGTTCTTGGCTTTTCTGTCCCTTTATTTCTATGGAAATGCGTTAAGCTTTCCCTTAGACCGAACTGGTTYCCAGAACATTTTTAAAATAAAAGCAAATCTTCCCTGGCCCTCCTGTTCCTCTCTACATTATTTAGGTGTATGCAGGCCCAACTTAATCAACCCAAGCACTTTGCCATACAGATTGCCTATCTCCACCCGTGAGCTTGCCTGCTTTACAGCCCCTACCCCTATCAAGATTATCTGATAAAGACAGAATTCCTTTCCCTATAGCTTTGTAACTATAATAATATAATGTATCAAGTAACTATAATAATAATAATATACCAAGTAATTGATAACTTTGGCTTATGACTTCAGAGAGGGCAGTGCAGCTTGACATAGAGAGGTTCAAGTTTATTACAGCTTTACTTCATGTCCTGCTGATGTCATGAAGAGTTGCAGAATGAGCAAACAGGGACACTGGGACTCTCTGAATCAGCAGTATGATGTTCAATGTGAGCAGGAGTCACTACTGTCTTTTCTGATACAACCATTTTGTTTCTGATATTTTGGATCTAGCATGGAGATGTTATTCCAGAATAATGTTAGTTTGTCTCTACATTTCAAACTTTCTACAAGAAACTGACTAGTTTTTAGTGTTTTCAAGAATGAAAAAACATTCCAGTATTTGGCTCTTCTGTTCTGCTGCCTTTCAGAGGTTTAGCTATGCSCCATTGTCCCATAGGTTCATCTTTCTCTCCTCAATCTCAACTGCAGAGACTTCTAGACATGCATGATAAGCTGTGCTGTCTTTCCATGTTCTTCTGCTGAAGATCATTGAACTTACCCCCTGTCTTGAATTATTTTAACAATCATTCTTTCACAATAAATTCCTTCTGATCCTTCATAGATTTAGACTTCCATGGACTCTGCTAAYGAACAAAGCCAGATTCCTCTTAAAGGTACAGAAAAGTTATAGACAGGACCTTTTCCTTCTGCTGATTGTGGAAGAGTCATAGCATGAGGAAGGGATGTGTGGACCGAGGATCTGGAAGCTCTCCAACCCCTCTGTTCAAAGCAGATTCAGCTAGAGGGGTTTGCTCAAGGCAGAGCTGCATTTTAGATATCTCCAAGTTCTCTGAGTAATGAGTTCCAGTGTTTGACTATCCCCATGATAGAAGTGCTTTTTCTTATGTTTAAATGGAATTTTGTGCATTTCAGCTTGTGCCCATTGCCTCTTATCTTCCCAGTTTGTGCCACTGAAAAAAATTTGGCTTCAGCACATGTGGTCCCCAAGAAATACCTAGTGGTATTTATATAACAAGAATGTATTTTAATTATATAAATTATTAAAAACTGCCCCTAAGCCTCCTCCTAAGGAGGTCCTTGTTTCTTGGAGATTCTTCATGAGAGATGCTGCTGGCACAGATTGCTTGTCCCTAAGGTTTAAGATGGTCACACTCAAAAGTTCATCGTGAACTCACTGAACACTTATCCCTGTGGTCATGACTGGTTTCCCCTAAATGRTGAACTCCTCCTGGCTAATCAAACTGGCTGCTGCAGTCGTTGTCACCCTGAATACTTGCTGAGTTGCTCTGTCTACTAACACCCTCACTTTCCAAACTGGGGAACAGTTTGGAAATATAATTTATATTTTTTATTATTATTAATATTTTTATAATTTATAATTTGGGAATATAAATTCCCCATCTGGCCTCTGTCCAGGGCTGAAAGCTCAGTATCTAGGGTGACAGCAGCACAGCACTGTGGCTCTGAACTGGGCTGCATGAGCCCTCTGCTGCCATTGCTCAACTAGATGCCAATAGAGTTGGTTTGTGGTTGAGATTTTTTCTTCTGCCTTTTTAGAGAAAGTCTCATCATCTTCTGTCTAACTTTAGACTTTGGAGTTTATGAGATAAGACAGATTTTCATATTCAACTTTATAGTGAGATAACTGTGGGACTAGCAGTTAGAACAATATGGCATTAYGGTGACCTTTACAAAATTTGAGCAAATGATGGAAATGGGAATTATAACAGTCACTGAGTGGCTATAATCTCAAGTAATGTGAGAGCTGTATAACTTGGCTCAATAACAGTTTAACAACTCATTTGCTTCTTAACAATTAGAGAGAGATACAAGAGTTACTAATTTCTGCAGTTGGAAATAAATGAGTGAATACAAATCCATTCTTGCATTGCCGTGGACCAGTACTAAACAGCCCAAGCTGTTACCAAGCATAACCCACACAAGTATTACCCCCAAATGAGGAAAACAGTGAAAGAAATCAGAGAATTATCCAATTGTTTTGGCTAGAACAGACATTAAAAATCATCTAGTTCCAGCCCCCTGCACAGGCAAGGACACCTTCCACTAGATCAGGTTTCTCAGAGCTCCTTTCAACCTGGCCTTGAACACTTCCACAACTTCTCTGAGCAACCTGTTCCAATGCCTCACCACCCTCACAGTAAAGGATTTCTTCCTGATATCTGATCTAAACCTGCTCTCTTTCAGTTCAAAGCCATTCCTCCTTCAGCTAGTTCAGCTGTAATGTAATTTTTTTCATAAAATGTCATGTTGTTATTGCATTGCTCAGATTTCTGATGAAAAAAAATCATCTTTTTTTCAAGGTAGGAAACTTACAAATTGCTTACCTGTTCATGAAATACCTCTAACTTGGAATACTGGGAATTTAAATACTTCCTTGAGTTTATGTGGATATAGTAGCAAGTGCACCAACTGTGGCTTTCTTCCTAATGTGAAATTAGTTTTGCTTTCCATCTGTTTATTTGCTGACTGGTCATTTGCAGTGGTGTTTCAATGTAACATTCATTATTTTGTCCAAATTGTCCATCTGCAGTTGGKTTATGCTGGTAAGTTTGCAGCTTGAAGTAGTTGTTGAGTGTTTAAAGTAACACCCTGATACAAAGCAGATCTTTGCTATTATATGTACACTGATATACTTGATTTTCATTAAATTTAGGTATGAGACAAAAACAGTCAGCGTTCTTAAGTCTCTTCTAGAATAAAGATGGAGACCAGATTTAGCTAAATCTGTCTGGAGCTACTGGGGATGAGGTTGTAAAATGGTAGTAATATCTGGTAGGCTAAATAGATTAACTCTGAAACAATTTTGCTCCTTTTGAGTCATCTGACACCTTTAAACACCTTTTTATTTCTCCTGAAACTGCTAATTTGTCATGCCACAAGTTCTTTTCATTTTATTTCCTGTTTTCTGCTCAGGACAAGCAGTAGTGCTAGTTTCATATATGGGTTACAGTCCCTTGAGCAAGCAGAAGAGTACAATTGCCACTTTTTCTGATCCTCGGCAAGACTGCTTTGCCCTGAACCTGCAGGAGACTGTCACTCAGCTCCTGGCAGTCCTGCACACCTAATCTAGAGACAAGACAGGGACAGCACTGGTAGGTTTGGTAGGTGGATGCAGATGTGACAAGTGTCATTCTTACAATTTACAGGGGAGAATGAGAACTTAGCTGCTATTGCTTTTGTATAGCATATTTTGGAAGCCTGCAATGCTGATTGTACTAGAGAAAACACTTCTTCCATCTATTAGAAAAGATGGCAGCTTATTGCAACAGTTTATGGATGTGATCCAAGTAATTTGTGATCTTTCCATGGAGGTTTGTTCTCAGCTGCAAATCTTCTTAAGATTAGCATTGATGTTTGTTGAAACAATACATAGTTGCCATAGGAAGGAGATTCATCACCAGCCTCTAGTCTATAAAATGACAAGTTTACTATATCAATAGTATTTTTCTTTCATTCTACAGTTAATACTGATTGTGATTGGCGCTATAACAGTAGTCTCAATATTAGAACCCTACATCTTCCTGGCATCAGTGCCTGTGGTAGCAGCCTTTATTCTGTTAAGGGCATACTTCCTCCACACTTCTCAGCAGCTGAAACAACTGGAATCTGAAGGTAGGAGCAGCAAATTGGTAGACTTCTAAATCCACAACAAATCAATTGAGAAGTGATTCACCCTTTCTCCTCTATTTTGCCGCTTCTCTTGCAAGSTGACATTGTCTTTGGGAGCAGAACACCTACCTCCCTAAAGCCAGGGCTGTTATTGATCCAGCCAATACTGAGTGCTCTGCTGCCAAAGAGCAATAAAAAAGGCTTTTTTAAAAGATGGGCTTTACCCTCACTGCAGCTGAAAACAAATGAAGTCCTGACATACAGTTTTCTTGAGAGTAACTGTAACTTGCAAAATTGTGGTCAGACTTGGTATGTACCCTTTGAGTTTTTCCTTTGTAAGAAAAGATTTCAATGGATATATCTTGATCAAAAAGAGCTCTTATTTCTGAATAAGTTATTTGATTATATTTCTTCCCTTTCCCCTCATTAAGAGACTAAAGTGTTCCAAATAAACTTGAAAACCTTATTCCGAAGTGCGAATTTGCAGAACATGTACTGTTGTCTGGCTTTGCAGCAAACTGGCAGATCCTCAACAAATCAGTCCTGAATTTTAGACAGTGGTGGTCCTCTTCCCTTTTATTCAAGTGTAATTCTGGAGTTCCTCAGATCTAAATTTAAATTTCTTTGATGTTCACAGGGATCCAGCATTGGCTCTCCACTTTTTATGTAATGCAAGATCTGCTTTAAATTACCATGTTACTGCAGTTGAATCCAGAGCAATAAAGTACTCTTAATTAACTCAAAAAGGTTAATATAATGGAGTTATCAAAATTGCAGGAGTTAATTTTGGCTGGGGAGGAGCAGTCTTTCTCTCATGGCATCTTCCAGAAGGCCAGAAGCTTCCCCAAGTACACATGAGACAAGTAGTTATGAAGAATTATTATAGTTATGAAGAAATATTGTGATCCCTTCCTGTCAATACATTGAATGCAATTTCAACCCAATCTTGCAAAAACTGTTGTTGTGTATCCTTCGTTAGAATGACTTCAGTGGTGTACTTTGACAGCATATGTAAATTGCACACTGACAGTATTTATGCTGCTGTGAGGTAGAGCATGGGGGGAGGTGTGCATTATATCAAAGGCATTTGCTTATGCATGTTTATGTTGTTCTAATTTAAACGCTTTACAGCTCGGAGTCCAATTTTCACCCATCTTGTTACAAGCTTGAAAGGGCTGTGGACGCTGAGAGCCTTTGGGCGACAGCCRTATTTTGAGACCTTGTTTCACAAAGCTCTGAACCTACACACGGCCAACTGGTTCCTCTACCTGTCAACGCTGCGCTGGTTCCAGATGAGGATAGAAATTATTTTTGTTTTCTTTTTTGTTGCTGTGGCATTTATCTCTATCATAACTACAGGTATGGTGACTTTGCCCGAGTACTGAAATGGAAGTGTGCTGCTTCTCTTTAACAGCTCAGCTTCAGAAAATTCTGAGGGAAATAAACTGTTGCAAAATTTAGCATACATTGGAGCCATTGATTTAAGCATGTCATAATAGTAAGCACAGTCTAATTAAAATAGAAATAACACCATTATTACCTGCAGTCTGATACTGTAGATATTATAGATATCATTAAAGGGATTAATCTGAAAATGATAACTGAAGGGACAAAATTTTCTTTTACTTGATTGTAACTGGCGTAAAATTATCTTATGTGTTTGAAACCACATTACCAAGAAGCTTGGATGTTGATCTCACTTGTATAGTGCAAAGATTTTTTARTAAATAGAAGTTAATGTTCCTCTCACTTGCAAATGGCTAAGACAAGCGAAGTTTTAATAATCTTTTAAAGCCCACACCATTAGCAGAAATTGTCATCCAGTTCTTTAATTACCAACCCACTGACATGTTTTTCTATGTGAAATTCTATTCAAAATTTTTTTTTTTTGCAAATTCTATTCAAAATCCCCTCCAAAATGACTCACCACTCCTAGTTTACACAGTATAKGAATGAGAGTCACTCTATATCTTACTGGTATTTGAAGTGGTGCTCATGACTGGCCAGGTGTACCCAGCCTCAAACAAGCAAAAAATAGGAGGGTGATGTCTCCAAAATGTTTATAATTCAGTTCTGTGGAAAAAGTCAGAGATTACTTCAGATACAGGATTTTTTTTCACTATGCTTTTGCTATGTTTGGGCATCATTCTATCTCTCCAAGTTTCACAGTGAACTCGGTGTGCAGCATCTGGATGCAGTTTCACTGCTGTGGTCACTGATGGACAAGAGTTTGAGCATTTTATGGAGGAGGTTTTAAAATCTAACAATATTCAAATTTCTCTCAGTCGTACTTCAGTGCTGAGAAGGAGTTATGTAAACACTTGCAATTTATCAAATATTGTATCATTTATGAAATGTTATCCTCTATTTCTTGCATAAGGAGCTCTAGCTCTCTTTACAAAAAAAAAAAAAAAAAATCAACCACACAAATACTCCTGTATGAAAATAGGCACTTACAGTACTTCTGTTACTAAGCAGACTTCTAGTTCCCCTACCACTCAGGGGAAACAATGTTCCCTGCTGTCCTTTTCATTTTTCACTTTGTCTCATTAATAGTTTTTTAAGGAAATAYTAGGAAATTAATAGATGTTTTTAGGAAAACCATTTCTTGTGTTAATTTTCCTGGATGTTTTACTTGAGAAAAGGAGTTAGAAACACTTGTAAAAAATATTAAATTTTTTCATCATGCCACTGTAACCTTTACTGTTATAAATAATAGGCCGTTAAAGCAACACAAAATTTCTTTTCTTAATCTATCAGTTTTAATGAGAAATATTTTGTTTTTATTGCTTACTTTTATAATTACTTAGATAATACGTCTATAAGCAAAACGGGAAGAGGTTTGTTGAAGAAAACTATWTAAAGAATGGAGAAATCATAGCAARGCATTTGGCTTAAATTCTCAATTACATTTAACACATAGTGAGGTTAAAAATCAACACTGTGGTAGATTAAATGGTTCTATTGTATTGTATGAAGTCATAAGGGAAAAATCCCTGGGAAATCCCAGGCTTGTTACAGCCAACAATTGAAGCTAAAGGACTTACATCTAAGGAGAACATCCTCTATTTGTCAAAGAAATTAAAATGTAAGCCATCTTGAATTTTAAAGTTGTTAGCTGTGTGTGGTGTTTTAGTCAGATAAGAGTAATTTCACAGATTCGTGTGTGTCAGAAAAAGGGAAGTCAAATCAAGATTGCAGAGACCTGATTCTGTTTACAGTGCAARCACCAAGATTTTAATTTTTTCTTCTGCCAAAGCAAGATTAGGGTTAACAGTGRATTCAGTGCCAAAGTCAGGTGTTCAACTATGATTTAGCTCTTAGTCCTTTTTATGATTAAAAAAATGCATGTTTTCTCCATGAAAAAAAAAAGAGGAGAGTGTATGAATATGCATTTTGAGATATACATGCTAATTTTCTGATTTCYAATGGCTTTTTATTTGCATAGAAATTGAATGTGTTTTTCTCTCCCAGGTGATGGACCAGGTACAGCTGGAATTATTCTTACTTTAGCTATGAACATCATGGGGACCTTGCAGTGGGCAGTAAACTCAAGCATAGATGTTGATAGTTTGGTAAGCATAAAATGYACCGTGCTGCASTTTCTTTTGRGGAATTGCCTTATTTTGTTGATTATGGTTGTGCAGTGAGTTATCTTCAGAGCTGAATATCATGCAGATGTGTCAGAAAATTTCCCTCATACCTTTGATAACAAACTACTGGCTTTGGGACAGCACAAACTGAGTTTTTCCATGATCAGATGTTTCCTGGCCTGGAATAGGCAACAGCAAATACTTGCATTTGAGGATTTAGACTGCAGATGTAGCAGTGATAGGAAGACCTCAAAAAGGCTTGGGGTTGTTTTGTTATGATTGTATTTCCTGTATATATATATAGAATATACCTTCCTTGATTTACTTAACAGCTTTGCATAGCAGATCACGATGGATGTTTTTTGRGTTGCTTTCACCCGTTATCAATAGTGATTTAAAAATCTGTCCTTGGCTTCCCTGGGAGTCTTTTGCTGTTTTTAYGTTAAATGCCTTTTGACATAAGGCTTTTTATTTGTACATAATTTYAATAGGTAGGATTGGCTTTAAAATGGAGTATTTTACAAAATTAGCTTCTCATCACCTATTTGTTAAGGTATGAGAAACAGAAAGGAAAGTCATAAAAGTATATGTTTGCTCTTACAGTTTTCATCATACATTAGCTTAAATGTATAAAAATTTTATATTTTGTTTTAAAATGTAATAGTTCCTGATCTCTTTCCACTTTATTAATTCTAGGATTTATTTTAGATGGAATTTGTGTAAAAAATAACATAGTCATAAACTCAAAAACAAATTCTGAAGAAAGATCTCCCCCCTCCAGTCTAACCCTCTCTGAACCCTAAATTAGCTTCTCAAGCCAACCATTACATTTCAGTATTGGAAAACACAAGAATTTGCTGCAGATCTTAGAGTCCATTAAATCCTGATTAGTTGAAATGAATCGTCATATTAAAAATACATAATTGGAGCAGATGKTGACAGTGAAGCAATATTTGCAAGTCCAACATTAATTTTTTTTAAAACAAATGATTGAACTAGATTAATCCTGAGGGAAATAATTAAGAGCCTCAAAACTGGGAATTAACCACTTAYAGCATCTAATCCCTTGTTTACACACATGACTGCTGACAGTCGAGAAAGCTGATGGCCATGCYGTGGTGTTTCCTATCCACCAAATGTTTTATGCCAGCTCTTTCTTTGTGGTTAGAACAGCCTGTGTTGAAGGGGAAGTATTTTGTGRAAGGGCTTCATTGCTGTAACTGCAAGACATGCTGAATAGTAGTTATGTGACTAATAATGATATAAAATGTGGTGTTGGTAAATCACAGAATTGATAGGGTTGGGGGGGAACCTCTGGAGAGCATCTTGTCCAACTGCCCTGACAAGGCAGGAGCACTGGAGCAGGTGACTCAGGAACCTGTGGGCTTTGAATGTCTCCAKAGAGGGAGACACCATGACCTCCCTGGGCAGCTTGTTCCAGTGTTCTGTCATCCTCAATGTGAAACAATTCTTCCTTATGTTGAGGTGAAACTTCTTGTGTTTCAGTTTATGGTCATTGCTTCTTGTCCTGTCACCACTGAAAWGAGTCTGGTACCATCCCACTGATATACCTGCCTTTGAGATATTTTTATGCTTTGTGATCCCCTCTCAGTGTTCTCTAGACTAAACAGGGCCAGCTGCTGCGGCCCCCATCATAGAGGAGCTCCAGACCCCAAATGATCTTTGTGGCCCTCCATTGGCCTCTCTCCAGTAGCTCTTTGTCTTKCTTGTACTGAGGAGCCCAGAACTGGACACAGCRCTCCAGATRTCACCTCAYGAGGKCAGAGAAGAGGGGCAGGATCTCCTCCCTTGACCTGCTGGCCATGCTCTTCCTGATGCACCCCACGYTACCACAGGGGCACACTGCCAGCTCAATTTGTCACCTACCAAGACTCCCAGGTCCTTCTCTRCACTCCTGCTCTCTAGGAGGTCAGCCCCCAAAACCACAACAGCAACAACAATATTCATTCACTCGGCTCTCGTTTGTAAACTCCATCCTCTGTAGGGCAGAATATGATCACTCTAAGTATAGCAATCTGTATACAAATCATGTGTGCACATTGCATGGCTTAATACAAACTGAAGGTGTTTCACAAGAGCAACAGGAAATCTTCCTGTGGGATTCAGAGGGTGCTGGACATAACAGTGTTTTAATAAAGAAGAACTTCCCCTTTTTAAAAGTGCAGTAATGTTAAAATATCATCTACTAGTAGTGATAAGAAAGTAACTCCCTTTCCCTTGAAAAGGAAGCCCCAAATTGCTCTAGACATTTCTGAGTACTCTGCTCTGTATTAAGACAAAGCACTGTACTGGAGCACTGGTTATGTTTGTTTTATTATTGATAACTTTCTAAGATCCATGAGTTTATTTATAGGTGCATCCTCTGAACATCTTTAAGCAGTGGATAACTGCCCAACCTCATTACATTAATTTTTAGGTATCCCAGATTAGAAACTAATAGATATTACTGGCAAGATGGTTTTCCTGACACTCAAAAGCAGAAAAAATAGTGTAATGGTGTCAWGAAAATAAAACTACTTCMYGGAGTGATACAGATGTATTATTTCYTACTCTGTAATCTCTGCATTTAGCACTTCCCTCTTCAAATTATTTTACAATTATTTGGCTAGAGGTGTTTTGCAAAGGTTTGCCCGACTCTATTTTTGTCTCAGGAGGCAGTTTGAAGCTCCCCACAGGAGCAGATTGACCAGGACTGACACATGTCCACATCTCCAGTTACAGACACACACACACTGCTGTAGATGCCATCGCTCCTGCCCTTCCTTGAGCAGCTGTGAGAGCTGTGTTTGCCCTRCACACCAGCATCCCTGAGTGAATGGCACATTTGTAGGCAGCAGCCTTTGGCTGTCATGGAAGCTGGGGCTTTCTGCAAGGGGTTGAATGCCATGTGCAAAGGAGAAACTGCTGAACTTAATGCATAATATGAAGCTCCTACTGAGTTGTTTTACAAGATRTACAAGGTACAGGATATTAGTGAAATAAGGGCAAACAAAAGGACAGAAAGACAGGAGAAAAGGGAAGCAAGATCACATGAAAAAGGAAAAAATGTGCTGGAACAATTGCTGGCCAAAAAGATGGGTAGGTGGCGAATTTGACTTCATTCCACACAATCTCCCTCTTGAGCTTTCCATAGCACTGGCATACAGATTGAAGCCATCTGAGTTCCTGGGTTGGTTTTGGTTTTTACATACACAGATACTTTCTTTGAACAGGTTTGGCTTTAAAGTAAAAATCCCTAGTGTCCCTTAATACCCCATGTTTTAATGGTTTTGGCATTTCATTCTCTACAGCCCTGATATTTTACCTGATCTGCCTTTATTAAAAAAAACCCAAACAAACAACCCCCCCAAAACCCCACCCCCCTCCTCCCCCTTCCCCTCCTTCCTCCCCAAATGTATGTGGTCACTCTGGCAGTTATCAATTGTTTTATTTAAAGCTATGAATTAAGCTAGTTTTATTGTTTCACTTTGATAACTTCTGCTAATATCCCTCTAGTTGGTTTTCAGTCTTTTCTTATCTCTCTAGGCAGCCTTGTAGTATTTAGAGCTTTTTTTCCCTCATAAGGAAAAAGAAATTAATTTTTTCAGTAAGTGCTGCTTTCACAGATAAGCATTAGCTAGTCCCGGTGGACTATTTTAATGCTTTATAACCTCTTCTTTCATTGATGTATATCCTGCAGTGTTTTAACTGTGAAGGACAGTTCCTTTTATCAGGGAAAGAGAAAATGCCATGCTTTTACTGTTGCCAAGATTATTACATAAGGAGATATAAAAAGAATCCCCTAAGGAGATATTAAAACTAAACTTGCTAAACCTTMCTGTGCCCCACCCTGTACATCAGGGATGCTGAAGAATTAAAGTAACACAGGGTAGAGAAAAGGACCAAATTTAAAAATACAACTGTAAAAAACGTGCTTTCGACAGCTGATTTTCATGTTTCTATATTCCCATACTATTTCTCCTTTAACCTGTTTAATTTTAATGGTTTTTAAATCTAGGACATGATCTTTACTACTGTTAGTAGAAAAGCTGAGAACACTATTAATTTCCAAAGTTTGAGTAATTACTTGACTGTAAAATTGGCTTCAGAATGGCAGTCGTCAAAGTGAGGTGTTGGTCATTTGAATGGAACAGAAGGAAGAAAAAGTTTTTAGAACATTTTCTTTTCTGCCTGCACAGGAGTGTGAAAAAGAGAAAAAAATCAGTGCAAGTTTAACATGAGCTAAATATTTCATTTTTGCACTTCAGAAGAGAAGTAAATGTCCTAGAAGTGCACCCAAAATGTACCAGCAGATGATATGAAACCTCGGTAAAACCATATGGTCTGCCTACAGAGCCAGTTTTGGCAGTGACTTCATGTGTGAGGAGGTGATGTCTTGCAACAGAGCCATTGAATACTGTGTGTGTCTGTCTGAAGAGAGTGACTGCTCTCTTTTTAGTAGAAGATAATGCAGAGCCTGATTCAATTAACTGTACTGGCTCACATGTAACAGAATTACTTCTTCCACCTTCTGGAAATAYGCATTATATAATTATATTATCAATTCTTCAAAGTTAAGAAGAGTTTAAGTGGTATTAATTAGAAAATAAATTAAAGCATTTCCAGTGTTATTAAAATCTCAGTAAAATACAATTAGACAAGGCTAAAAATAGTGTACTATGCTATAGACACAGGGATGGAAATAGTAAATATACTCCTTTATTCAAAAGTACCAGTTAAAGAATGTGAATATAGCTGGCACAGTGCTGATGGGATTAATGGATAAGAAACTTGCTGTCACCTATCCTGTACCTGTCATTATGAATGACAGAATATTTCTACCTGTGAAAGGAAGAATGGATATTTTTGTAAATGTTACTGACGTGCTACATTCTGCCCAGATTGAAAACATTATTCAAGGTATAGAACAATGGATTCAGAATTKATTTTAATATTATAAAATTATCTAAAATATCTGCATACATAACTGATAAGTCTGTCAGGGGAGCTAGGACAGTGGGATGAAATTTTCTTTTGTATAGAAAGGCACTTCACCCAACTGCCTTCATAGCAGATATTAGACAGTGTGTAGTGATCTCTTGGGCAATTATGGGCAATCTCTGCCTATACAAACATTCACAGCTCTTGATGAAACCAAGACCTTCATTTCTGAAATGGCTATATTTTTTATGAAGCTAAGATTTCTGAAAACAAAGCTACCATCAAACACCAATTAAAATGACTGCACGATGCTCATTGTGGGATTTACTACTGACAATCAGACATGGAGAAAATTGTCAGCCTGATCCAAGGTCTTCCTGTTTTATCACCAAAATGAGCTGGTATAAGGACATTGACATGATGATGACCACGTTTTTCCATCTTGTACAGTGGTTGAGATGGAAATTATAATTCATAGGCTCGTGTGTTAGCATGCTTTTTAAAACTTCTGTCACAATTGTGTTTCAAGATGCTGAGATGTAAGCTGTGATCCCAGTATTCCCTTGCATTTGCTTCCACATGGAAAATCTACCTAAATATATTTCAATCAGGACTGAAGAGCAAAAAGGAATTGTACATAATACGTCAAGTAGAAGCRCTTTTCAGAAGGAATATAAAAGCAGTTAAAGATGTACAAAGGGTTTTCCATGACACCACGGAAATAGAAACACATTTCTGAGAATGCAGATKAGACAATAGATATTGTTTACAGGAACAAGGTTTTTTTTGTAAAACAATTAACTAATTAATTAAGTTAGTTGGACTGGGACACTTAGGTACCTGAATGTAAAGGGAAGTCACATTTGCAAGTAAGGAGCTGAAACTTGTTTCCTGAACAGGAGAAAAACAGGACATTTTGAAGACTATGGGACTGCYAGCATGAACAACATCCTCTGGCAGTATGTTAGAAATTGCAGCCTCTACAGAATGGATTTTAATGTTAACCTAAACAAGCTGTGTGTTGGAGGTCAAGAAGCAGATAGAGAAGAGAAACTTGACAAAATCAGAGTTAGGCTTGCAAATGACTCAAAAGCTGAAAAAAATACTTGATCTTAATTTTCATTTAAAAGTCAGTGTTTAAGCTGTGCACTTGAAAGTGGAGCAGAAGGTAGAAATGGGATTTATAATACCTGAGTGGGAATTACATGCAAAAGCAGCTAGAGTGCTGGTCTCCCTGAATTTCCTGTACAGATTGTGGAGGGACACATGCGCCACCTGTGAGTCTGTCCATCTAAAATCAGAGTCTTCAGCTATGGGGACATTGGGTTCTGTGGTTGGACATTTTGCTTAAACTTATGAAACCAGACTGGAACAATGCCATCTACATCAGGTGGAGCAGACCTCCCATCCAAGTGCTCAGGAACATCTGACTGAGAAGCTGGAAGTCTGATAATGGCCACTTCAAATAAATAAAACAAGCTGGCAGTAGTGGTGGCATGTGATAAAATAACAATTTTTGTTGAGAAGGAGAAATGAGAAGTCATTGACACCATCATCAGTTTGTTAGTCTGAGAGCAGCAATCTTTAGAAACTGTTTTTAAGAGTTAATTAAAAATGTGATGCTTATAGATTGGACTCACTTAGGTTTGCCAACATTAGGGTTGCATCACACTACCCTCATAACTGTGCTTGATTTATTTTCCAGGCAAAAGTAATGTAGTAGATCTCATTTGCCTTCAGGAAAGCATTGGCTGTGGCTCTGTTTCAGGAATTATATAAATGAAGCATATCAGGATTATTGCAAGAACTGTGAATTAGTTAATGAGTTGGTCAGAAAGGAAATGGCATTAAGCTSTAAGTATTAACCTGTAGGGAGGCTACTCAACAAAGACTAGTTTGTTTGACTAAGCTCATTTTAATCTTTTTTAAATGCTCTCAACAAAATAAAAAAATGTGTTGAAGAAATCTGCCAAAGGCACAAATCTGAAAGGGGGTGTTGGCATAAAGGATCCTGGGAGCTGGAATCAGGTGAYCTCACATGGCAGATATTAAATAGATTTCAATAACACAAGTGCAAAGGCTTGAATTTTGGGACTGCTAAAAAWAACCTCAGTTGTGAGGATCTTGGTTAGAAATGGCTAAAATGGAGGAAAGCTTGGCTGACCACCTCTCAGTCAAAGGTGGACTATAAGATGTGACTGTGAAGAAAATAATGTATGATCCTAGGATATGTTAATAAAGATATTCCTAACATAGATGGGGAAGTACCAACACATTTGTATAATGTCCTTGTGAAGAAACATCATCCAGAATGCTGTACCTTCTGGTCAGAGAGGAAAGTTTGATTTGAACTGGGGTGTTTGGAGAAGGAGAACACATATTAAGAAAGAGGCCTGAACCTGAATTTTCTTTAGTCCTCAAGAAAAAAGGATCTAAAGTATCCCTCCATAAATGAGTGGGGAAAGCAGCTAGGAAAAGGAGCTCTTTAGATTTTAAATTAATAAAATTATAGCAGTGAAGTTGTCCATTAAAAGAGAAATGTTTTCTGACCACCTGAGCAGTGAAGGAGAAGTGAAGAGACATTTTGTGGGTACCGATAGGTACGGAATACAATAATGTTTTGGGTTACTCATGACAGTAGGTTATACTGCAAAAAGACTCACTGCTCTGACTAGGCATTAGAAACAATTTTATTTCATTTGTTTTGGTAGTTTAGTATGAATAACAATTAGAATATTGTTTGTTTTGATTTGTAGATGCGGTCTGTYGGACGAATATTTAAATTCATTGACATGCCAACAGAAGAGACAAAAAGCATCAAGCCAGAGAAGAAAAATCACTTTTCAGATGCCCTTGTAATTGAAAACAGGCATGCAAAGGAAGAGAAGAACTGGCCATCTGGGGGCCAAATGACTGTGAAAGACCTTACAGCCAAATACGGTGAAGGAGGAGCTGCTGTACTAGAAAACATTTCCTTTTCAATAAGTTCAGGGCAGAGGGTAAGATACTGTTTTGTTGTGTTTGTTCTGACTTCGATTAAGCTTAAGCATAGAATTGTCATAAASCAATTCAATGACTAAAGGGGATTTTGAGTCCAGTAAGGTTTTGCAAGTGAAATTATTGCAAAACAAAGTATCTTGTAAAGTAACTGAAGAACAGAAATAATTTAGGATAAAATACATATGCAACAGTTTTCCAAGCTGTGTTCCTGTGCCTGGCATTCTCCTGCTGTGGAGAGGGAAGCTTTCTGGTGAATGCAGGTGCTGGGACAGCCTGACCCGATGGGGCAGGGCACGGAAGAATGCCGGCTGCCGTGCCAAGGGTAATGCACCGCTGGCTCCGCCGCCGGAGGGTGGAGGTGCCGTCCCACCCATTCCATGAGGGCTCYACGCCACCCTGAGCCATTCATTACAGACCACAGACAGCTCTGCTCTTTAGAGGGTTGGCAAACCTCCAATTAATCTTCATGCGTGTTTGGGGTTGCGTTTAGGAAAGGGCTTCACTTTCGGGACAGCATTTAGGTAGAAGTTTAACGCTTTGCTTCAAGTTCACGCTAAAGGCCCATCCTTGGTGGAATGGGAAGAAAGGCTTGGATCTCCTAAGCTGGAGCCATAAGGATGAAGRGAAGGTTTTAACTGTCACATGTGAATGAGGAAACAGGTTCAGTGACAGCTCCCTGGCCTTGACACAAAGCACATCTTCGCTCCTAACTTGGACAGCACCAGTCTCTGCCAGGTTTGGTAGATCTACCTTGGTTTTCATAAACTGAATATTTCATCTTTTAAGTTTGAGGGGACCAGAATTTTGAATCCAGAGCTGTGGCTTCCTGTAGCACTAGCTGAAACCACTCTGCCTTTGAAGGAGGAGCACCTGTGATCCCTGGAACRTGGAGATTCCTTGTGCTGCTGCAGTCTGGTGGATTTACTTCCTGGAAAATCCCTTGAAGCAGTGGAGTAGGGAAAATCAAAGATACTTTTGTACTGTACAGAGAGGGGGTAGAGCAATAAAAACAAAAACCCTTTTCTCAAGGGCTGTGATTCAAGTTTGGTGATGAACCCTGGACTCAGATGCTCCTTTAACTGGAGAGGATTTGTCTCCCCTGCATAGGTAAGGACTTGTGCACCAAGCAGGAAACGGATGAGCTCTCCTCTGCTAGACGGATGGAATGGAATGGAATGGAATGGAATGGAATGGAATGGAATGGAATGGAATAGAATAGAATAGAATAGAATAGAATAGAATAGAATAGAATAGAATAGAATAGAATAGAATAGAATAGAATAGAATAGAATAGAATAGAATAATCATCTAGTCCCACTGCTTTCCACTTCATGGCTGTCCAAGAGTTAAAGTGTGTTATCAAGGGCCTCTTAAAGACTGACAGGCTTGGGGCATCGATCACCTCTCCAGGAAGCCTGTTCCAGTGTTCYACCATCAGTAAAGAAATRCTTCCTAATGTCCAGTCTGATCCTCCGCTGGTGCAGCTTTGAACCATTTTCATGTGTCCTCTCGCTGGATCCCAGGAAGATCAGTTTCTCTTCAACCTCCTCTCCAAACAAGTCCCAGTTCCTGYCYGCTCCTCACAGGACCTTCCCTCCAGYCCTTTSWCCAGCTTTKCTGCCCTTCTCTGGATGCATTCACACACCTTCCCATCCTTGTTGWCCYRTGGAGCCTGGAGCTGCTCACAGCACTYACGGGGAGGCTGCTCCAGTGCTCACTACATTGATAATCACCCCGTTTGCCYKGCTGTGCTGCTGWGTTTGATCACCCCAGGATGGGCTTTGCCCTCTTGGCTGCTCAGACACTCCCTGCCGACCCAGGCTGGYCTTGCWGTCAKCCAGCACCCCCAGATCSCTCTCTGCAGGGCTGCTCTCCTGCCACTCCTCTCCCAGTTTATMCTTGTGCCTGGCATTGCTCCATCCCAGGTGCAGRATCTGACATTTGGACTTGTTGCAATTWAACACTGCCCAATGTTCCAAACTACCTAGATGCCTCTGCAAGGCTTCGTGTCCTCAAGACAGTCAACAGCATTTCCCAGTTTGCTATCATCAGCAGCCTTGCTAATGGTGCATTTGACTCCTGCATCCAGATCATTGATGAATACRTGGAAGAGAACTGTCCCTAGGATTGAGCCCTGAAGAATAACTGCTAAAGACTGACACCATCMWTTTGYAGCCCCATTCACTACAAGCCTTCAGCCAGTTCAAGTGCACTCCCTAGTTAGTTTTTAGTTTCTGGATGTGATACTGCTGATGAGAGGAGGCTAAGGGTAGGCTATCAGATTATTCATCTAGTAAATTCTACCAAAACGAAGAAGGCTCTGCCCACTGTTTGATTCAGCCCTTGCTGTAAGGTCTTATCGTTCTCATATGAAAGACATGTGCTATGCTTTTGAGATACATCTGGACTGTTCTTCACTGCTGAGACCTCTAAGGTTTTTGCCTTAGTCTGTCATTATTATGTGAAGAGTATTAAATGTTTGCTTTTGTGATTTGCATTGCAGGTGGGCCTTTTAGGAAGAACAGGTTCAGGAAAAAGCACTTTACTTTTTGCATTTCTAAGACTGCTGAATACGGAAGGGGATATCCAGATTGATGGTGTCTCCTGGAACACAGTCAGTGTGCAGCAGTGGAGAAAAGCATTTGGAGTGATTCCTCAGGTAAGGAGATTATTTTATGGTTTTGTGCCTTTATTTTCATTGGTTCTGTATCCATATGTACATAATTGCTTTTAAGATGTTTGTTATTGGATGCTGAAAAACAAACTAAACACAGATTTTAGAAAAGGGGATTTGCATAGAAGCAATGATTCACAGCAAAATTTACATTTTTAGGGTTTCTCTGCCACTCCCACAAGAACTCTCGTAGAAATGGGAAGGTACAGCACGTTCAGAAGTGTTTCTGGGCTGCTTATTGCTGCCTCTCTGWGACAGTTTGCAGGTTGATTCTGAATAAGATAGTGCTACCTGAAGAAAAAAAATGCAATTAGTATTTTCTCAGCTACTGTTTTCTGAAGCTTTACATCACATATTGTGGTTAATATGTGGATAGTGTGCATTGCCTSTTTTCTCTGGCAGACTGACAGCAAACAGGTAAACCTAGGGCTTGTGAGTGCCTTGCCAATGTCCCCACACCTGGACAGTGTCTTATGTTAGTTACAGCTGTGGATTATCTGTCTAAAAAATGAACTTTATTGTCTGCATACAATAACTCTAAAAGGTGATTGCTCACCCTAAGTGTAGGATTGAAAAGTGGTGCAATGAATGGCAAATTTTAACACTTTTGTACTTTTGTTGTGTATCCTTTCCAACAACACTAAAACATGAGTTACACATATTGACCATTTCTTCTTTGACTGTTATAAATTGGATAGTTCTTCAGTTTCAAAACACACAATCTCTTCCATAACAGAAGAGATTGTTCATTCCYTTGGAAATCTTGTGACTGTGGCAGACTAATTCAGGTAACTCTTAGCAATGAATCGCTCGTAGTACCGGGGGGCAGTGGGAGAACAGTTGCAGATCAGCYTGCCACACTGCGAGGGGCCATGCAGTCTGTCCTGCCTTTAGCCATCCTTGAGGAGTGGCTACTAGCCCCAGAGACTGAAAAACATGGTTTGATCCTCTGTCACCCTGGATGATCTCGTCCTTGACACACCCACAAGGAGTGGGCTGACCAAGGTGACCAAGCATCCACCCCCTTTTAGCTGCTAGCTGTGAAACCCTAATTGTGCTATTCTCCCTATCCTGTCCCCACAGTAAAGCTGTTTCCATCTTGTTTCTGTGAAAATTTGGTTTGTTCCCTGATATCTCCCATCTGAAAAAGGTGGTTACTGTCATAGAAAGCTTAGAAAGTTTAGAAAGTGAGTGTCTGTGTAGTATAAAGCTGTTGTTGCACTGACTACATGAGGCACTTTAAAATAGTTGGAGAGACTCTGGGACAGTTTAACATAAAAATGTCAGTTTTACAACTTTGGTCACTGTTAAAAGACACTGAAATGTTCATGCTGGAAGAAAAATGGCCTTGATTTTGCAAACACAGGGAGGACTCAGGATTCAGTTTTTCTCTGTGATGATCAGTTTTGAGTTGAGATAGCTTCTCTTTCAAATATGTTATTCCATAGTAGCCCCAGTACCATTTATTTCTACTATGCATGCAAAGCAGGCACAATTCTTTTTTCTGTGTATTTCATACTCTGAAATTTCCTCAGAGGCAGCAATTTTTTAGCACTTTGACCTTGTCAGAACAGACCTTTTCTTTACTGCCACATTACATCCTCAACAAACAGCCTAAAAGAGTGGTGTTGAGTCCACTGGTTGGATTAATTTCTTACCTGTGCTCTACCAGTCACACACTGCCTGCTGAGCTGAGGCTTTCTTGGCAAGCTGCCATTTGATAACTGACATCTTGTCACCATTTCTGCTCTCTCTTCAACATTTCCACTTCTATCTATTCCTTTACGCTTCTATTTCTTTATTGCAGCTGATTCAGTTTTGCAGAGGGATTGTTGATCACCAGGATGGAAAAACATYCCCCATTCAGTTCGAGGCAGCTGTGCAGTGAATTGCATGTGCAGCTGCTTGTATTTAGTTTGGAGGACAGGTATGTTGTACAGCTGTCCTCCAAAGCATGGCTCTATAGGATGAAGGATGCTTTTACCAGTATAAGTTGTGTCTGCACTGGAAAATTGTCCTGTACAGCCAAGTATAAATTTCTGTATTGGAAGGGGTTTCCTTATCTCTCCCACAGTCATCCTTTTGCTCTCAGCCTTTTGCCCTTTGGGATGTGGTTGCCCAGCAGAGTTTCTGCCTTCCATCTCCAGCTGTCCTTGGGAAATCATGGACTGAGAAGGAATCTGAATGCTTGGTAACAAACAATGTCATTGTCCCAGTGAAAAATAGGAGAAACAGTTCTCATAGCTGAGTACTCACTATAGAGTCACCAGTGGTATAGAAAACATCATTCTGCAGCCATCAGCAAAATGCCAGAGACATTTATTTCATGAGTAGAATCACTTGCCCTTCTGYTAGTGAGGTGCRTTGTTAAGACATTGTTAAAATTACACATTCAGTCCACATTTGCAAGTCCCTGATACATGGATCAATGCCAGATAATCCCAGCCATCCATTCTCTGTAAGGTCATGAGAGTTGCCAGCCTGTTTGCATGCTTCAGCACGCAGCACTTGTCCCAAAGCCTTGGCAAAGAACTGCACATTATACCTCAAAAGTTCCCACATTCAGAACAAAATGAAGTTTTCAGCAGCACTTTCCCAGCAGGAAAGAGAAATTGCATATGCCACCCTGCCTTTCCCAGCAGAACAAAGGGAGCCTTTTGTTCTTTRCCATTCAGCTACAGCTTCATGGAAAAAAAGTTGCCTTTGCTTTCCTGGAGGCTCACCTACAGCAACACCTGGGGATTCGCTGTCTCCAGGACACGCTTCACCAACAAAGGGAGAATGGAGCTCTACCTGAGGCATGCTTCCTCCTGAAAACTTTCCAACCCTATCCTTCTCTTCCTTAACCCTAAGTTTTCCCATGTAGTAGAAAAGAAGTGCTTTTCCTCTCTGGGAACCTCCCTAACGCAGAGCCCTATAGCACATGGAGCATCCTAAGGCACTGCTGTCCGCTCCATGCAGACTGTGTGGGAACCACCTGCAGGATGGTTGGGGATCATGCTGAGCAGGAGCAAAGGCAAACCCCTTGTTCCTTTCATATCTCAAATCTGGCTGTCACTGCCTGGCAGGGGTGTGAGTRGTTAAATCATATGCAATATATTTCCTGAAGCACCTACAAGGAAGTTCCCTCCTGCAGCTTCTCACACTCACATGGCCGCGCTGCTGAAGCGCAGCCTGCCCAGCGCTGCTCCCACGGCTGTTTGCCATTCTCCTACAAAACAATCACTCCACTGATACCAGGCTGTACCTTTGCACCCATTATCCCTTTTTCCTGGACCAGCCTTCCTGATGATTCTTCTTGCAGGTGTTTGCCTACTACATTTCTAGAGTGAGAATTTCCAGCTGCATTTGGTTTCAGAACACTGAGGCTTTCTTGAAAATGTCATCATTGCATCCTGAAGTATTTACTGGAGTCAGATTGAGAATATATATGCTTTTAGAAATTTGTCTTTGAACAGAGGAGAACCGTAGCTGATTTCCAGTTAAATTAAGTTATGAGAAATCTGAGACCCATGAGATGCTGCTAGCTCCAAGGAAGGGGATGAMTTCTGAATTTTTCTTGAGTGTTATTCCATGCATCCTAGCGGATCTCACACTGATTTCTATATGTAAATATTCCATATAGAGTTAAAATCAAGCTTAACATGGAGAAAAAATTTTCTGCAGTTGGCAGGACTGCCAGCTGAGCAAAAAAAAATTCTAATTTGTTTTGCTTCTTTATTTTATTGAAAAAGTGAAATTTTGCAGTTTTGATSTTTGTAGTCCAGTTTTTCAGCAGCCAACACACTCCTGCCTGGTGCAGCCAAGCAGGGCCAAGGTGCTCCCACAGAGGGTCCTGCAGAGCCTGGGTTCCTGCAGGGCATTGGGATGARGCAGCATCACTGTATTGAGGAGAGCCTGCTGCATCAGACCCATGCATGGAGCAACTGGGRATGTTAATTAGCAGCCCCACTGCTAATTTCAGGCAGTGTATAGGTTGTTTTCTACATCATGGGTTCAGTGTTGCCAGAAGCACAGCACTTATGTTTACCAGTAACCTCTATGGGAGGCAGATGTTTTGGCATCTTCGAGGGAGAATGTCACAGAACTGGTCCCAAAAACCTTTCAGGTTTTTATTGTAAAGTCCCTAAAGGACATTTATGAAAACAAATCCTTTATCTTTGCACCTAATAGTAAAGCACTCACATAGTAACTTGCTTTTGTTTCATGTTGATATTGCTGCTATAACACAGACAAAGCAGATGAGGCCACACAGAGGTCATGCTGCTGTTACTCGTAACTTCTCTGTGCATGCAGCTGCTGCCTGGTTCCAGCTGATGTCACATTTGCTCTCCAGCCCTGGGGGAAGGCTCTGTGGGCCTTGTTGAGGACCAGCACACAGTTTGCAGCAGCTACTCACAGCCAGAATACTCTCACTCCTTAGCAGCCTCTTGCCAGCTGATCCTTAACTCTTCTGTACTCATTTCCTGAGGTACTCCAGGGTCTTGATTCTCCACATAATGCATAAATCCCTTAGGAAGCTTACTGCCACACACCCCAACACTCAGGGGCTGTAGCCACTGATGGGGATTAATGCCCTTCAGAAGGGTTGAACTGCAATATTTAGGGTGGTCAGAACATAAACATGACCATGTTTACATTTCCAAATGTTTTGCTTGTGGGTGGATGTCAGGTCTACAAAACTATTTGTAGTATAATCACACCCATTATCATCCTGTGGGAATTTGAACAAGTGACCAAGAAGGAAATTATTCCAGATTTGCTGCCAGTCTATGCAGCCATCCATTCATCCTTCCAATGCTCTCCTTATTTCTCCTTCTTCCATATTCATGAACAATTTAAGTCYTTCGTATTCACTTTCGGTTTTGTTTCACTTTAGACTTCTAGCTTTTAAGAATGTGGAGACATTTGTTTTTCCTTCTCTTCAAGTAGGCYCTAAACTGCCCAGGTGACTCACATGGTATTTACAAAGTGAACCCTATATGGTTTCTAATGAGCTGGGAGGAAGGAGGCATTGAAATGGAAAGAGAAGTACCAGAATTCAGGACAATTAAATATTTACTTTGTGGGGATGAAAAACCAACCCTTCTTTTGGGAATAACTTGCTTTTAGTGCCCTGCTTCTTGAAAGCACAGTTATTAGAAATAGCAGTAGGTACCCTTTATTGCCCTGCCTGGTGCACTTCAGCAGGAATGTWATTCAGCCCTATCTTCTTCAAAACTGGTTTGTTCAGTTAACTATTCTTCACCACTGAGAAATGAAAACACCTYTTCCATCAGTTCAATGTACGGGCTCGCAGTGTGAACAAACCCACATCTGACACTGTTTCCACAGCATTGCTGCTCCCACCGCACCCACTACTTGGAAGAACCTGATCCTGCTGCAAATATGTCACCCCACTCGGGCCACCTGCCCAGTGCAGGGCATGGGAAAAGGACTGTGCTGTACTTCACTGCAGCTTTCACTGTTATTAACAATAACAATTACCAAGGAGAGAGTCTAGCCTTTCCCCTTGTCTCTACAAAAAGTACTTCAGTGATTAATTTTTAGCTGCGTGTGGTGCTGCAGCTCGGTCAGGGTGTTGCTGGCCATGTGCTGAAGGTATGGTTGCACTTAAATCCATCCCACAGTGCAGCTGCTTTTCTCCTCTGGTTTCTGGAATCAGTTATTTCCTTCTCTTTTACACCAAATTGGTTGGCAATGGCATACATATGTTAACCAAGCAAATTAATTAATGTAATTTAYTTTTCTCTGCAATACTTGCGCTTTTAATTAATCATAATTCAATTACTAATATAAATGTGTCTATAAATCACTTTGAAATCTGATGAAAGAATGCCAAGTTCCCAGGCTGGGTCGGATGGAAGTTGTGGTAGACAGGCCAAACTCTGAGAAAGCACTTGCTAAGTGTATTCTCTTAGTTATTTTCTGCTGGTACAGCTAGTCCTTGACTGTTCTTGGTAGAGTCTGACCACCAAGACTCCAGGAACTTAGGTGGCTGTGAATCACTGGCATTTCAACACATCTTCTCTAAATAAATACTTTGTTTAAAAAGATGGAAGAAAATAATTGTCTCAGATTTTTCCTCTTGGTATTTGTTGCGTCTTTACAAGGAAAGAGCAAGTAAATGGTAATATTTCTCAACAAGGCACTTAAATTCTTTGAGGGCAAGTTCTCCCTGCTACAAAAAGCAGGTRTACCTTACAGCATAGAAATGTTGAACAATCTCAGTGTCCCCTGAAGAATCTCATTTGCACCAGAATCTGACACACCCACCCCATGTAAAAAGAGATTAAACAAATATTTTATTTTGTCTGAGTCACTGCTTCTTGAGCTACAATTTCCAATGCTTTGTACAATGTTTCATGTTATCTATCTACCTATGTCTCTATGTCTTTTTTTTCTTGCAGAAAGTGTTCATTTTTTCTGGAACTTTTCGGATGAATTTGGACCCTTATGGGCAGTGGAATGATGAAGAAATATGGAAAGTTGCAGAGGAGGTAAAACTGTCCTGTGTTATTTGTCTCCCTCTGGTGATGTGGTTACAGCAGWGTGCAGTGTAGCTCAAATGATTCTCATATTTTACATTTATGTAGAGTTTCAGGAAACAAATGCAGGGAAAGRTTTATTACTGCAATTCTCAAATCAATGTGAAGCCAGCTGAGAGGAGCATCTCTGACAAGGAATTCAGGCTTTTCTATTACTTGTGTCATGGAGGCTCCTCTGCCACGTAAAATAAGAATCATGGAATGTCGGATTTTCCAACCTGAAGAGTTTCTTCTAATTTTCTGTTGAGGTTTTAGCAACTTTTTTTTTTCCCATTCCCAAGCTTAGTGGCCAGAGTTTTTTTCCATATTGCACTGGTTCCCACACATTGCAGCTGTCAGGTGCCACCTCTTGGCTCTGACGGTACTTTGTGGGTTGCAGAGGCATCTCTAATGCCCTGGAAAAGTCAGGTGATCGTCACAKGAGGGAAAGGGCTGCAGCCTAGAAAGCAGATGCCTTTTTCCAAGGTTCAGATGACCTAATTAATACAGATTTAACCATGAATTGGTGCCATCTTCCTTTTTCATTGCAAGTCTCAAGTATCAAAATATGTTCACAAGTGTGGTATTTAATCTGAAAGCTTCCTCCTTTCCCATCCAGGAGGTTAACTCCATCTCTGCTTGCTTTCTTGGATTTTTCTAATTTCTTCCCTACATTTAGAAAAGAGGAAAATAGACACATTCTGTGAGTAATTTACTGTAAATAAAAATGTCATGACATTTTTGTTTAGATGGTGTGACAGCAGCCATCAGACAGTCCTAGTGGAGGCAAGAGTGTGCTCAGTGTTGTTTCTCTGTTTCTCTGAGGCTCAGGAAAAAAATTGAGTGTGGCTCAATATCCCCTTTCTTGAAGAAGATAAGCTCTCCTGCTTTGGAGGATTGTTTCCAGTGTGTGTTTGAATTGAGCTTGGGATTTTAAAAAGCTAAACCTCTTTTACAATGGCATGAAAAAGATTTTATTTTGAAGTATTTATCATTATGCAGTTTGGCAAATCCATATGTGATACTGAGGTTTTCATTGCATGGGTAAGAATGCAAAGCAAATAAGAAAAAAAAGAGCTGTAATGCTTTTTTTCTAGGAGTGATTGGATTGTTTACCAAGTTCATGCTCTTGAAGTCTGGCTCAGCAGTGGCAGTGAGTCAGCGTAACTTGGGGAGCACAGCACAGAAATTAACTGTCAGCTTATCCCAGACCCATGTTGAATGATGAGGATTTAGAGGATCCTCCTGAGAGCAGCATCAGCTTTTTTCACTCCTTGAAATCAACTGCAGAGAACAGGCCTTGTCTGAAGTTTCATTTTTTATTGCCCCCATATTTCAGCACCTGAATCTGTCAGACTTGTGTCAACTTGTGAGCCTAAGTCTTACTTTTGCATCTCCTGTCTGAACCCTATGGGTACATCGAGAGACCTTGTGCAGTTTTAAGAAGAAAGCACATTTTCCAGCCATTAAATGGAAAATTTCATTAAGGACACAATGAGTGTTGAAAAGAGAAGTGAGGAACAAAACATTGGCCTTAATTTGCTTATAAATGAAAGATTGAGCTCTTTMGAAACACAACACATATACCCATGCACCACAGTTTAGTATGGTAAAAGTAAAAGCTAAAGTTAAAGCACGAAGTAGGAATTAAAAATTCTTGCTTTTCCTGGAATGCAAATTAGTAGTATTTAAAAAACCTAAGTGGGATGTCCTTCATAAATTCCTGAGGTTTCATTACATTTTATAGCCTTTTTTAGAGCCATGCAACTTACATATATTTCCTAGTTCTCATATTTTATAAAAATGTCTCTGTAAATTGACAAGGCCAAGGAGCACAATTGATTTGGATCTGTGGAAGATGGAAAGCTTTGCTTTGGGGTGTAAATCTCCCAATGAGAGCAAACAGGAACACTGGAAGAAACAGTCAGAAAACATCTGGGCTGGACTCTGGTTTCTGGTGCAAAGGCAGCAGCTTCATGGGCACCCCTCTAAATGGGTTTTAACCAGTGCCAGAGGGAAGCCACTCATGCCATTAGTAGTGGCAGAAGAGCTTTGGGGCAGCAAAAGGAGTGAATGGAGACACTGTCAGAACTGTGAAGACAGCAGCCTTAGGGACCAGGGTTATTTTCTCTGGTGCTATAATGTAGCATAAAAATTTTGGTAATTTCTTTTTAAGCTAGTAACCAWAGAGGCCTGTTTTCCTTTCAAAAATAACTTTCCTTAACATGTAAATGATTGCCACAGTCAGCAGTAACTATATCTTGCCAGTTTTTCATGCCCTTTTTTTTCCCTCCGGTAGGTTGGGCTGAAGTCTGTAATAGAGCAATTTCCAGGCAAGCTCGATTTTGTTCTTGTGGATGGAGGCTGTGTCCTCAGTCATGGCCACAAGCAGCTGATGTGCCTCGCCCGGTCAGTTCTCAGCAAAGCTAAAATCCTGCTGCTTGATGAACCAAGTGCTCACCTGGACCCTGTGTATGTTTTGTTCATTTGTTCTCCTTTCTAATACGAAATAAGAAAATCTGTAAGGCAGCACCATCTAAAGAGATCTTTTGTAACTTGTCTGGCCTGTTACTAAACCTGATTCCAGTAATGTATGTTGGTAACTGCATGGGGGAATAGGGAAGCCTGGTCACAACCTTAACTCTGTGGCTGAGGGGTATTTTCATGGCAGAGATGCAGCTGGGGCATGGCAGAGCTGAGTCCCTCTGTGTGAGCTCTGCAACACCCAGCCAGGCTGTGTCAGTGCAGTTATGGGCATGCACATTGCAGTCTGAATGCCAAAGTYTGCTTGCCTTTCAGAACTTCCCAAGTGATCAGGAAGACCCTGAAGCACGCGTTTGCCAACTGCACGGTGATACTCTCCGAGCACAGGCTGGAGGCCATGCTGGAGTGCCAGAGATTTTTGGTGAGCATTTCTCATAGGCTCGCTTACTCTTGTCTCACTGCGTTCGATGAACATGCAAAACACACCAAGTRGAAACGATGATGTTTTCTGGATTGATGGGGATCATTCAGGGCAGTTGAGCAATCTACCTACTTGCAGAACAGCAGCAGGCTCTTGTTTGTTCTTTCACCTGAGCTGTCACAAAAACTGTTCAGATGAGCTGGGTCACGCTCTGGAGGAACAAGAAGGAAAGTTTAAGCCAGAAGGAAAGTTGTGTGAGTTATCCAGCTGTGGATCCTGGTACCTTATATTTTTGATTGGCTCAGGAGATCCAGCAAATTCTCATAATCTCAGAGACCTTTACAACTGCAAAAGCAGAAACAGCTGAGTTGACCAATAGGCAKATGCCTGGGGAAGAGGGGTTGCTGATTTCTTTCAATAAGCCATGTAAAYATTGCTTCACATTTAATCAAGGGGACTAATACTGATGTCCTGGAGTATTTCCTTTGTTACATAAAAATGGTTAGTAAAGGAAAGAAAAGGCAAGTTTTGTAAATTGTTCTTAAAAATGAGGTTCCTCCCTCTGTATTTTCTTCACTCTTCTGTAAGAGGGGATCTTAATGTAATTAGCAGAGTGTAACATTAGTCTTCCGTGTCTATTTGATTGGGTGCATTAGCAGAGCAGAAGGAGCACAGTCTGAAGTTAAAGCAGGCCAGTCARCAGGCAGGTTGTACATGCTTTTGGCTGTGCTGCTCCTCTGGGTGTGCTGGACTCAGCCTCACCTCCAGTCACTGGCAGGCAGGCAGCCTGTGCCCTGAAAAGGCTTCCCAACCTCTAGACCACATTTTAGCAACAGAGATGCTGGAAGTTCTTTCCTATCAGACCTGTGCCCTTACCCAAGATGTGCTGGAATTGCAGTGCCAGCAAAGGAGCCTGATTTTCCCTGGTCTCCTGCCTGACAGGGGAGACTGGCACAGCCTTACAGGGCAAGCCTGTTGTCTCCTTCAAACAGAGGTGAGCAGCACTTCCGTGTTTGGTGAGGAGAAAGCAAAGAAAGTCTGGCACCTTCAGCCTTCTCCCTCTGCTTTCAACAGAACAGTTAAYGCTTTATTAACTGGGAGGTTTAGCAGTGCTAGGGGAATGCCATGGTACTTGGAAAAACAAAGGGAAAGTCCAGCAAAGGGACTCTGAGGCAAAACCAAGCCACAAGGAGAAACCAGCCAAGCAGTGGCACTGTGTAATTTGGGCCAGAAGCACTTTCTCCACATGTTCAGATTTTAATGTATGCTTTTGTAGTTGTAATTACAAATTGTGAAGTAGAAATTAGAAATTGTGAATTGGGTTTTTTTCTGTTAGAAGATGTTTGCCATGTCTTCATGTCTCTTCCCTGCTCCCTCAGTTGCATTAACTGAATTCTGTCAGCACCACCAATGCCCATCTAACGGAGTGATGTTTCTCCAGGTAATCGAGGACAATAAATTGCGGCAGTACGAATCCATTCAGAAGCTGCTGAACGAGAAGAGCTCCTTCAGGCAGGCCATCAGTCAYGCCGAGCGCCTTAAGCTACTCCCAGCACACCACAGGAACTCCAGCAAACGCAAACCCCGRCCCCAAATCACTGCCTTGCAGGAGGAGACGGAGGAAGAGGTGCAGGAGACGAGGCTGTGAGATGCTGTGTAGAGAGCCTCTTTGTGGAGTGAATGGTCAGCAGTGCCCCAYGATGACAGGACCAGCACTACTGAAGCTGCCTCAGCCACGCACAAATTCAGCCTGGCAGGAGGTGTTCACTGCAGCGACCGCCTGGGCATGTGGGAATTACTTCCCTTCTGTGCTTAATCATGTGCAAGTTAGTACCTTCTTTGAAGTTTTGCCACTTATAGTGGTGAAACCAGATTTCCTTTGGAAAGCTGCTCTGATTGTGTACAAATGAGATGGCAAGCAGAAGCAACCTGCCTAGCCTGACACAATTGTTCCAGAAAACTAGAAATGTTCTTGTTGGGGTGAGAGGACTAGATAGCAGGAAGAATGTGAAAAACCTAATCAAACCTGGGTGGAAAATAGAAAAATCAGAATGTAAAACACTTCTTTGGATTCACTTCCTGCAAATGAATTAAGGGACAGTCTCAGCAAGGCACACAGAAAACTTCCTCCTCTTTGTTTTCCATGCAGCRACTGTAATTTCAGCTTAGCAGGAAAGGCCAAATGCCACGTGCATAGGTGAAAATGAAGGAAGAGAGGATATTGACTTGGAAGCCAGTCAACATCTGTCATGTCTCCACAGTTAAGGGAGAATTGGTATTTCCTCTTAAAACCTAGGACGCTGTTGACCTGACCCTGCACACTCTCGCAATGGGATGAGTGCAAGCTGACATCAGTATCTAGCAAAAGGCAGGAGTCGTGGCAGTGGACCTGTAATAGTCTGCACAGGTCTGGCATCTTTACATGCTTTTTACTTTGGCCTAAAAAAAAAAAAAAAAAGAAGAAGAAGAAAACAAAAAGGGAAGAAACCTCTCAGAAGTAGACTTTAATAATGAAATTAATTTTTATACTCTTCTGGTTTGCAGTTTTATTATGGAACTGAATGTTCTCTAGCATATTTTATTTATTTTAATATTGTTGCAAACTTTTGCTAAGGAAATTATGTATTTTACGAGTGATCACGTACTATAAAGAAAATATATTTGTATAAAAAGTTTTATATTTGGACTGTTGCAGGGAGATTTTGCTACTAGACTTTGATGTCTAATTATGCTAGAGCTGTTGAAAACGAGGGCAGCCCCAGAGCGTGGCCAGGTACTGTCCAATGCTGTCTTTGTGCACTAAAGTATTCTAGTGATACAGGTGTTTTAGAATTTTTTTTCTTTTAAATAAATTTWAAAAAAGAGAAACTGCCTGTACGACACATTACAATACCCCCCACCCTCATGGAACTGGCACTGTGGACCGATTCTGTTCGTTTCACTTCAGTCATTGCTGCCTACCAAAAACGGGCATAATTTTTAAAAACTGCTTTCTGTTCTTTACCAATCCGGCGGGTGAAAGGGGCTATCGGGGCTGGCTCGGGCGGCACTAGGTGGTGCTGCGGGGCTCAAACACTGCAGCGCGGGTTGTGCTCAGCCCGGGCTCCCTCTCAYCGCCCGAGTGCTGCGAAGGGCAGCACAGGCAAGGCTTGGACTGAACTCTCCGGTATCCTGGAGCAGCGCTGGGGCTGCGCCTGTCCTGCGCTGCCTCCRGCGGGGCGCTGCTGCGGCTCACAGTGAACCTGCGGGCCCTGGAGCCCATTCTGGAGCYGTTCACCGGCATCACTGCTTCCCCTCTAGCTCTGTCCCGCATTACCTACTTTCTGTCCTTCATTACACATGTCTCCTGCAAATATTTGTTGCTGTTTTTTTCCTGCCCTGTCCCGTCCCTCATACTGTATTTTTATGCTTGTCTATCTTCTAGCACTTACCTGGGTCTCCTTCCTTTCTGCGGGGACACCTCCTTGCACTGCCTGATTTTCTCCACAAGGCAATGCCTCTTGCTCACAGAGCATTCTGGATACCCTTGGGTCTCAATTTTGACATGTTACTGTTTCTTCGCCACTAAGCTCTGCTTGCTTTATAACAATGGAAAACCAACTGTATATTGAAGTAGCATCACTTTTAATCCTATCTCCACTCCCCTTATCCCCTCAAATTGTTCACTCACATTGTTGGTGCCTTTTGTCACACAGTTAGCTCTCTGTACAATTCTTTACAGAGTATGTGGACAAGCTTGGCTGGGAGGCCTGGGCTGCTGCACTGTGGCCAAGCCCAAGGAGGCATGCCAATGATTGCTCTGTTTCAGGATGTTACTCAGAGTCACAGCAGACACACCAAGTGGGGGAGTTTGTTATCTAAATAAACAAGATGATCAGAAAGATCAGCAGAAAAGAACCGCTGTGTCATCAGAACCAGCGCRTGCTTCAGAGCTTGCACAACTAATTGTTCATATTTTGTGTCGTTGTTGGAGTTAGAAGGTGGTAGGTAATCTGGACTCAGCAGACAAGGACACATTTCAGGAAAGAAAAAGATAAATACAGCAGGAGCATGTAGTAGATGGGACATACAGATGTYGCTGATACAAACATGCAGCAGAAGGACTTTGAAGAAAAAAGTAAATTAGTTGAGTAATTGCCCCCACCCTGGGCCACAACACTCACTGAAACAAGTTCTGCCATCAGTGCCCAGCTGCCACCATCACACTGCCTGTCCTAAAGAGCCCTGGCAAGTTGCTGCCCTCTGAGGGCAACTGAGGGAAAAGTGTGCTSTATCTTTCAGTCCCGAACCACTGCTTCAGCTCCTTTGGAGTCCAGGCTGAAACAGGAGGTAAGTTAGTACCAACCTCCCTGAGGAGGAGGACACAGCCTCTCCTTCCCAACAAAGGTCGAGAAGAGCACATGACCTTCTAGAGTGAGTGTTGTACTTGCTGTCAGGGGGATGACAGCTCCCAGGGCTGCCTGAAGCTAAGCTGGGAAGTTGCACATGCTGTTCGTGATGGAAAATGGAGCACAAGAGGGAAAGGAAAAAAATAAAAAAGAAGAAAATGAGGCCATAAACAGTGGAAGAACAAACAATGACTTCCATAAACACAGGCTGAGCATTATTTAAGGGCATTTTTCTTCTCAYGTTCTTTGCTTTGCATGCATTTGATAAAACAAAATGGATATAAAAAATGTTCCTGCAAGACCACTTCATTAAAACCACCTGTATGGAAATGTGGGTGTGTACAATGAACAGCCAAACAGAAGAGCATGCTGACTTTAATACTACACATGGAGATTTGATTTTGCAGCCTGCTACAAAGGAACCAAAAAGACAAATTTAGAAAGAGATTCTGTAGCTGTCCTTAAGTATAGTAGAGAAGSGTGGCCACAATGCTACTACAGCACTAAGAAGCTCTTGGAAGAGCAAAGGCTAAACAAGGATAGCCTAAACAAACTTGAACTATACACACTTACCCATTGTCATAAATCTTCCAGACCAAATAACTACACAAAGTAGCTTGATAACGGTCATTAGCGGGAACTGCTCAGTATCTCACTGGGGTCAAACAAGACTGCTATTCCACAATTTTGCTTTCACAGTTGCTTAACTGGTGTCTTACCAGCTGGCTTTATTCATTAAATATCCATTTCCAAAGTCTTCCTTGTGATCCACCTCCTCCACAAGCCTCAAATCCCTAGGCTTTTTACATCAGAGCTGCTAAAAACCTGATGGCCCTCAACACTTCTTGAATTCTATCTACCCTGTTCAAACAACTGGCTTAAGTTATTTTYTGAAATGTACCTTGGAAAAAGTCCTTAAAAGCATTTCTCCACATTAATTCTGAATTGCTGTGAATTGCTGTAGGTAATTACAGAACTACATAATTTGGTGCATTTTATTTATGTAAAAAGTGTTCTAGTGATTTTTTTCCCCTCATTTTTCTATAATAGATTTGGTATTTTAGCTCTACAATTGCTTGGCTATGATTTAACATTTGGAAAAAAAGCCCACACCAATTTAGAACTGATGTACAATTRTTCATTAACGGACCATTAGCTGCTGCCTAAAAATATCTTGCCAATTAAGTAATGCAATGCAATACAGTAATACATTTCCTTTACAAACCCTCATGTTCTCCAAAACCAATTTCCTGTTCCTARGATAAACAATATTTATACTAAGTTCATTCCCTTGGCCTCACTTCAACCTCAAAATACAGCCCTTGTGAAATGCAACCCGAGGTTTCTGAGTGATGCTACAGCCCAGTACAACCATACCCATACCTTGTGCTCCCTTAAAGTCACTTTGACTTCACATTTCTGAAGAACAGCCCACTTTATAATTCTAAAGTCTCTTAACTATGGCTTGACCATCTTAAACATCCCTTTAGCTGGAGTTACCMCGAAGAAAGTGATCCTTCAGCCTTTCTCCAAGCATTTTCCACCACCAGGGGCTGTCTTGCTTCTGGAGAGCTGGAGGGTTTTGATGTATTTTGTAAATCACTTGAGCTGTATTACATGAAGAGACATGCCTCAGGCCTGCTGGTTTTGCTGTTACCGATGGACTTTGCTGCCTCTGTTGAATGATGGAGTAGGTTTCTTCTATTTTTAATTTTGGAGTTTGGGCTCAGCAGYCCAAAAACAAAGGCAAATAGTCTGATGCATTCAGACATTTGTTTAAGGAGCATATTCCACATTCTTGTTAAGAAATAAGAACCACAGGGGAGATGCTGAAAGCTTTTATTTTCAGGGCTGGCCTGAAGGGGAGAGCTGGAAAGTTTAGTACTTACCAAAGTTGATGGATGAGAAGTATCTTTCATGTTCCTCTGGTTGAAGACATTGAGATGYGTATAAAAAGTGTAGTGTATGTAGTCAGATGAGGGCTAAATTAGGTTTTTCATTGCTCTGGTGGCCTGTTGGATAGGTTCAATCTTAGAAGCTTCCCTGTACTTTCTGAGATGCTCCTCCATGGAGGAGTTACTCTGTCCCCAGCAGATTTTCACTCACAGTACAGTACTGATTAGTTTTCATTTTCACAGACAATATAGAGTTTTAAAACATGTCTCAAAACATTCTTTAGGACATTTTGCCCAGTATCTTCCCACACAGAAGCAGACCACAAACTCTGGAACTAAATGAGGTCTGACATTTCCAAGGTGCATTTTAAATGCAGAACAAACCTAGCTTAGAAGACATCAGGATTTTTCTTTGCTTACAGCGCTTAAAAAACCCAAAAACTGTTATTACAAATTCTGATGTTGAAATTTGTGTGATTCCCTACAACCAGTGTTTTCCACTTGTGTTCCTCTTTGCTATGAAATCCATACCTGACATCCATACTCCCACAAGCTACCACACTGCTGCTCACTGCTCGGCACATAAGGGATCCTGCTTGCTGAGATCCACTGCTCCGACCTGCAGCACTTCGCAGCTGATTCATTCTGCTAAGAACCACCTGCAAAAGCAGCATACCATTTTTCAGCACAAAAATGAATGAAAAAAAAAAGTAGAAATCAGTCGCTAGAGAAATGATCTGTCTTTGGTTACACATTACTATCAMACAGCAAATGGAAGCCTTAGTGAAACAGCAATTGCCAAAACTCAAGATACTTTYTAAATACATTGTGCAGGAAATTATTTCAGAAATAAGCTTCTAATATTCACTACCTATAGAGCCAACACACACACAAACTAAGARACAGAAAGACAATATGCCATACAAAAATTTTATTGACATGAGTCTGGGATGACTGTTTTACATACAAAGGCAAAGCATTAGGAAACAGTTAATCCTGTCCTTCTCCAGGCTTAATTTGAGAAAAATCCTCTTCTGGAAATTAGAGGCACGACCATGTCACTGTCCACATTCTCCAAACCATCTCCCAGTAATCCAGSAGAATGTATCTAAGTCTGATCTCAAGAAAACTCTGCACTTTCCCCTGCCTAACAGGTGAGCTATCTCAACAGCGCACATTTCCACGTTCCTACAATTCACAAGGATGTAACTGCAGCTACTGTAGAAAGAGGCTGGGGAAATATGCCCTGCATAGAAACTGTCCCTCATGGGAACATGATCTACCTCAGTAGTGGAGAGAAAAATGACAAAGAGTTAATTTTAACTGMAAGTCAAGTATCATTTTACAGCAATTACATCTTAAATCCACAACAGATATTGATAATTACATAGTAACTCATTGCTACTACATTATCTTGGATAATACTGTAGTTAAGCTTTTGCTCAAATTCCTTTTCAGTAAAATCTGTTTCTGTAAAACAGTTATTTCTTGGATGCTTTTAAAACACTAATGAAGCATATAAAAGTTTTTACAGTATACAAGAAAAACTAAGTTAATAAATGATCACATTTTCTTTAATTCTATCAAAGAGTCTGAGAAAAATAACTTTTGTTGCATTTTAATTTCTCAATCTCTTTCCTTTTTTAAAAGATGAAAGTTATAAAGGAAATTCATGACATTTTACATGAAGAGAAGCTTGAGAAAAACAAAATCACAATTCAGCAGGCAGATGATGATGATGAAATCAAAGTATTTAATATGGCTTGTAGCTGAAAGTAATTGATCTGCATTTACAAACATTTCAGTTATTGCCACATTCACTATTTTTTCATTAAGTGAAGACAAAGCATATAAAATGCATGAACAATAGCTTTAAGCTATTGTTGTACATATTGTGCAACTCATCTGAATGCAGGTTAACGTGTGAACTTAATAGAATATATTTATGTACAGTATATACATGAACAGAATCCTGTGGTAGGTACCCCTGAATATTATCATTTAAATAAGTAATTTCCATAATAAAAGAAGAAAAAACTTAACCATCTATGGAGGTGGCAAAATGCCCATTTCTGAAGTTTAAATCAATATAATTTCCAGCTGATGTACATAGAAATAAAACTGTGGTCCTGTACAAACTTTACATTACAGGGTAACAGTTTGTTTTTAAAAAATATTTACATATTTGAATACTTGGTTCTTTGCAATAGAGATTATATGAACACAGAAAACTGTAAAATAGGCAGGTTTTTTTATTGGATTTTTCTACTTGTTCTTTTTTGTGCAAATTCCAAATCTCTCTTTTTGTGTTATTATCTGCCTCTATTTGCCTTGTATTACTGCTGCTGCTTTTTTTTAGTATTCTGAGAAGGCTGGGTGGCTTTACTTCTAGGAACAGGAAGAAAAGATTTAACTCTCGAAACACCCAACTCTGTCTTTGATTTACTGTTGCTGCTTTCCACAGTTCGACTGCTGCTGAGAGGACGCATTCTATCCTAGAAATAAAAAAAAACATTTTTTGTATAAATAATCACTGTTTGATATGAAAAATGACCAGACAAACAACCCAACCAGCTCCATGGGACCCTTGTTATTTCCAATCTTTTGCAGTTTAGTGTGACACTTTCTTACTATTTGGTGACCAGCTCCAGTCAGAGGTCCAGCCATCAGGAGATACGCCAAACAAGAGAGAACAGAGTGGGGCAATGGGGAAAAGACTGGCAGCATTCTTCCCTTTGTCTTTCGACCGACATAGTCAAAGTCCAAAGCACCATCTTGGGAGGTGTGCCTGGCACTTTCTATTTTCAGTGTCTCTTTTTGTTTTAGGAAGTCTGCATGATTGAGCAGTTTTGCATCTGGTGGTTATTTGCTGTTCTTTCTGACTGCTGCTGTTCTGCTTATCAGTAAAGGGTTATTTTTTCATTTAATCCACTTGTGTTCATTCCTTATTTGGAACTCTGGGGTTGATATCTGGACCCAGAGGCTCCTACCTTAAAATGTCTTAAACCAAGACAGCGTCTCAAAGTACTTATGCTAAGAAATTACATTCTTTAAAACTGGATATATTCACCCCTGCCAAATCTAGATATCTGATGTGCCAAAGTCAGGTATGCTGTCACTTTCTGTTCGTCTMCAGCCAATAAGAAAGAGATTAGTTAGGCCCTGGCAAACAAGGATCTTTAATGAGAGAAAGGAGAAATAGGATCATCTTTATCATCAGCTGAATTCAGATCCCCTTCTGGACAGCAATATTAAAAAGTTCATTTTCACCATCAGCTACCGCTTTTCACATAACACTGGGGACATAAAACCAGTATGCATCATGGGTCCTTATTAGTTCTTGATTCCATCAATTGGTTTGCATCCTGGATCAAAGACTTTGCATCTCTTGCCAGTTTTGCCTTTCTCCTTCACACGCTTGCAAGCATTTTTTCTTCCAGCCAATTAAAAAWATAGCTAATTATGGAGATATGGTACCCTTTTATGTCATTTGTCTCATTACCATTGATAAGATCTCCTCTGGTCACGCAGTATCGCTTTTGTTACTTACAGGATTCTCTCCCCTTTCAGAAAAAGGATGCTTTTCTGATCACAACCCTTCTTCATTTCATCAATTCTTGCTGATGCATCAATTCATCATTGCTACAATTGTCTCTAAAATTTGACCTCTGCTTCCAAAGGAGTGCGCTCTTCTAAATTTCTGATAAATGTATTGTAATAATGACTAAATCTAGCAACAAAGCTTGTCACTGTATTAGATCTCTGTCTCCTCTAGGAGAAGATTGGGTCTCATTTCCTTCATTTTGGCCAACATTTTCCCAAAAATATATATTTTTTTATTCTGTATGAAATCTTTTGACCAAGTTCCTCAAAAACCTCCCAAGTAGCTAAGCTTATCTACTTGTGAGTCAATATAGTTATGCCTTCTGTTGTTAGCAGGAATTAAAAAAAMCCCAAAAAACACTTGGAAAAATGTACAATAGGAACTGGTAGGTCAGCTGACTTAACCAATTATCCAGACATCATTACTATGTGAAGCTCTGATTGGGATGCCTGAAAGTGTGTTTAGAGAAATACTCAGGAGTACACTTACGTGTGGATCTGCAAGGTTAAAATAATTTCTTTTAGTGGAGACTGTTCTATGGATTTTAAGTAAAATCACAGAAAGTAGTCTAACGTTCTGAATATTTGGATTTGAAAAAATATAATTGCAAGACTAGTAACTCATCTGACCCTGAGAGTGGCTCAGCTGGTCAGAGCATGGTGCTGATAATACCAGGTTTGTGGGTTCAATCCCTGTATGGGCCATTCACTTGAAAGTTGGACTCRAAGATCCCTGTGGGTCCCTTCCAAATCAGAATATTCAGTGTCTGTGAGCTTAAGCTCTTTTAATGCTCAGGCATGCAAGTTAATCYATTTTCAGGGCATTGTATCTGCAGAAAATGGTGTCTCTAGAAAACAATTYTTTGCAGTCAGATAAAACATCAGGATTGGCCTCCAAAAGACCCACATTAAGGGAACACAGGAGGCCTGGTAACAAAACATGAACCACAGATTATGCCCTGGCTAAGACTAATTGAGTCCAGAAGCTCTCTTGATGTTCAAAAACCATACAGAGCAAAAAAGAAAAAGAAAAAAAATGTAACACAGAAAACATAATTTTTSCTTCATTATCCAAAGAATGAAAATTAGACAGGACATAATCTCATCTTTGTATTTAATAGTGATGTTAGCACCCACAAACAATAATATAAATTACTGAAGAGAAGATGATAATAGACTTACTATATCTTCCAGTAATATTCAGCTTATCTTCCCACTCTGAAACTACTCTGAAGTTATTGAATTTTGTTTACATAAATAACACAGAAAGATGACTGTATATTTCAACAAATGGGTTAAAACCAGGAACTGAATACCCTTAAAAATGCTTTTTTGCACAAATTTTGTCTTTTCAATATTTCTGCCTCTAAAAACTCTGACATCAGAGCAACCAGCTATTTTGCATCAAGAATTTTAAAAGTGGTGCTTCTGCAAACTTACTCATGACATTAATTGAAGGGAAACAACAAACCCAGTTTYTATTTCTCTTCGTATCTGATGGAAATAACTTAAAATGTCAATTTAACATCAAAAATATTTGGCCTAGGGAGATGTTTTTGTGTAAAAAGCCAAAACTGAAAGCAAATATATCCATTGTTTTTAATAAATCTTTAGCTTCTATTAAGACACATGAAGAGAATTTGGCGTGGTAGTCTAGCAAGTTTCGTAAGAATTATGATAGTTTTTTCTTGTAATTAACAAGGCACTAATTCTTAGGATCCAATCAGAAATTCAGATTTTGGAGACACTCAAGACACCTTTTCTATTCTACTGCAAAACTCATTTCACCTACCTTTTGTGCTGTTGTTTTATTTGGGTTAGTACCACTTGTTGAAAATACAGGAATGTTCTGAGAGTTACTGAACATCAGTAACTCATCCTTAGAATCTGCAATCTAAACAAAGACAAGAAAATGGTGATTTTTTAGTTATTCACGAAGATTATGTTTCCATTTGCCAGATCTTGAAGGCTTGATTTTATTTTCATGGTTTCTGTACAGTGTAATTCATGAATATCCAAAGAATAATTCAAATATCTCTTCTTTACTCTGGAGTGCATTTTTAGAAGATTTGAGATAGAGATTTTATATTAACTATTATCAGAGGAAGATTAARCATACCTTTCCAGGGTAATACTATCCAGTGGAGCTTAAGGGCAGTTTCCCATTAAATTTTACCCAGCCCCCAAGAACATCAGGGAAAGCAATGATCCTTTTCTTCCTGCCCTGTTTCTTCCCTATTATTTTTCCTTCCCTTTTCCTATTTTTCCTGACCAGAAAATAACAGGTAGAGCCCGCTCAAGCTGCTGTCCTCACTGAAAACTTGGTATTTTATCCTGGGGCAAGCTGATCCAGTTAAATTCTGCAACTGCAGAAGTACTCAATCCCAATCCATTGGAGGCAGCAGGAACATATTCAAGTGAAAGGGCAAATCAAAGGCAGAAGTACTTATTCTATTGGCAGCCTGAAATTACACCACACAATGAAAGCATGCAACAGCACCCTTAGTTCTGAAAGGCTGTACTAGGCAGCTGGAGAATTAACAACAGAAATTCCAGCCATGGATGGTTCCACCCATGGTGAGGAAACTGAACAAAAGACATGACATCTATCTCCTTCCTTATCTAACCCGTGTTTCCTTGAATTGTCATCAACAAGCAATTACACTTTGCATGTGATTAAACACAATTTTGAGTTGATTACCATTTCTTTAAGCACGTTTCATTCTTTTAAGAAGAGCTACAGTAAATCCATGCTAACTGACTAGTGATTAGCTTGCCAGCTTGGTGCATGTGACTCATGCAGGTACTGTAAATACTTTAAACAACCCRAAACAAAACACTATCATAAAGATTTTCATTAAATAGGTTGGAAATTCTCCCCCAACACAATATTCCTTTTMAAATTAAAAACTTGGTTATCTTCTAAGAATAAACAGAGTAGTTAACAAAGCAAAACTAATGGAACTGCTGTTGAGGGAAATCCTAGAGGATGTCATGCACAGCCTAACTAGACAATAGCCTACGACTGACTGTATCTGTGCTTCAAAAGATATGGAACAGCTGCTACAGTGTGAACACAGCCTGCTGTCACAGCCATTCATTTCAGCTGTGCTAGGAGGAAAGATGGAAAAGAATTAATGGYTTCAGCCACAGGGAAAGCTGCATGGTATTGGTACAGAAAGAAAAATGAGAGATCCATGGCTCCACACTCTGCCTCAAGAGGCCTCCTGTAACCACCTATTCCAGGCCAAAACGATGAGCCTTGCAAGCATTCTTCATCCTCTTTTGCCACTTTTAAAGAAATTGAATTAGGCCAATCCATTCTCTCTTGCTTGGGGCAGTAATCTGCATTTTGCCTACAGWGCAGGAGGTTTGAGCCAGGTCTGTGAAGGTTGATGGGATTATGTTAGTCAAACCAAATGTTCAATGCATATTAGGGAACACTTTCTATGTCTTTAAGACTAAGAACAGTTTCCCAGTGGAAGCAATGATAGCATGAAACATAACAAGGGAACAGTAATGCAGGGACGGCTTTTCTCAGGGAAGTGGTCACAGCACTGAGCCTGACAGAGTTAAGAAGTGTTTGGATAATGCTCTCAGGCACAAGGTGTTACTTGTGGTGTGATCCTATGCAGAGCCAGGTGTTGGATTCAATAATCCTCATGTGTGCCTTCCATGATTCTATGTGYTGTTCTATGATTCCATGAACTTAGGAAATTTCATCCTCCACTGCAAAAATCTCTACAAGAAAAATTGTTGAAGGTGTAATTTAAAATAGTGTCTTTTAAACCAGAACMCTTACCCTCAAATGTATAATTTATTAGTTGACTTTGCATTATCCCCAAATAATTTAATAATTGYTTCAGTTCAAGCAGGGCTTATAAATTAAAAATTTATTTTAAACACATACCAAACAACTGAATATGGTAATTYAGTAAATTATTTAAAAGCCTTGTGTTTACCTTGCTTATATCAGGCTCAGATTTGCTGGAACACATACTTTGAAGTTCCTGCACAAGATCTACTTCGTCATCAGAACCAACAGACAGCCTTTGCTCCAGATTTAATGTTCTCAAATGATTCTTCTCTGAAGATCTAGTTAAAAAAACCAAACAAACAATCAGAGAGAACATTTAAATTAAGCTATTATACCAAATTTWAAAAGAAATATTATAAACACCTCAAAAAGAATGATTCAGAAAAAAATGACCTTTACTACCACAACAAAACAAAACCAAAATAACATCTAATGAACTGACAGAAGCAGTTGTTAATAGTTGTTATCTCATAATAGATCTTTCTATACTAATTATTCTCTCTATTCTGAAAATCTAACAAAGGATTCCTCTGCCTTACATTTTCAAAGACTCCACTCTTTTTAAGAAGCAGCAATCAATTTTATTCCACTCTCCTTTTTGGAAATAATTCCAAACATTTTAAAAAACCTCTGATGTACTGGAGGCATAAATATTCTATTTTCTCTGTGCCTGTGAAAAACCAAGGTTTCAGATTGAAGTAAAGTCTCTACTGCAGTTCCCTTGAGCTAATTCATACACTTTCTATGGGAAACTATCATTTGGACTAAAGTGCATGTACTGTATCGTCCTGAATTGCCATTCAGCAAGCTGAAATAGCCAGAGGAGTGTTTAAAATATAATGCTGGTTGTGAAAAGCATACGGTCAACTTTTCAAGGCAGAGTARGTGTTACATAATATTCTTAAGTCATAGACTATTCTGTTACATAATAAGACATGYAGTGCTGCAAGGTTTGAAATAAATGGATTCTAAAATTATATCAAAGTAATAAATTTTATTTCCTCTCAGAAATGAAAACTAAAAATACTTMTTTTCTGCAGATATGGGACCAAAACATTACCAAATGCAAACTATTAATTTATTCATTATAGTGTGCTGCTTTACAACAGAATGTTATCCCCTTTACTTTTTGCAAAGTGCCACAAATACCAGAAATTAAAACTTACTGTGCGGTGAGGGAAGCTTTTTTCTTGCAGTTTGGCTGCAACACAGTCTTAGATTTTATACCTGCACAAAAGAGAGATTGACTTGTTAGTGTGTTACCATGTGCATTGATTTCTTTATTCTAAAATCTATGATAAACAGGGAAAATGAGTTCCCATTTACTAACTAATTATGTCAATGATCTGTCAAAGATCAGAATATCTCCCCTGAAATTGTTCAGAGTAGCACTAGGAACTGCTAAAATGGCAAATAGGGCACGAATTGCCTAAGCTTCTGTGAGAGAACATGAGGTCTCTGTGTAAGGCATTTGAACCACCTTTACTGGTTCTCTCCAAGAGAAATTGCTTGTCAACAAGAAAATATTTAAGTTTGCTTTATGAAGGAAAAATCAAATAATTTACCTTTACTTGGAAATGGGAATAGCATTTGATTCTGATTCTCCAAAATAGAAAACCACTAAAATTAATTGACCATTGCCCTTGTATCTTATATTCATAGATATTAACTGGATTCCAAGAACATTCTCAGGTACAAGACACAACATCAACCACCCTACTTCAGATTATGTTCATTATTTCTTAAATCCTCTTAGTGGGATTAGATAAATTCACAATTCAAATGGAGAACTTGCGATCAGGACATGAGAGCTAAAGTCAGAAAAAGCAGACTTCTTTCTTCCAAGGGCTGAAGAAATGAATAGCTCATTTTAGCACTGCAAAGTTCTAGGCATCAAGTATTTTGGACTTCTGTATATGAGACAATTGAGGCTAGAACCTTACTGCTCCTAAAGTGTGTATGTAKGTATGTGTGTGTGTATCTAAGCCTTTTTCTCTCTCTTCCTAAATTTTTCCTCTGAAGTAGTTACCTTCACTTTTAGAAAACAAGTACTTTGATTCTTTTGGAAGCTTTTCTGTTTGACATTGTATTTAGTTACAATATTACTAAGTTTTCATTCCTTTAGGAGAATTATGTTGCTTCTGAATATATCCAGACATTAACTCTGTATAATAAACTGCTTGTTATATTGGCTTACGATCTTGAAGTGAAAAAAATTTTCAAAAATGTCAGCCACTAATACAACTTCCACATTTATACACATGCACAGACTCAGTCACATAAAGCCTCCTTTATCAAGCAACATACTGAAGATGAGGGGGAAACTTCCTGAAAACCTTACCGTATCTGTGACCACATAAAATTCTTTATATTTATTTTTTGCAACTAAAGTTGYAAAAAACCCAAAGATAACTTTCTTGCACTGTAGAGCTTCTAGGTTATTCTGCTCAACTGTTCTAATAAGACTGAAAAGAGATGAATGATCTGAGAAGGAATTGTATTCATTTATTTTTACCTGGATTCACTCAGTAGTAATTACTGCAGTGGAATTATAAAGTAAGTGTAAGAAAACTCAAAAAAGTATGTATACTGTAAATGTGGAGCAAATCTAAGGARTACCAATAAAGTAATGGAGCTTTCTCTCATCTGGTATTGGGGAAGCGACTGATACGCTGTCATTCCATACACTCAGAGGCAGAACCACTGCTTATTCTTCYGCCAATGCCTACCTCATTATCAGACAACAGAAAGGGCATTAGAACAATCAAACTTAGTTAGGACACCTCACATTCATACAGAAGTAATTTTTTTTGGAAAAAAGTAAACAATATTTTACTGGTGAACATAAATATGAGTGTAATTTAATTGAAAGTTTTTAATTCGTGACACAGGAGAAACATTTGATTTGCATCTACACAGTTTAACACCCTCACACCTTTGAGAACTGAAAATAAAAACCTTTATTTACCTTCAGTATTTGTCTCCTGCTTATTCCATGACTGGGAGGACAAATGGCCTGACTTTTTGCGAGGGCTTGTGCTCACTTTTCTCCAAGAAGCATTCTCACCTCTTTTCTTACTACAATTTTTGTAGCTTGAAGTCACAGATAAAGGAAAGTTTCCTCCCTTAAAATCTGCTATATAATTATCTAGCTCTGAAACAAAAGTAGAACAGTGTTAAGAAGAAGAATCAACTGTTGCAAATGATTCTTGGAGTACCTTATACTTAGTTTAAATGCTGTAAATGCTTTTAACCCCACACCTCCCTTCAGAACTACAGTTATGTTTTGTGGGCGTTTTAARAACAGCAGGAAGCAGTTAAAAGCCGCAGTTCACCAATGTACAACTACACGCCTTTCAGACAGTTCACTGTTACCTGCTCTGGGTAGAGGACAGCCATGCAAAACAGCTTTATTTAGCAAGATACTGAGAGCAGCTTTAACAACAGCCTGTTGCCCTTGGCTAGGATTTTTTTTGGCTATTGCTTGTCCTGGTACAGATGGTCTTTTCACAGAGGCTCTGGAGAGTATGGCTTCTTGTACTCTGGGAGCTATCACAGCATTCCATAGCTTGGACATCCACCTGTAGGTACAAAACCAATCCTTTAATTTCAAAGACAATTATCAAAAACTTTGGTAACATATCAGATTTTGCATATCAGTAATATCTGACATGTTACTTTGGTAACATATCAGATTTTGCATTTTCAAGAAGCACCCCATTTCAGAGAGGGACTGATTTTATTTAAGGCAGGGTTTACTTGTTTGTTTGATATTAAACTATTTGATCTCGATTTCTTTAGGCTGCCTTGAAAATTTAGCACCTGATGCTTTTCCTCCTTCAGATAAAGACTATAAAAAGTCCTTTTCATTTTAAGGCTAAAAGCATGTCCCAGAAAGATGGGTGTTCATGTACATACAAAAAACAATTTTAAAACTACATGGAGAAATTTGCATGCTTGCAAGTGTTCATTCCTAGCCTATTTACTGCCAGCATGGGAAAAAAGAGGTATTCACTTATGATTGTGCCCCTTCCAGTATTCCTCCTTTTCCAAACATGTCCAGTTTACAAGATATTTCCATTCATACAGCTGCCTTGCTCTCACTCTCCTTTTGTTTATTTGATCTATGGTGAAATGTGTTTCCAGGATGCTGCAGAATTTTCCAGATTGTCTGGTTTATGGACTGGGTCTGCTTTTGAATCAAAAATTTGATTAAAAGGCACATAATTCTTCTGGGACTTTTGCTTTTCTAAGAGAGAAGTATTATGTTATATTAGCAAAGAAGTGAAAAATTAGTGTTAGGGAAAAATAAAGGCTGTTTCTTATAATTTGGGAGTGCTCTGCAGATAAAGACTGGAAATTTCAGACAGGGCTCAGCTCACATCTACAACAGACATTGACACACTCTTTTAGATCAACTCTAACTGSTTTTGTTTATTCTTATACCCTCTTACAGGAGGAAGATTTTAAGATTGAGTCAGTTTATATTAAAGGTCTGTAAGAAATTATAGGCTATCATGCTGTGCTCAGCTGTGCAGAAATCCATTCAGAAAAACTGAGCGCTAAATGTCTATTTGACTTAAATGAACTATTTTGCTGGATACATTGGTACACTARAGACATCTGATTACCTAAAATATTGTGACAACTTTTGGGGTATTTTTTTATTTTTTTTCTAAATTAGAATGCATTAATTATTTGATAGATGTATTTTTGGYCAGTTGTGAAGCATAACATTGAGCTTTTATGATGCTCATTATGTAGTATGTTAACCGTTCTACAAAGTGCTTGTATCAGCTTCRTAAAGTTACATTGCTTACAAAAATAATTAGTACAGTTGTTAAAATACAATGTAAAATGTGTTCTGGAGATGTTCCTTGGTGCTCCCTTAGCATAATGTTGTAGACATTGTTCCATATAATTATAATCTGCTTCTGCTAGCTAAGCTACCGAAATAAACAACTGTTTGTATTTTAGTCATAAAGAACTCTCAATTTCTGACTGTAAGCTTTTAATGTTTTGTGATACTGACAGTATAAATGGTCAGAAATGAACGCTGCAAAGATAAAATTAATTGAGCCCATTCTAATTCAGCAGTTAACAACTGATGGGCTGTATAATGCCATGCTCTCTAAATTAAATTCCAACCTGGAATTTAAATTGAGTTTGAAGTTTTTACTCATCTTGATTAAGATTCCCATTCTTTGATACAGATGATACTTAGGAAAGGTATAATACATCCCTGGCACCTGAAAAAGTGCAAAGTGACAGYCATTCCTGTTGGAATATCATCTCCCATTCCCTAAATCTAAACCAAGAAAAAATGTACTCAAAATTTTCTTCATTTRTTCACTCTATTCACTAAAATGGGTGAAGTCACATGAAAGACACAGCAGGAAACAATTTCCTGTCACACCTTCTCTCTGCCTTCCCRGCTGCTGCTTCTTCCTCTTGTCTCATGCTAACACCGAGCCCAGAAAGAACCCACTTTGTAGAYAGCCTGTCTGCTGTCCTAATGAATCAGAGAAGCTTTACTAAATGCAAAAAGCAGCAAAATAGCACAGTGGAGAGGAGGGGCAACAGGACAGGAGTGCTTAATTAGATTGAAATAACAGCAACCAGTGAGCTGCTAATTAAAAGCTATTTATTASATGACCATACTGTTAGCCATCATGCTGTTAAACTAAAAGCGCTCAGKAAGAGCTCACTGGAGCTGTGCTTTTTAATTGCTTATTACTGGAAAAAAAMCTACATTAATATGAGAAGTCACATAGCATATGGCTGCAATAAAAGACATTTTAGGGTTGTACTCAAAATGAAGCTTTRTGAAACCAGTCAAAGTTACACTGAGGAGAAATCCAAACTCAGAAATGTATAACTAAGGTATATAAAGAATAGTTTTTTTGTCCTCTATTAATGCCTCTGCAATAAATAAATGATTAAAACATTTCAAGGACATGGTTCAAGAGGAAGATTGGCGATAGATGCATAGTATGCTTTATTCTTTTTTTTTACTTCTAAGCACCCTTACTTCTCATTTCAAGTCAACATTATATCCACATTTAGCTTTGATAATTACTCCGATGATCACCTAATCTGTACTTTTAGAAAACAAAAAGGAAAATGAACGAGCAAAATGCATCAAGATCTGCAGACAGAATGAAATGAGACAGCCTCCGCACATGCTAAGCAAAGACCCCATACATGTTAAACAAAGACCCCTGGAAGAAGGGTCAGCAGAAACCARCACAAGAGAAAAAGGTCAGGGAAGGAACAGAAGTGGTGACTCAAAACAATATTATGAAGCCTGGTGAGCAAAGTTATGTCACTTCTCCAGAAACCAATGTTGTACTTAGAATTGTGAATAAGTTTGAATCTTAATTAGTGACTCATAACCTTCCTGGAATAGACAAACAACATCTTAGTGTGAAATTAATACAATTGAAAATTCTGTAGCTATTTCTTTTATCATTTGCTAGAACTTCGAGTTGGAATGTGATCAGATGTTTATGCAACTGCAGGCAATAAAAGGCAAAATTTTTGTAATTTCAGAATTTTTTTTGATGTTACTGGCCAGCTAGCCGTATGTATAACTAAATGTATACACCTGCTCTACTTACTAAGAGAATGTATCGCTAAACTGTACTATCTTTTAAAATTATACCACATATTTAGAAGAGTGAGAAATCATTCTACAAACGTCCTTTATATACAGCTCCAAAAGGAGACTTTATCAATTTTTCAAGTTCAGAGTTCTTGAATCTTTTAACCTCAGTGTCAGAAAACAAATGAGAGATCACAAGAAGACTGACTTTTGCACAGACACCCATTTCCCACTTGTGTACTTAAGAATTGCCCTTCTAGTAATCAAATAGCCAACAGAACTTTAAAACTTTCGGCAACTTCTATTAAAATACTTGTTTAAGGTTGCTGCATCAGGAGTGTTTTGGGAGAAACACAACTACTACATTTGTGGTAAGTATGTAGCTGGCACTGAACAGCATCAAATAGGAAACAGGAATCTTACTTGACTGTCRCTTGGCTGTACCCTGGAACCACAGGACAAGAGAAGAAATGCTTTGGCCCCATAAGAGCTTCAGGCGCTCCTAGACGTGATAAGCAGGAGTTCAACTGGTGCCAAACAGCAAGAATCCAATCTATGATCTTGCACACGGGATCACACGGAGGAGGTACTTTGCCTCTGAACTGCAGAGAGAAAAGATGTTTGACACAACTTAAGATCAGTGATGCTAATACTTTTCTTGAAACCTCAGGAAGGCTTGGGGTGTGGTTTTTTGGTTTTTTTTTTTTAATTGCATGTATTATTATTAAAAGATCAGGAACAGTCAAAAACCGGTCAAACCTTTTTATAAAATTGATCGACACCTTGCTGGATTCAAAGTTATTTTCCCACCTTCACTTCAAAAGATACATCCTTCTCAATAAACTGACATGCCTTTACTCTCTTGTGGCAAACTGAGATGCAAATTTTGGCAGCAGTGCTTTTTCTACAGTGTTTAAGATTAGGATTACAAGAGATACCTAACATATACAGTGCAATGTATATGATACAAATAAAGCATATGAAAGAATGTCCAATCACACCAAACAAGAATATCTGATCCGACGTATGCTCAGTGGATTTCCATATTGGTTTTAGACTTAGAAGCAATGAAGGAAAGATGTCTTCCTCTAAGACTTCCATTTTTTAGTACGCTTTGTTAAGAGCAAATAATTTGGCGCCAGAAAAATTTCCTGTTTTCTCTAACTCCAAATTACAGTCTTCATCAGACTAATCCTAGGATTATCCTCTATAACAGTTTAAATTAAAGGAAGCATTAAAAGATGCACCAGGGAAAGTAACTGACRGCACTGAAGCCAGAGCTTCTTGACAGTCTATAAGTGAACTTAATGTAGAAAAACATTTAAACTGTTCCCATATATCCTAATAATTCAAATTAAGGGGGAAAGAGCTTTTCACCTGAAAACATGAATATTAAGGTACAAATAAGGTACCGTAACACAAAGCARTGATCTTTGAAATAGTCCATGTATCTAACAATAAATGTGCTTCTGCTTTTTATAACAGATTAATGTTTCTTCTATTTTTGTCTTTARAATCCACTACTTTAAATACCATACCAACTGGCATTTGAATTTACATATGGCACATGTATGTACTTCAAAAAATGTGCTACCACACTGGGCATTTCAATATTGAACGAGGGAAGATACTGGAAGATACAGGAAGACACRTTTTTTTTCTTCCAAATAGCCACCATCTGCATATATGCTTGAGAGAAAATAAACTTTAGGAGATTACTACCCAAATTCTATTCAACTTCAGTCAGAGGTAGGAACCTATTACATTATCAAATTCTCACCTATGAGACCAAGGATTTCTTTCAAGCCTAAAAAAATAGCCTGAAAATGACCTGTTATGTGATGCTGGAAGTTCTTGTTTGTAGCCAAACCAGTTTGGCAGAGAAAGTCAAATGCAGCCTTTGACTATGAGAAAGCAATAACTGAAAAAAAAGTAAGAAAAGTAGGCTATTAAGAGTTTCATAGATGGTTTTCACATGATTCCTTTTTTCTATTCTGTATTCCTGTTCTTGTGATTAAAGAATACTTAGGAATGTTTCTGAATTTCCTCATTATCCTGGCTGAAATGTTCAATTACCACACATTTCCTCTTCAGGATCTCTTTGAATCAGTAAGCTTTTATAGATGAGAACTGTGGCAAAGGGTACAGGAGATGAGATCCCCAAGGATAACCAAGATACATCCGGCTGAACACTCTGAACTGACAGTAGCTCTGTTGTCCCACAACAGGACTCTTCATTACTGACAGTTTTTTCTATTCCTAGAACAATCTCCCTTTTCAAGCCTGTTCAAAACTCTGCAGCCAAGATTATTTTTCTTTGCAGCTGTTTTGATTAAACTCCCTCTGCCAATGTCTAACACTGCTTGACTGTCAGCAATAGCTGCTATCACACTCAAATAGTATTCCAAGTAACTTCCAAAAGTCCACAATTCTTCTTTTGCCTTCATCTTTCTTTTCATTTCCCATCTTAATTTATTTCTTAATGTTAAAGCAGAGTTCCCATCTTTATTCTCTTTTGGACTTTTGTTCYAGCTTAAGCAGATCTATTGGCTCAAAACAACTTCTCTAATTATATAATTTGCCCCTCTGATTTAAAAATCATGAAAAATATCTATTTTGCTTAAAACTTAAGACAAAACACACATGACCATTTTATTTTAGAAACAGAATAAATTCTTTGGAAAAGAGATTTTACATTTGTTGGACTGACTCTTACCATGATTTTCAGGTASAAGTTGAAAAAAATTACTGAAGGATGTTTCATACAGTGGACAGGCAAGTAGCCACAGAATCATTATTTGCAGCCCACCAGTGTGTTTATGCTAATCAGCCATGGCCACACACATTTCTGAGGCCAGACACAACATTTACAGACACAGAGTCTGTATCTTCCCAGAAATGAAGCCCTCTTTTTCCTGAAACAAATGATCTGCTCCATTTTTTGCATTACCATTGTACATATTTCACAGACCTGGTGATGAACGCAACTGCTGCAGCTGATTCATGTTCTTACCTTGTTTATGACTTTTCTTCTTAAAATCCTCTGAAGCAAGCCATGCATTGGCTCTCCATCCCACCTAAGCTGAACCCAACGGAAATGCTGYTGAACCAGCAGGTCAGAGCCATGAAGATGACACTTCGCGATGGTCCCCAGTAAAAAGCAGTTCTCATGAAAGTAAAATGCACCAGAAACTCCATTTACTAAAAAAGAACCACAAAACACTTTACTGAAATACTGAAAGCCTTGACATGGTTTCACATAAAAGCAAGCAGCAGTGACAAAATTAGAAAGGAAAGAAACCTGACAGAACACCATAAATTAGCTTAAAAACTTGCTATCTTTGTTAAGAACTGTTCACAATACAGCATAAAAGCTGAACAAATTACATTTTTCTTCTGTTCCCTGTTTGYCATATATTACAATAAAACTGCACTGTAGTAAAAACATTTCTGCAACCCAAGTTCTTTAAATACCTCTTTGAACAGTGCAGGGATTTTCTGAACTCCGATTCTCAAGAGGTGCTAGAAAATCTCCTAGTAATTCAGATAAAGAAGCTCTCTCCAGATTTTCTAAAATCACAATTGTTGTCTTGTTTWCAGGAGGCTGTTTGACTGGGATCAGACAAGCTGAAATAGAAAAATCCCATTAATGTCTACTTAGGAAAATTTACTTTTATTTATGTATACAAAATTTGCTGCTACTAATGCAACAAAAAACTTTATTTTTTTTTCCTTTTAACTTGTTTACAGGAGCAGAATGGATAATAAGTTCAAAATTGAAAGCATAAAATCAAACAATAGAAAGAATATACTGTACATTATGAAAAATATTGAAAGCTAGGATTAAAATAAATTCCTGAAATGGCTATAATAGGATCATCATAGATAGGAAAGATTTTAGTATACTGAAAATAAATAAAACAAAAAAGATAGCAGACATCTGTAATAATTTCTTTCATTTGCCATAATATGTCTTAAACTTTTAACATGCACCCTTTATACCATATATATGTGACAAAAGGTTTAAGAATAGTCCATATTTATAAGAAATGTTATAATTCTGCAAGATCACAGCAAACAAATAGGCAATTTTCTCTTCAAAACGTCTTTCAGTATCTTCAAGAATCACTCAAATAATCACAGCTAGTATAAGGCAAAACCAGTAGCACCTGAACTTAATAGTCATTAAAACAAKATATGTATATTTTCTTCACATTTTAAATATTTTCCTTTAATTTTCCTGATTTTAACATCTTATTCCTTAAAAGMGACCCAGTTTTGCACGTGTTCTTGTAATACTAAATCCCAGGTGAATGTTTCTAGTCACTTATAGTGACTAGATTGTGCCATGCATTGTTTCAAAGCCTTCTGAAGATGGCACTAACAGGGGTCATTAAGGAAATTGAGGTGTAATAGGGCAAAACTTACAGCAACTGACTGTATGTGATCACTGCTGTTTATCTGCAGTTTTCTGACTGTTACTGCCTTGTTTTACTAAGAGGCTACAGCTGGAGAGGTGGGAGGACAGGCATCTCCTCTGAGTCTGATGGATTCATTTAGAGGAGATGTGCTCCCTTAGGAAAGGAGATGCAGCAGTACAATGGAGAAAGAAGCAAGCAGAAAAGTGAGAGACTCAACCAACAGCACCATGCTGAAATGCAAAACCAGACTATTAAAAACAGTGTGTTGCTGATACAGAGTAAAGCATCCAAAAGAAGCAGCTTTCCTAAGAGACAGTGGCCAGTAAACAAACCAAACTATGAATGACATTCTTGCCTGCAGGCCAAACACCAAAGCCTGGCTGACTTCTGACTGAATGGTCTCTTCTCTCCCACCAATGTGATGATACTGAAAATGACACACTGGAATAATCACTGGCACAAACTATCCAGCAAACTAGAGAAAATGCTGCCACTGACTGAAGTTACACCAGGTAGTATGTGAACAAACAGAACAGAGCATTGCATGGCATTGTACAACATGATAGGATGGCTCTGCTTTTGCTCATGAGCACAGACAGTAGCCCTTCAGTTCTGGTTCAGTAGATCTGAACCAGAGCAATCAACTTTTAAAGGCTCAATAACAAAGGGAAAAAAGAATGAGACAGAAATAAATACTAAAAACTATTAATTTTACTTAAATTGAATGAACTTTTGACAGAGCTCCCAATAACTCAGCTCTACTTTGGTTCAGACTCATAGCATTTAGCCTCAAGCATCTGAAAAAATATGGGTTCCATTAAAACATGCCATCCACTATGCAAAATGATTTAATGCATTTCTTTACTGTTCACCGTTAAAATTTTTCCTACAAATAACCAAAATTAGTCCCSCTGAAATTACCTTACCATTACTGATGAACAGTTCTGCAAGTTGCTCCTTGGAGAAACCAGCATCCACTTCAACTTTAACAATCTCACATGTAGATCCTGCTGCCACTTGCTTTTGCTGTGTTGAAAATTTATATATTTGGTGAAATAGTGAAAACTCTTATTTATGGACTAATTTACTTGATATGTTCGTATAAATACCTTCATGCAGGCCGCTATTTGATATGCTATATAATCTTGCAAACTTCCTTCTGGACCATGGAAAATGACATTACGGTAYTGTTCAACCTACAGACAGAAAAATRAATTACTCTTGGAAGTTCAGACTTGGATAATTTTTTTACCTAGATGACACAATCAGCAAATAAAAGACGAAGTTCTTTGCTTCACGTTACTGGAGTTGATAATCTTTACTATATTAGTTTCAAAGTAGACAATACTTGCATACAACATCTTGGAAATATATTGATAAATTTATATCCTAACTTGTAAAACCACATAGCAAGGTATTTTGTTATAAAAAACCTAAAAATTCATTTGGGAAGAATAATTTTAGTAATCACAAATAATATTTACTTGATTTTRAATTAAAATATATACATCAGAATGATGCCAAAATCATCAGTTTAAGTCATYGCTAACTTAAGGACTGAGGACTTAAGACAGAGGCTTTTATTTGCAGTAGAAATGGGATCATATTATCAGTTTTGTAGAATAATAAATAATTTATCTTAACTAAAATAATTTTATCTCTAAGATGTCAGTAAGAGAATATACTTGTATCTCTGTGCAATACTGTTGAATACAGCAGAAACCTGTGGCACGTCCTTTGACAACATAAAATACTGTCCAAGCACACAGGATACTGTCCTTACATTATCCAATTATCCCTACATTTTGAGGTATTAAATAAACTGTAAGAGCTACAGGAGACTTCTATGTAAGCTAGTAGTAAAATTCAAGTCTCAAATAATTGTTTACATTAATGTTATTTTGATTTACTTTTTCCTCAAAAAGTGAGTGAAATAACGTTAGAAAGAAGTAAGATATCACAGAGCTCTTCGTATATTTTTAAGCAGTTCAGTTARCCAGAAAGCAGCTATTTAAAGGAGATAGTTAATGCCCTCATATAACTAAAGTTAAAGGGCAAGATTTAAGGGGAACTTTATTTTAAAATAACAGCTTTCATCACATTTAATTTTTTTAGAAGTCTTGATATTTTTTCACAGAGCAAAAAACTGTTTTTMGTCAACAGTCAGAAGTATTTTGACAAACAATTAGCATACAGAGAGAAACTAGCTTAGTACTGACCAGACGGAGGTAGTTCTGAAGTGTCTGAAGATGGATCATGGATGCGTAAGYCACACTGTTTAGACAGCCTTCTTGAGGTCCTTAAAACAAGACATACAAATAAATTTTCTAAATATCACAAGTTTACATGCATATATGACTGTTACATTGATTTTCATGCAGTATTCTACAGGAACCCTTTAAAATTAGAAGCTACGCAAACTAAAATGCTGAATGAAAGGCAATTATTGAGCACCAGACATTCATGCACATCCATGACATAAGCAATACGAACACTACCCCATGACTGAAAAAAGCATAAAGTAGGACTTTTATGTGCCCACCTATTTCTAAATGTTATAGATAACTACTAAATGCGGTTGAATGATTAATTGGATATGATATTTCTGAGAATCAAGCAACACTGAAGAACAAAAGCAATAGTAAATGACTCTCAATTATGTATTTCATACAGTGTCGTAACATTCAAAACTGAAACATTGTGACTTGAAAATTACCAAACAAAAATACTGTGATATGCTCTGCTTTATTGTTCTTCAAAAAGTCCCATGGTGGCTGGGAAAAAATCTGACCTGCTGACCATGAAACATTTCCTGTTAAAAAGAAAAAATAAGAGAGAGATTTCTTGTATCATATAAAGCATCCTACACTCAAGCACATTCACTTGCTTACAAAGACAATGTCCATACACRGACAAATTTGACAAACAAACCAATCCCACATATGAGATGTACTAAATCACACTATTATTTGACATACAACTGAAGACATGGGAGCTTTGCTTTGAATTGTTTTTCTAGAATTACCGAATTTCCTGCATTGGAAGGATCCACAAGAATCATCAAAGTCGAACTCCTGACCCTGCACAGGACATCCCAAGTGTCACACCATGTGCCTGAGAGCATTGCCCAAATGCATCTTCAACTCCATCAGGCTTAGGGCTGTGACYACTTCCCTGGACAGCCTGTTCCAGGGCCATACCATCCTCTCTGGGTGAAAAATCTGTTTTTAATATCCAACCCAAACCTCCCCTGACACAACTTCAAGCCATTCCCTCAGGTCCTGTCACTGGTCGCCAGAGAGAAAAAATCAGTGCCTGCCCCTCCTCTTCACCTCCTGAAGAAGTTGTAACTGCAGTGAGGWTTCCCCTCAGTCTTCTCCAGGCTGAACAGACCAAGTGACCTTAGCCACTCCTGATACAGCTTTCCCTCAAGGCCCTTCGCCATCCTCATCCCTCTCCTTTGGAGGCTCTCTAATTGCTTTTGCTTATATTGTGGCACCCAAAACTCCACACAGCCCTCAAGGTGAGAATTTAATTTCACCTGAGATATTGACTTTTCCTCCAGAGTACTAAACTGAGTAAAGGACTAACATAGGGTCTCATGATCCTCAAGATTATATTAAAGTGCATAATTAATTGTGCCACACACATAGCTAAAAGTAAGGAATGCTTTCATGCCAGCTCTGTTCAAAATTTTGTACCTAGTATCAGTCTTTCTTAGCCTAAGCTTTAAAAGATGGCAGTAATCTATAGATATCTTTATCTTACTTAGCATATTTCAYACATTTGAGAACACCCCCAAGTTTTGCTTTTTGCATTAACACCAATATTGATACCTAGTTTGACAGAAAATATACTGCTTGCATTGAGGCCAATGTTGGATTCTGCAGCACTGTTACATGACAGGTCCTCTAGGCTCCTCCATCCATCAGAAGCGATTGCTTGGAAATGGTTTGTCACTGCCTGACTCACTGCTTTTGAAAAATCATCCCATGACGTCTGCTTGCGGATATTTAAAGCACATATTGTATCAAATTCCTCTGAACCACAATGAACTGGTTCAACGCCACTGAMTGAAATCCTTACAGGTACATTAAGAGCATCTGTTGAAAAACCAAACACCAACAGTGAGAAAAACTTAAAATTTAAAATAATCCAAATAATACCTAATATTACAAAGGAAAGATACAAAATAACTCCTGCTACAGAGAAACAAATGGTAAGAACAGCACAGATCACTGCCACAAAATCAGAGCAGTGATGAAAATATCAAGGTATCTATAATTTTTTACAAAAACAAGTTCAGCATTATTATATTTAAATAACAGGAAGCAAGACAGAACTTACTTAATCTTGTATTTCCTCTTTATAGACTAATTGCTTATAAATTAAGACAGGTGGTAGGCAGTGTCTTAATTTCTCAGTTTATTATGTTTGTGGACATTTTTATTATCAATGTAGAAAATAATTTTCTGACAGCAGTGCACAACTGGAAAATACAGCTGAGCCAAACGTCTTTAAATAAAAAGCTAAGAGGTAACACAGAAAATGAACTTGAAAGGGCATATTTGATTTGCTATATAGTAAATGGACAAACTATTAAAAAAGGAAAATAGAATATTTACATGCACATTCTAGAAGCTATGAAGTATTTTAAATCTTGCTCTTTGGAATACAACTCAACAGAAGCAGCAGTCTCTGAGGATTATACAGATGAATAAAATTGAAAAGGGAACTATCTCCTAATTYTCATGCCAAACACCTTTCAGAAATTATCCCTGAAATTAAAAAAACCTACACCATAAACCACCCCCACATCAGCTTATTATGAAGTTTTGCAACTTGATCTTGGTTTTCCTTTTGTGTTCAGAAGCCAGATCTTCAGCTGACACAAACCAATGAAGTTTTTCTGATGTTAGAAAAGCCCTGATTTAAACCCACTAGCCTACCATAGGGAAAACATTACTCAGAGGCATACTTCAGATGTGGAATTGTGAGAAAAATGTATCAAAGGCTTGTGCTTCTGCTGGCTGGAGCTCAGGGAAATGAGCACAGACTGTAAGGAGTACAGAGGGTTCTCCACAAGGAAACAGGCCCCTAGGACAGAGGTACAGTATATGCCAAACTTCAGTGCACGCGACCTCTAAGGCAAGACTGGCAATCTGGCCCCCGGTCTTTCAGATCTTTCAGAGCACATCCTCCTGTCCCACATGCATGCAATTCCAATTACGTGGAAACCTTACTGGAGTTGGAGGAAGGTACAGGGTGGTACACACACACCTTGTCCAAAAATGCGGTCTTGGCTTAAGGTGTATAGAAGAAAAGAAAGGGAGGCCAAAGGTTCTCTCTGATAAAAGTTGTTGAATTCATGACAAGCATGATTAGAGAAACAGGATACTAAGCTAATTTAACAGGCTACAGATTCAGCCATCAGAAGTTTGCTTCAGTCTGATAAAGAAGTTCTGTTACGAAGTGAGCTGAACCTACCACATTTTGAACCTGCAGTAAAATGCTAAGAATTGGAATTTAAAATAGCTGAAGAGGAAAATCAGAAGCAACAGTCAGTAAACGTCCCTAATATGTTGATAATCAGGGGAATTTAACTACCTACATCTCTGTATCCCACAAGACAAACAMCAAAAAGAAGTGAAAAAATAGAAAGCATAAACATCTGCAAATGCCATCATTCTAACCATACAGAGAAATATAGATGTATTTCTCTGTATATACAGATATAGCTATAGCTAGATTTATATAGTGATATAAAATACACAAAACTAGTGAGAGGATGAATTAAGTTCTGTCTCAGGAAATAAACAGATCAGCCTGCACTACTGAATTCTGAGAAAACTTACAGAGAAGGAACAAGATGACAGGTTTCAACAGAAGAGCAATCTTCTTACAGAAGTTACTGATGCTGGAAAAAAATTCTTTGATGTCTCTAAGAAATACTTGAAGAATCAAACAATCCCCTCACCAATAAACAAGTGACAAATAAAACTATGCTCTAAAAAGAGATTCAGATATGATGAGATGATCATCTTGGCCTGAGGAAATTTGCCAGCTACCGACCAGTAAATGACTATTTCTGCAAGAASTGGAAGAAAAAGAGGAGGGCAAAAGCTTTTGAAAAAATACTAAATTCAGAAATTTTAAGAGAATAGGGATGTTTGCACAGGTACAACAAGTACCATCTTTTTGAATGGTTTAAAAACAAAAAGATGAGTAATTTAATAACCTCCAACAAAATTTCATTATATGCTTTTGCAAATTTTGGAGAATAGAAACTTGCTAGATCAAGGTAATTTAATATTGTGATGCCAAAAAAGGTGACAACTACCCTTTTCATATTTTTCATTTTTGCCCCACAAGTTTTGCCCCACTAAAGGCATTTTTATGCAGTGCTGATAGCATTTACTTACTTAAGTTTTCTAGGAGATGTTTGCAATCATCAGTAGCAACATCATGCAATGTTCGATTACACTTATCTTTTCTCTCAGCCTCTAGTCCACCATGGCTACAAAGGATTTCTAGACAGTTCTGCAAAGGTAGGAACTGTGTTATTTACTTGTTCATTTGCTGCATTAAAGAGTTCTACCAATATGCAGTTAGATTCCTAATTGAAAATCTTAYACATGCATTTCCAAAGATAATCAGCTATGGAGTTTCTATAGATAAGAATCCAAATGATGTTTCTCCCAGAGTAGAAAACCAGGAGTAAAAGTATTTTATAGCAGACATGAAAGTCTCAAATCATGATTATGAAAAAGCTGCACAGACACAGTCAGGGTTCTACAGTTTCCAAGTACCAGGTGCTAATTAGCTTAAGAAATTTTTACATCTTGCCACTTTAGGTATTGATAAGAAAACAAAAACCCAACTATTATCCTGGTTTGAACATCTTGGCCTCAATGTTCAAGCAATACTAAAAGCAATTCTAAAACTTAATACAGAATAATAAATGAATCTGTTTAGGTAAAAATCCATAAAACCAGTTTGCACTTTCCAATTTACCGAGTAGGATTTTCCATCGTGACTGATATCTGAGAGGGACACAGAAAAAGAACAATTTTTAAAATCACCTTGCAAGCCTCTTCTTTGGCAGAATTTCTGCAATCAGAAACCAGAAATTCTGCAAGCATAGTAAGAGTGAAGTGATACAAAAATGCATTTTTATTAACTCAGAGCACAAACATCTTGTGGATGCTAACAACATGATGCTCTCTAAAAAAATGTCATATGTTCATCAAAAAGAAAAATAATAGAATTAGAAACAAGCTATTAGCATCTAAATTTGGATTGGTAGAATCATACTGTAAAATGAAAATATATTCACTATATAGATCCTATATGATCATCATTCTGCAACAATACAGGTGGCTTTCATGAAAGATTTGCCATCTCAGATATGCTTTTAAAGACACAGCCATATTGGAAAAAAAGAAWCCAACAGGAATTATGCTAGTTAATAATGTATGAAGTCTGGGGTTAACCACAGCAGGGAAACCAATCCTTAAAAACAGAGAGAAGCAACAATTGAGTATTTTGATGCAGAACTGAGACCTTTCATAAATATAGCAGTTACTCAAGGTATATGTGCCTGTGAGGTGAAATTTTACCAGGCTGTAGTTGGAGCATCCATAAGTACTTTTAAAAAACTGATTAGCTCACTAAGTTTGCAAGAAGGAAATCAAGCAGAAAAAAAGCACGTATTTTCTTCCCAGGTTAGTTTGTTAACAGTCTCTCTCAAACAGAAGCAATGAATAGCAAAACAGCAGAAGGCTGAGGACTGAACTGAGGCTGAAAATGGGAAGTAAAGCAGGAAGAAGTGGGACAGAATGAAGAAATCAAGCTTATTACCTTAGTAAAAAGATATTTTTGTTGCCTCTGCTGCCTGAAATAAGAGSTAAGATGTCCTAGCAGGATTAAACTGAAAAGAATGGCCCCTACCCATCTCAAAACAAAAGGATGCAACTGCCAGCACTGCTAATATGCAGCTATCATGCACTGGAATGGATGACATGCAGTGTACATACTGGACTGGAGAACGAAGTCGAAATGTTAGCAGTACTTGGGGATGGCTATTTAGGTTTTTTAGCTTTTACATATTMCAAACATATGTCAAGTCAATAAATGCATTTTATCAAATACAATTTTATAAAGTCTCTGCAACATCAAAACCAGGAATCTGCCTGCCAGCTATGTATTGCCTTCATCATCCAAGAGACTCCTCTCAACCACCAATGGAGATCTTATTAAACAGTTGACTTGGAATGTGCTCAGAAACTCAAGCTGTTGCGTTATTCATGAAAGACATACGTGAAGACTTCCAGTGTCAGAACTTTCAGAGAGATCACCTAGTCTAAAAGCAGCTTTTAGATAACAAATGAAACCTAATTCAAAGCTCCTGAGGATTGTATTATTGCAGAAAGAGCCAATATACTGCACATTATTTAGGTACTTGCAGACTATAGCAAATATATTCAACTCCATCTAAATTCACATGAGTGGAAACTGGAATAAGAGCCTACACCTGCTTAATAGACATTGGTAATGGAACATTGACTCTTTGTAATGCAAAATACTGAGTAAGCAGTGTCTGTCCCTGAAAAAAAACAAAACTTAATAAATTGAATCTTAAATCTATGTCTATTTTGAACTTAKAGTAAATTTATCAGGAAAAAAAAGCAAACATATTGACAGATATTGTACCAGGCATGTGAACACAAGCTGATTTTTGAAGTCTTGGACTGTATTTTCTTAAAATTCCCTCTCTCAGTGTTTAGCACCCTGTTTTCCTCCTGGGTAAAAATTTCACAGTAAGATTTGACTCTCAGCTACTATATAAAAAGAAGTCCTTAAAGAGTTATCATTAGAAGTGTATAGCTTCTGATGTCAAAACCTTCAAGTAATAATAAATTTCCAGAAATCTTCGTGTTTGTCATTAGTAGGACCCACCACGTCATCCTCCATGTCATTAGTTATCCCAACCCCCCAAAAATGTTTCATTGCCTGCTAAAAAGGCTGCCCAAAATAATAAATTAAATAACGTATGTCAGCACATATTTGATTCTCAAATTTTTCTCCTCTCCTTCACAGAGGAAAAATTGTTCATAGTTAAATAATTCCTACCTGTAACTGGAAACTATGCGAAAAAAAACATGTAATATCTACAAGCACATGACATTTAATGAATTGGCATTCACCTCACCTTAACTTTGAAAACCTGAATCTCAAGTAATAATACTTCCTGTTTTTATTGATGTCCCATAAGAAGTAGACTTGCGAATATGACAATTCACTCCATTTGACACCTGGGTTCTAGGGTAAATTGTCCATTGGAAGTCTAACKGTCTGTTAAATCAAGTTGGTCTATAAACTAGATACCCAACTTAGATTTGACATCTAAGTTTTAATTCTTCAAAGATGAAAGAAGATTTATCTTGCCTAAATTCTGTCAGGTTACTGTAACTTGTTCACACAAGACTAACCTTAAAACCTTTTGATGCTGCTATATGGGCAGCAGTCCAACCCTCTTTGTCAGCATGGTTGATGAGGTCTGCAGAAACAACAGGCTTTACAGTACTGGTATAGTCATCTCTCTTCTCCAAATCCAAGTAGTCTAAATTAGGCTCTGCATCCATCAAAGAATTCCCACYGTTTGGCTCCCCATAGTACATAAGGAGCTTGAGACTTTCAACGTTACCAGAATCCACTGCTGCGTGAATGGGTGACCAGCCATCCTRAAAAAAACAAAACCAAAAAGCACACTGCCACTAAACACACAGAAAAATGTTTGCAGACTTGTATCAGCCATGAATCTGAATGGAAGGCTCTGTCTGGAAATTAAGAGAARCAAAAGTGACATAACCCTTTTGGAAAACTTGCTTGTATGTGCTTTGGGTGGAAGAGAGGGAAGAAAATTGAAAAGAATGTCTAAGCACAGCTCAATGGATAAAATCTTCAAAATTTTTAGAAGGGTCTAAGTGATACAGGGCTTACATGCTGTTAGTAAACAGCTTCCTTCTTGTGCATCAAACAAAAAGAATTCAAACTATCAATATTGTTTCATGTTGCAATAATCCATTTATTAGTTTCACAGTTTTGACATCACAACTTTCTCTAATTCCAAGTAAAATATATTTACTTTCATGATGCAAAATAAATGAATGAAAATATTTAGTGCAATAATCACAGGAGGAACAGAATGTTCTGTGAAGCTACTACTCTTTGTGCTGTATTTTGGGGCAGCCTATAACCCACATTTATTGTCATGAGAGCCTATTGACAACAGACTCTTAAGAAGAATTTTASGAAGCACCTGAAAAAGGCAGTATGTAGACACTAATTACGAGACATTTCTCCTCCCTTTCTCCTCTAGATAAATTTTTTTTGCCATATTCTGCCATTTATGATGTATGAGAGTTTACAATACTGGTAAGAAAGTTTTGGGCTGTTGTCCCTTCGAGGACAACAATAAAGCACCCTAACATAAAAAGTGAAGGAAATCCCTATCTCCATTACTTCACCTTAAAAATCAGTCAAACCAGACAAGTTTTATTTAACAAATCCAGTGCTGGAGAAAAGCTGTAATGAATTATAGGAGGAACACGAAATATGTAAAATAGTATGAACTACTAGGAGATTTTAGACAATATACAGTTTAGAAGTATGATGAAAAGAACAAAATACTAATTTCAAATTACATGGTTTATTCCAGCTTCAAAGAAAGGTTTAAATAAATATTTTAATGTAAATATTCAGTACTATACAAGATACTTTAACTTTAAAAACTATTTAAACTTACACTGGTTTTTACTGTTCGATCTGCTCCACTTTCCAACAATAGCTTAATACAATCGTTATTTCCATGTTTACAGGCCAAGTACAAAGGTGTCTGTCCTCTTTCAGCAGCATGGTTAATATCAGCCCGATATATAATTAATAATTCTGCACATCTACATCAAAMAACAAAGCAATGAAATTGTCTTATGTTAGACATCCAACACCTCTTTATAACTTACAACATTTAAATATTTTAAATAAAGTACTGATTTTACAGGTACAGATCTACCTGTGATCAACTTATATACACAAGTATAAGTTTTAATTTTATATAGAGGTATAAAGAATGGTTATTTTGAACATGCAAATCTTAAACTACTGTAGCTGCAGTAGTTTAAAAACTGTGAATGTAAAACACTGAATTTCATCAAACTTGATGACAGGTGCTCAAGAAAAACATTAAGCTGAGCAAAAAGCCCCCGTTTCTGACTACTGATATTTAAAACAGATTTAAAAATATAAGGGAAAAACTAAAAAGACGGACTAGGACTAGCTTTACCAGCAAAAGGGACATTCATCTAAGGAAGTAACCTGGTGGGGACAGCAAAACAGCTATGGCAGTACCAAMCATTCAGATCCCTGAATGGAGGCTACTCCAGAAGGATGGCTTGGGGTGAATTGGTAGCAGCTACTGGACATCCACAGAGGCCAGAAGATTAGATGGAATGCCAAAGAGCAATTCCCTTGGGGCTGGCATTCCGATCCAAGCTCCTGTACTTCCTCACAACCCTGTAGCAGCAGGTGCAGTTTTTGCACCTGGTCGGCTACCCTTCCCTTCCTCGACCTAGCTTTTCAACAACAATTCAGACTCTGGAAAGTCTTAATGCCAGTCAATTCACTCTGCAGGCCAAACAAGCACTGTAAACAAAGATAAGTTCCCAGCTCTCTGGCCCAATGCTTGTCAGTCCATWAAAACAGAAACCATATCAGCAATAAAGCCTAAAAGCAGTTAATGCAATGCCAAATAACTACTGTTTAGGAGACCATACTAGAACAAAATACACTACAACGAAATATTAAAAACAATGTGAGGTGTATGTAAGAATGTAGGTATATAAGAAATTACATCATAAATAATAACAAGTATTTAAGAAAATTGCCTTTTGGTAAGTTTTCATTCAGTCAGAAAATCTGTTAAGTTCAAGATAAAATGSACAATTTTAGAAAAAACAGATCTACTCTTTCCAAAAATGMTCAAATGAACAGAAAAAAAAAMCCCAAATAAAAATAATGCTCTGCCTCAAGATATGCTACACATATATCCTAAAGATACAGTCACAAAAACCATCCTAAGACATGCTCATAACAAGACACTTGCATACAGCAGCTCAAGATTGAGTTTTAAGTCTGCTAGRTTAGAACTATCTGGTTTGGTATTTTACATTGTATTCAGTGAAACTGGAAAAGCCACAGTGACTCTCCACCTSAAGTTCAGGTAAAGTCATCCTGGCCTGGACCACATGCTAAATGATTCTGGAAATTTCTCCTAAAAACATTTTTTGATCTGGTGATATTACTGGACTAGCCTCAAAAAACTAGAATCTTTTTTCTGACTAAATAACTAGGGTTAGAASAACAGTGTTGTCTTGGCTCAGGAACAAAGTTAATGAAGATGTCACAGGGGACTGGTTAGCAAGTCTATGACAGACACAAGCTGTGCAATTGATAACACTTTAGTGCTGTCATTAACCCCACATTAGGGGACAGACAACACTGTTGCCCCAAATTCTACCTATTACAGACTTTTTTTCTGTGCCTGAACTTTGAAGTGATCAACAAATCAAACAGTCTGARCCATGTGTAGTCTCTCTGACATTTTTGCCTGGCCCTGTCATTATTCCATGCTCCATTTTACAATTCAGTTCATGTTCAGTATCTAAAAAAATAAAAGCAGAAGAAGTGTTTAGGGATATCATATTACATAAGTAACTCTAAGAAAAGGAATATCAAGTCTGCAATACCACAACACAGCAGATGATACATAGCAACGTGTTGTGAGGGTAAGTCAGGGAAATAAATAGCTTCCTATTTAAATGAAGTGTTAAGACATTTATTTTAGTGAGAGAATAGGAAAAGCATTAAGTCACACGTASGTTTCACAGATTTTACGTAAAACAGTGAAGCACTTAATTGAACACATATTTCTGTGCTCAAAATACCTAGTGGGTGATCTGCTACCTCTGAATTAAAACTAACAGTCCATAAAAAATGACTGTTAGTTGTTGACTTTGGAATCTCTAAGAATTTGCAAGAATCTCTGAAGATTCTTGTATACCTATGGAAGACCACGAGAAGAACAGAGATTCCATTCTTCCTCATTGTTGGGTCAGGGCCTATCATAGTATAACACTCAAAGACTGATACCTGTCTCACTCTATCAGAGTAAAATCCTTAAAAATAGCAAAACATAAACATCAAAAGAATCAGAAAGATAACAAAAGCAAAGATACATAAAACAAAGTAAATTCTGTAATAAGAATTTGTAGTAAYTCTGTTTAAGGCCTTTTGAATTTGTAAACTAGTTTTATCTGGATAAGGATTCTCTGGAATTGGTTATTTAATAATTGCTTCCAACTTCCAGTTCTACTTCCTATGATTCTATGACATAAATTACTCTAAATACATTTTGAATAAAGTTCTTAGTAATATTCTTTGACTTGTACGTAATTTTCTGTTTTTCAAAGTTACTGATACAAATAAACCTTAAACCTTGAAAAAACTCTGGTTCGTTGTGCAAGGTATTTGATTCTATATCACTCAGGAGAAAACCCAGTTGTTGTTTTATCTYTGTATATGATACTAATAGTTTTCTATGCTTGAAAAAAATCAGTGCAAAAGTAATTTTCTTCCTCCTTTCACTAATAATCCTATACTATGGCTGAAAACTCAAAGAAAATTAAGAAATTCAGAGGTATGATGCCCATGTAGACCAGTACCACATTTTAATTGCTAAGAATACATGCTCAACAACCTCAAGAGCTGAAATTTGAAACAAAACAAATAGAAAATACTAAAATCAGAACGGCATAAGAATATGAATTTAAGTAGATTCTTACAATAAATTACAGCTAAAAACATTTATACATAASAATGCAACAGTAATGTAATGAAAAATTATATAATATAAAGAGAATATAAAACTGAGTAACAGCTGACAGGCAAAATCTTAAAGGCTTCACTTACTTGACATGTCCCTGAGCAACTGCTGAACATAAGGGTGTAAAGCCATTTTTATCAGCAGTGTCAACTTGTGCTTCTGCAGTCAGCAGCAATCTCACACAATCTATAAAYGGAGCAAAACCACAGAATGAGTCAACAAGATCAAGTTAAAACTGCCAGAGGCTAAAGTCTGCTCAAGGGGCAACAGTCAGCCAGTCTTTTGGACTACACCTTAGGGGACTGAAAYAGAAGCTCAGGACGAACTTGCAGGAGAGAGATGACAATTGCCACCCTGGGGCAATTTTTGCAAAAAGGGYTTAGGTGGAGTTCTGCTGGGGTTCAAATACACATCCACTGCTGGCTACTCCTACAATATTAGCTAATTTACCTCCAAAGTGGGGAAGTTCAATTATCTAGGAGTCCCTAAAGGCATCACTGCCTACAGGCAGTGGTGATAAATATGACAGCCACAGGGCAGATGTTCACAAGCCACAYGTTACTCAAGCAACACACCAGCCAGTCTTGTTTTAGGACACTTTGGCTTGTGATTGCAATGACAAAGCTGACAAACTCAAACCATTCCCATTCATRTATTTCCAAAATGACATGCTAAAAATAGTACCAGCCTGATTCCATCATTCCCTACAGCTAATTTAAGATAATTAATTACATAGTAATTAGACTGCTTTTCATCCACAAAGTGGAATATCATTTGATGCAATTAACTTTGAAGAAAACAGTTGATCTTTTCCTCATTCTTGAAATTGGCTCCAGACCAAAATAAAACAAGTCTTTTGTAATTGAAACTACTACTGGGAAAATAAGCTCAGCTACACCACCAATTATAAACTCCTGACCTGATTTCTGAGCAAGCTTAATGCATGCTGTTCCAGCATTAGTAAAGTCCTGAAGCCAAGTTTTGCCAGTGAAGTTTAACTCTAGGTATCAGAAACATATATTAAAAACTGCTTGGATAACAGAAAAAATATATTAAGAACTACTTAGAAATCTCACTAGTCTAAAGCATTCTTTAATGTATTTACTTCTGTTACATTTTTTCAAATATTAATACAAATGTGGAGTTGAGTGAATTAATAATTTAATTAAGAAGCAAGATTGTAAAACTCTCTATTATTTTGCACATTAAGATTCTTTCATTTTGAAACAAGTAATCTAATGTGAAATAATTTGTTGTTGTTGTTGTTAACTTGAATGTCACAGTAAGTTATAAGGACTTCACCTGTAATTTTTTTATGTCACAAAGACACTTACCAAGTCCTTCTAATTGTAAGATAATATCACTTAAAATAAAATAAMATTTTAATTCACTTTTTAACATTAAAAGCACTCTGCTAAGAACAACCTGTATCTTTTTCTTCTTTCCACCATCAATCCCAGTCCTATATTAAATTATTAACTTGAAAATACAGATTCCTGCTTGATATCCTAAAATACTTCTTAAGTTTATGTGGGATGTAAAAAAAAACACTTTTAAATATTTGGTTAGAATACTCTTCTGCTTCTTCATTAAGCATATGTTAGCCATGCAAAAGCCATGAACACACAGAACAAGACTACTTTTTTAGAAAGGTATGGTTAATTCACACTTATTGATTGTCAAATCATTTAGGTGGTAGCTTATGCCTGTGAAAACACTGTTTCTGATGAAGCTTATCTCTGAAAATACTGCTTCTGAATAGAGCTTTTGATTCTTAGGGATAAGCGTGACCATGAGGAAATACAGCTACTTTCTYAAGGCAGAACATGTGAGCTAGTAAGCGCTACATGACTGTTCTGGTGGCTTAACAAGTAAAAGCAATTATCTCCAAGAAGCCTGGGTTTTCTGGATGGACATTTTACTGGGATTTGGAGAAGCATAATTTGGGTCAGTCTGGGCTCATTTACTCTGGTTTACTCTGGTCTGCTACAGAGGTAATCAGCAGAGGGGAGTACTGATTGGAAGGGCAGGCACTAGACAGACATTGGTGCCACTAAATTAAAAAGTTTTGGTCAAAGCAAAAGCAAAACATGGAAACAAATTAGGACAAAGACCTGGAGATTTTACTGCTCTCCACCACAGCTGGGTAGTTAGTTCTTCCAGAGTGTTGACAAACATCATGCAGATACATCCGGTGGCTTGACAAAGCTGACTCCATGTAGCTGTATGTCTCTGCACCTCACTCCTTTCTACTTCCCACATCATTCCAGTTTTTTCCTATCAATCAGGGTGCCACAGCCTCCAAATACTCAGGACAGAAGAGAATCAATTACACCATAAATGCATATGATTAGTACATAGCTGAGTCCAAAGGGTACTTTTCACCTCCACATCTCTCAGATTCAGGAACTCTTACTGTTTCATTCTTTCTCAATCTCTTGTGGCAGAAAACCATCAGGAGTTGCAATACCATACAGATATGCAGATCTATTAGCTAGGAGAATTACTGTTATTAAGTGCACAGTAGATCTCGAGTGGCTTCTTTGCTAATGGTCAAACCAAGCCAGCCTGACACAACAACTGTTCAGCAATCCTGATCTAATGGTTAAATAATGAAATTAACAGTTTCCTCATGTCCATTCAAACACAAAGAAAGTGTATATTTTTAGGGTGAATTTCTCTCTCTCAGACCACCAGAATTAGGGAGAGTGTGTGCGGGAAACAAAGCATCTATTATCAACTTCATGTGTTGGATGGAAAAACCCTCTGCTGCAGCTCTCAAAAGGCAACTGTTTCTGAACAGGAAAGCTACACATTTTGCAATTAGGACAGATTAGAACAGACTATTTCAGTACTCTTTTTTTGTGTAACTCAAATTTTTTCTACATAATGGGCTGAGAGCACATAACAGCTGCTGTCACCATGCTGGTTACAATGTGCTCTATCACTCTCTAGTTATCTACACATCTCAAATGCTGTATTTTATCACTGAAAATGTGTGGAGATCATTCACTTTCCACCCTTCCCAGAATCTCTGAAACATGGTGTTTCTGAAGGGAAGTACTCATTATACTTGCTTTTATCAATTCTAAAGCTACTCTYCTGGTGAAATCTTCTCCAGGAGAAATAGGAAAATATGGTTAGTTAACTTAGTTGACTCCAAATTCATTTAGTCATGAATTCCACCTTGAAAATATTTCAATACATTAAATCATGGTGTGATCACCCACCAAGTGAGTAAGCTTGTGTTAGTCTTATGGTTTGACTGAATGACATCAAGGGTCTTTTCCAATCTATGTGATTGACTTTAGGGAAAAAATCTCCCCAGAAACTTACCATCAACAATACTCAACACAATGAAAAATTTGAACAATAAATTATTTTATCCTTAAAATTACACCAGTGTAATTTCTTTCCACCYGGCTAATTATGAAAAGCTATTAGAAAGCACTGCTTAAAATATTCATTTCTAYACTTCCTTTCTTAAGCCTATATAATTTAAGTAAACCTGGTTTAGAAGTTTCCACCTTGAGTTRCTGGATATATCCATTCACTTGAGARCAAACGACAGATAATGAAAAAGGATTATATAATCAAGTTAAGCACAAAAATCTTTCTCCAAAAATACTGTAAATCTGTAACTCTGTATTTTTATACATTTTATTAAGGAGACATCCACACTGCTGATATGTGACTCTCTCATTCACAGTTCATACGATTCAATTAGCTGCTAAAATGTGATGATTTGTACAACAAAGCATTTTTTACATTCTGTCAACTATTCATAGAAGAGCAGCACTATAACCTTTGCACTATAGGTTTTATCTCAAATAATAAAATATACTAGTTACAGGGTACATATGCATGTGTTTGCTTTTATTATTGTATTTTCACAATTCTTTCAAGTGTYTTCCTTATTTGAAATTTTGACAATAAAACAAGGAACCAAATTGCTCAGTAATTGTAACTGAAAATCAGGACATTTGCTTTGAAGCAATTTTGGAATACAAGATGAGTAAAGAAGAATTGGGTCAATTATGGTCTCCCACAAACATWAGCAATGATGAATGGATGTAAGGCTAGAAGAATATAGCAAATGACCATTCAGTGAGAGAATAATAAATTCACACARTATTGTGTGAATTATATAATTAACTTGGGCTCTTAATACTGCAGACAAGTTGAAAAAAAGAAAAAATCACCAAAGGGGTAAAAAGGTACTTTTTTACTATTTTAAAGGTCTTAGCAACAGGAAAGAAGCTCTCAGGTGAAAAGGTCAAGATATTTCTATGAAAAAAAAAAAACCATAGCTCCTAGGCAGCAAAGACAAAATATACCATTTGGAGCAAAGGGAAAATTCCTCCTTCACTATGCCTGGTAGCAAAATTAACCCTGAACATGTCAGAAAAATGCACACCATCTGCTTAGCTGCAGATTTTGTATCCCAGTTTTAGTTTTATTTTTAAAATACCTGAGAAAAATGATGAAATAGTCTAAGTACTATTTGGAACACTGGATCAAGATTTTCTAATTGTGTCACAAAGTACTCTTGAAAGCAGGGGCTTTAAAGGGACTATGTTCCACCTTCTACATTGAAATAAATTTTTTACTTTACTAGAAATTAATGGACTATTTGCCATTGTTATTGCTGGATTTCATCTTTAGTGTCCAAAACAGCATAATGGTACTACTTGCAATATAAGAATTTGGAGGTTTTGACGTAGGTAGAAAAAGCTATAGTAATGTGCACTGGACTTTTAAAAGGAGCTGCTGTTTGAGAGCCTTGTGTTGAAAGTCTGAAAATTGTTGCCTGGAGTTGTATTAATGAAATTCGCATCTGTTAGTAACATATTCGATGCATTTCATAAACATATTCATAAAATATGAAGACTGACTGTTGAAAGTCTCAGAATTGCTACCTCCTCAATATGGAGGAGGGTTGGGGTCATAGGGAAAGAAAAAGAAACTGCTTATTTTCTCAAGAGAGCCCAAGTAACAAATGAAGCTATTCCATTTAGTTTAAAAATAAAGACAGTTCATTTTATTTCCCAAGCAGCACTATCTTCCATCATTTTCACTGCTGCTGCAGAAGATCAAAACTCTGGTGATGACCTATTCTTTCCTGCTTACTCCCTGCAGAGGAAAGTTMTTTCTTTCAAGCTGCCATTGCTACAAAAGATCGTTCGTTTCTCACAGTATATGGAGTGATAATATCTGCTGGCTTTTTAGATAGAGTGGAGAATTAGAATGGATGTTGCTGCAGAATGCTACCACAAGTAATTTTCTGTGTCTCAAACGTTTTCTGAGTTCCAAAATTCTGCCCCAAGAAGCGTTATCTATATATATGCTATACCATGACTTTGGTCATATAATCTCTATACCTCACTTACAATTTCACKTTTTTAAGGAGCATGCATTTGACCTAACTGAACATGAAAAACTTATGAAGCAAGCTTTCACTATTTTACATGGATGCCATAATAGACTTTAGTATCATTTACCTGTATGTCCATTCGTAGCAGCAGAATACAAGGCAGAATAGCCATCTTCACAAGAGTAATTAATGTCCAGTCCTTCTTCATTAAGCAGCATTGATAATAAAGTGACATTTCCCTGGGCAGCAGCTTGGTGAAGAAGGGTGGGCCTGCCACCCAGGGGGACAGGACCACCGCTTGTTAACAAAGGGGTTAGGGAGGAAGACCAGCCTGCAAGTTAAAGCAACAGAAGTTTGAGACACATAAATAAAGCTCTGCATTTTCTGTGTTCTTTTAAGAACTAAAAAGTATCTTCAAAAAGACAGCATTTGTTAGTTTAGCACAAGCTTTGTCATGGTGCTTTGTCTACACATTAGAAGGTATTCTGAAGAATAAAAACTGCTTTCAGGGGTGACACTTGTTAATACAAATGAACAGGACTTCACTACAAAAGGTCAATGTGACACTTSTTATGTAGTAGCACCTGGATGTCTCAAAAAAATTATCAAAATTACAAAAGTAACAAGTTTTAATTTATTTGTAATATGCTGGAAGATTTTAAGTATCTTGGAAAACAAAGTGCTAATTTTGATATAATTGTAYATTTGATATAAGGTAATTTTATCCTCCTTATAGTCGCAGTGCAAACTTTAGTATTTATATATTTAGCATTTAAATAACTCACTTCTAGTTCTAAAGATAAATCACACAGAGAGCCCTTAATCACTTCAGGTGCCTTTCAATAAGTTTGGAAAAAAGAAGTAGAAAGCATTACATAAATTATACGAAATAAATACATTTACTATTGAACTCTCCATTAAGGTAACATTCCTTTTACTCAGTGATACTTAAACAACATATTATAAAATCCTCCAGTGTGAATGAATAACAGGTTATATAAAATTTATCTGTGAAAGCTTTCAAGTCACTCCATTAACAAAAAATATTCAATCCAAAACTCTGAAAGCTTAGGAGTTGTTGTCAAATATTTTGTTGACTACTTATCAGCTTTAGTAGGGACTTTGTTAAGAATATGAAATTTACTGCATAAGGCATGGAACATTTTGTGCATTCTTCCTTGATCAAAGACTGCAAGAGAAAATAGAAGAAAGGTTGGGTTTTTAAAAATATTTTCACTATTATCTTTAGAAAATCTACATTATGTTTACCTCTTGAACAAATAACTTAGTCTTCTGTGGCCACAAACAGGCTACTATATAAGGCTGAAATCTGACAATACAAAGCAAATTTATGCAGCTTTTAATGCAATCCTGCAATGCCTGAGACTGAAGAAGCACTGCAGGGCATTTGCTTCAGTTCCATTCAAGCTGAAAAGTGCTATCCAACCTYGAGCATCTTGAACTAGACAAAGTATGTAGGAGTAGCTCTATCATGCTGGGATGATCTGCTACAAATTTTGGAAAACAAAATGAAATACAGAAATTCCCAATACCATTCTACAGAAACAATAGATTGGATAACTTGTAAGGTCTCAACACATTTTAATTAACATCAAAACTTACATAAGAATTCATCACCTGAGCAACACCAATGAAGAATACTTAGCTTGATTCCAGTTCAAAAAGCAGCAAAAAAAAGCCCAGTATTTTTATATTTCTAAATATAAGAGAATATACATATTCTATTTATGTTTCTAAAGCAAGCTAAATTTGCCAATTCAAATTAAGTTTACTAGTTGAGGAAAGGAAACATAATTGCAGTATTTWTACTGCAATAATATTAATATTAGCTTATTATTATTATTATAAGCTTATAATTATTACAATAATATTAGCTTATTATTAAACTTATATTCTATATTCACTGTAGGAAGTCATCACTACAGCTGTGAAATTACCTTATAAATCCAAATTTAAACCAATGAGAAATTATAAAATTAACCCCAAACATCTTCTTACAACTTCAATTCTGAAACTACCTTATGACTATTAATACACTTAGTAATATTTATTTCCTCAATATTTTTAATCAGAGGATTTTGATGGTTTTCTGAACTTTATTAAAAACCCCATTAAGCAAAAAAAAAAAAAAACTGTATCCTTAAAAAAAAAAAAAAAAAAAAAAAAAAAAAAATTACCTGCAACTTCCAACATTTGAAAACAGTTAACTTACAAAATTCCCTAAGGTCCAAAGCACAACTTTTGGTGTTACTTTCCATTACAAAAGTGATTTTATTTTTCCATTCTTTTGTTGTTTGTTTTTAAACCAACTGTGCTGCAGCTGTGGCTATACAAATATCCATGTTTTTAAAACAGTACTTGTGTATTTTTTATTGTCTTCTTGTGGTAGTTAACTGATAGTGGATATTGCCAAGGTGGCACTACAGTTACTAAAATTGTTTGTCCAAGTTATACTGGAATTTTGGTAATATGAAAATTATTTCGAGGTTTCCTTTCCTTTTGAAAAAAGTGCAATTTTTGATGTAGCTTGTTTGCTTGTTTTTAAACAGAAATGCCAACATGAAGGGAATTTTTTAATGACACATCTTATTTTTCAATTCAGCTCCTTGAAAATAAAAATATGTTGCTGTTATTCATTATATTAGGTTACTATTAAGTGAAAATCTTCTACTGAAAAAGATACAAAAATAAGTAATAACATAAATATAACTTTAGATTCTATTATCAATGTGAAGCAGAATAATGAAGTTTAATTCACCCAGCAGAATGAACCAACATTAGAAGACACCAATAAATAAGGGACACCATTACAGTTTCAAAAAGTTAGGAAATGTGAAGCATTTGTGAAAGCTTGTAGGGCATGCAGTGATGAAGGGCAGAGGGACAGACAAAAACAGCTTCTGGCATCAGCTTCAGAATGTGAGATGGTTAATTTCAGAGCCTAGATCAGTCCTTCCCCCCACCCTCCCCTTTYATCTTTGAAGCCAATCATAAAGAGAGAATAAAGCCATCATTATAGAAATGAGSAAAAAAAAAATTCATTGAAGAGTGACATAGAAAGCACAAAACTAAGAAGAAAGTGAAAGCAGAAATCCCAGGGGCATGGTAATCCAAACGCCTACATTTGTTTCCATTTTGAAATCTTACAGCCACTGAACTGGAGAAATCCAAACAGAGCAGAAGCATTTTGGCACTGGCTCAAAGGCTGCTGAAGTTAATGGAAACACTGCCACAGATTTTGAATCAGGCCATAAATGTTCATTGTAACATCTCTATGTGCAATCTGCTTACTATTAATGACGAAGGCCCATGTCTTTTCCTACCAGGGATGAACAGAGCAACATGTGGCAAGAACGTCTCTAAAGGAAGATACTATCCCATTACTTTGGCAGAATGCAAAAGTGACCAGATCACAGTTCCCATTTAAATTTTGCTCTTAATGGTTCCTCTTCAAAGAACCAACACTTCCTACTGAAAATCTGGCTGTTGATATGTTTCTAAAGCAATCTGAGCTAACTAGGAAACTCTTTTAAAATGAAAAAATATAATACTTTAGTGATCAGGTTATTATCAATTCTTTTGACACCACAGTAAGAAGAAATGAGTATGAATTTATTAGCAAACAGAAAACTATAAAAATGAAGGATTCKGTCATTGTCCTTTAATACGTTAAAATTGTTTGGCACTGTTTTTAAAAATATTAAAAAATTCTGATTGAAGCTCACTTCTTACAATACAATAAAATATGAATAAGATTTAACCATGCTCTGCTTTAACTGATTTCAAATTCTAAGCATTTTCTGAAAAAAAAAAAAAGGTAAATAAAACCTATTAAAATCAATCAGGTCATTAATAAAACTAACTGATTTTGTGCCTAGAGGACATGAAAATGCAGATATGGGAAGGTTTCGGCAGTATTTGTAGTTTGTTAGATGTTTTTCACATCAAAAAAGTCATACTTAAAAAAGAAGCTGAAAAAAGTGAGTAAGTGGCATGAATTCAGGCATTATTGACACATTATCTTAAACAAAACTGATGTTATTAAATTTGGTTCATCTTTTCTGAGACAAAATCTATTWCCATATGTATTTAAAAATATTCATATTCTTGTTATTATTTATAATTTTTTTTCTTAGCATAAAACTCTGAAGGAAATGTTTTTCCATACTTGCATAACATCCGTTGCTCTAAGTTTATTTAGTTATGCAGTTTGCCAGAACATTGGGCCAAAACAGATAAAATTCCCTTAAAAACATAAATAAAATGAGATTGAAGAGTATGTACAATAAAATATAAGCATTATTTTGGGTAAAACACACAGAATATTTATGTGAATATTGCAGATAAAGTTATTAAGGTTCTTTGAGCCTGTATGTAGTCAGTAAAGGATATACTAAAATAACATCTCTATATTAATAAAATAAAATAGCATACAACTAAGTAGAGTTTAAGCTCTCTTTGCAAACTTTAGATCATGGGACATGTTTCCCATCTGCAACTGCAGATAATCACAAAGAGCAGTGATACATGTTCTATAGGCATGTTGTGACATATAGGAAACTGTTATACAATTACAAGCCTTAATGTGCAACCAACTACTGCCACAGCAGATACYATAGTCCCAGTTATGCCCTACTTTTTAAAATATTCACACAGAATCAAAACACATATTCCATAGAAGATCACCTGCAGAGGTGATATTCAAAACATCATTTCAGACTGAGAAAGCATTTTGAAATCCAAAATGCTAGCATTAACTAAAAATAAGTTTAAAATATTAAAAAGAATTTATTTAATATCCTATTATCTGCAGCTCATTTAAACCTCTGTATCTTTAAAAAAAGCCTTCAATATGGAGTGTTCCTTGAGGAAGCAAACTAATCTATAACATTACAAAATCAGAAAAAAAAAATCCATACCCCTGGAATGTGGCAAATATAAATGAAGATTTCAGCTTTTAGAAAAAAAAAAAAAAAAAAAAAAAAGATAAAGCAAACAAGACATATAAGAAAACCCAAACATTAGGTTTGAGGGAGAAAGTTTGTAGCATATCAATCCCTTTACCTGATGCTGTTACCAGGAGTCTGTCTGAATCACATGGTCTACAGGATGAAGCACTAACAGGGTTTATGGAGGAGCTACAGGCAATGGCGGTGGGAATGACAAAGGAATTTTCTGAACATGCAGGTTGGTTCAGTCCAGGGAAGTGGGAAGGCCAGGCACCCACCTGAGATGAGGCTAAGGCTGGTATGGCACAGCCTGCAGGTGCCACAGATAAATCTATAGCAGGTTTTGGTGGCAGCTGAGGTGAGGACTTAGAAATAATTTCCTCATTTATTACCCTGATTCCTTGTGGTGAACTTGAAAGAGGTGAGGTCATGGTTTTGTTGTCAGTTTTTGCACTTGTATTTGGGGATCGATTAAGCTGTGGGTGTGGTGGAGAAGGAGCCTGTGAAAGMCCTGGTTTTTTAGGAGGAATAGGTGGAGGGTTTCCTCTGTCAATTCTGGATACACTTGGAGTCTTTAAAGTCATTCTACCGACTGGGGGACAAGAGGCAACTTCCACTGAATGTGATGTCCCTGGCCGTGGGGGAGTGCTACCTTGAGGGCCGGTAAATCTTGAAAGAGCTTGGGTAACAGTATTCCGAGCTGCCTGTTTGGCAACTAGGTTGTCACGACTAGTAGGAGATACATCCCTTGAGGGTGGGCTTTGGGTTGTGTTTCCATTTTGGTCTTGATCATTTGCATTTGCCTGAAATCTAAATCTAGCTGCTTGGACTCGTGGATTTAAGCCAGTAGTGTTGGCAGATGGTGAATGCAAACTGTGTATAGATGAAGTGAGCGAGGAATTCTGAGCTGTGGCAGTTGGTGTGGTAGGGGTGCAAAGAGAATTACTATTTGAAAAAGGGGAAGTGCTATTTGATAAATCAGGGGATGAGCCTGTACTCGGTCCGTTTTCTTCAATTCTGCTTTGACTCTGTGCAAGAACAGGAGTCGTGGGAGGGAGAAGTTCACTAGATGAAGATTGCCTATCAATGACAGGCTTCACTAATGCTGCATTGGCACACACATTCATTTTTGTATTGCCAGACACTAGTGGGCTCACTGTAGAAGGCTTTATAGAAACAGCTGAAGGCAACTTCTTAGCATTTTCTATGCTACTGTCCATCATTACAGTATCTGTTTGGCAGGCAACAGTTCTTGAACTTGGCTCCTCTGTTTCAACTGAAACAGAAACAAGATTCCTATCGTTATTTTTCTGAGAAAGATTAGCTTTACTTTCATTCTCCTTTTTTAATTGCTCAATCATTTTGATCATTTTATCTCTTTCTTCTCTGAGGTCGCTGGTGTGTGTTTCCTCTTTATGAAGTTTGGCACGCAACTGCTCTCTTTCTGTGTCAAACTCAGACAGCTGCTTTTCCATTTGAGCTTCCATTTGTGTACTCCTTTGTTTCTCAGCTGCAAGAGACTCCTCCAATTCAGTGGCCTTTTTCTTTTCCTCTTCAAATTTTGACATCATTTCTTCCAGTTTCTGGGCTTCTTCTACAATTCTGCCAGACAACTGCTTACACTCTTTCACTAGCATCAATACTACATGCTTATTCTTTCCACGTTCTTCTTCAAGACGAGCAGATAGCTTTTTGTGCTCCAGCTCAAGAGTCTGTAACTGAGATTTTTCCATTTCCAACTGTAAGGAAACATAGAAAAGAATTTTCCTTAACAAYTCTTATTTCATAACAACCTGACACTGGTATTTTAATGTTGGAGAGTATGACCAAAATGAACCCAGGAAGGTGATTTGTGATATCTAAGACAAGTGCATATCATCTTATACAAGCAAAAGAAAGGAGGAGCCATCTCTGAACAGCAATTTAGAAACTAAGGAAACTTTTTTACTTTCCTCTGTTGACAACAAAGGGACTCTCCAAAGTGGTTAAATGCTTGTGATTCCTGAGTGATGGGGCTACCTGTTCTCCAGAAATTTGACAAAAGACATAACATAAAATTATCTTGATAAAGAAATCATACACAAGTAAGAGAAGAGCTTTGAAAAAAATCTTTGATGCCAGAAATGAAAGGGTTTAGGTTTAATCTCTTCCTCCAACTGAAGGAGATTAAGTCCATCATGAACATAATTGGTATCCTGCATCTTGTTTCAACATTTATAAATAAAACATTCATTACTGACACCAACTTTTTGGCACAGGCACAAATGCGTTCCTGTGCTCACCCAGAGTGGAAAGTCTTATTGACATCAGTGATGTATAAACTATGTTGTAAGCTAGAATTAAAGAACTACCGACTAAAATGCAGATAATGGATAAGAATAATTTCCCCCCTTATTTGTACAGTCATTGCCTCTAATTAATTTTGCCTACTGTTTATGCTTTTATTCATAGACCCTCTTCTAGAAAAGCAATGGAAAAGTATGTTATTACAGCATTTTATAAAACACCTCTGAGGAAGAAATCATYGTGGAAAATTATACCTACATTTTAAACATCATCTTGGTTCAAATACTTCAAAACCTGTTTAGCAGTGGAAGGGGTGCATTGGTGTTTTGCAGCTTTATCCTAGGTTCAAACTCTCTACAATGCCTTTCACACAACCACACCCACTCTTACTCAGAAAYAGTATCATAGCAGAATGTTTTGGGTTGGAAGGGGACCTTGAAGTTCCAACCTCTCTGCCATGGGCAGGCACACCTTCCACTAGACCAGGTTGCTCAGAGCCCCAAAAAAGAGTGCTAAACATATGAAAAATAAGGCATGGCATTATCAGCCACTGCTAAGCAAACCGTATCAACAGCGATATTTGTTCAGCTTTGTTAATGAAAGTACAGATGCAAATTAAATTCACAAGCTAGTATAATGACACTATATTTAGGAATGGTCCCAATCATAGTACACAGGTGAAAAAAACCTTATTTTTTCTCAATTACTTCTCTGCTTTTTCAAAGGGTACAACAGCATTTGCATGGTTCACTAGCATTTCAGAACAAGTGAAGCATCTGACTGTTCCTTTTCTTTGTTAAAACAGGTACAAAAATAATGAGAAATGTATACAATTTCTAAAGCTTGGAGATGTAAAAAGATTATAGTGAAAATATTTTTGTCAAGACTTTCTATACTTTATTATTCTACTATTTTCCTTTCAGATGAGGTTCTGGTTCTATAAATTAAGTGTTGTGAAATTGTATTACTTCCAAATAATTACAAACAGATTTTAATATATAACTGGCATGAAATCAGCTTACCATACTATTATAATACCTTATTTGTAAGCATTGCATTTAAATGAAGGATTCCTAATGTAAATGTAAATCCTCTATTTGATTTCAGAACACAAAAGCAGCATTACTTTCTCATTTTACATTGTCTCCTATGTCTCTCTCTCTCTCCCACTTGTTCTTCTTTTGGCCCATCTTGAATAGGGGAAAAACTCTGAATATTTACACAGCATTTTTTTCTTTAGATGACAGATTTGGAACTAGCTGCAATTATCTATGTGTTTATAAACTAACTAGAACCTGATTTTTCCAAAATGTACTATATTCTTATACTGTACCATATCAGTAATATAAACATTTGGAAATGTGTCCGAGAAGGATTTGAAAAAAGGACAAAAAAGAGGTAGAAAAGGATACTGAGAAAAAAATATAGTGTCCCACAACTAACCGCAAAGGCTCTTCAAAGGTGAGAGACATCATGCCTTGAAAGAAAATGTTGAGTAAGCTTGGTTCACATAATTAAATGAAAAATAGACAGAGGGATATTCTAACAGCAATATCCTTTGGAAGGACCCTTAMAATGAAAACAGTCAAATTCTTCTTGGTAATGGCCGGGGGGGGGCGTGCATAATAAAAGGTTACAGAAAAGAAAACTTGCCCTTTGAGAGGCTCAGTCTTGGAAAAAAGTACCTCACAAGGATGCCAATGCAGAAAAGCTGCAGTATTGCCATCCCTGGGGGTTTTCATGACAAGCAAGACAAATTCACAGATGACCAGACGTACTGCTGATGATAATGTGCTTTAAGCACAAGGTTAGACTAAATCATACCAATGGGCCCTTTCCAACCCACGCTTGCCTTTCTTTGAGCATGCATCCCAATATTAACTCCTCTGCAAACTCTCAACAAATCAAGAACTGTCAYTTTGATAATCTGTTTTGTGTTCCCATGAAAACTCAAAATTAATTTTCACAGCAGCTCCAAGAGAAGCATTCAAAGAAATGGAGGAGGTTGAATACTTAACACAAAGCAGATGACATATGGGAATTAGATGTTTGTATATGGTAAGCCTGTGACTTACAGTCCTTTGTGCACGTACTTGATTTTTCTACGTTTTGGTATATTGTTAYACCTTGTTTTTTAAAATAGAAATTTTATTCATAGAATACTTTCGAGGTGACTATATTCACAGATATTAAGTCCTCCTAGGAATAAGAGCTCAGTCTGAGCCTGTTTAAAGTTCAGTAATACCCAGAGAAAATAAACACAGCTGTACAGAGGCATCATTATTTAGAGTGGGTCAGGGAAGCAATAGCAAACACAAAAATAGAGGTATCCCACATTTAGAGGAGGAGGAACTGCTCTTGGAGGGGAGGGGGGTGGTGTGCAGCTGGCTTSTATTTAGGTCACATTTGTCTAGGCTGATTTCTTTTTTTACACTGCGTCACCCTGTCTTTTGAACATTTTTGGAAGTCCCTTAAAACAYCACCATTATCCTCTTCCACAGAAATATTTGAGAGATGAAGAACAGACAGAAAAATGCAGAGCTAAGAAAAGGTAAAACACTGAATGAATGGTTTGTGAATGAATGGACATGGTTGAGAGATACATCATCTGTTGCCACAAACGCAAGGAGTTTCAGAGTGTGTCCTGTACAAATAGAATTTCTAACTGAGTTTAAAAGAGGAATATGTAAGTTCTGTAGAGTCATGCACAAAGCTGTTCAACATCATGTAGTTTGTTWACTGCCCTAAATCCTTAAAATTAAGATTTAAAGAAAAAAAGGCTCACGTATTCTTCTAGGAAGCAAAAGGATTCTTTCCTGTATAAATGGACTTTGATGAAGAAAWGACAAAAAAGGAAAAAACCTGAATTTAAGTATCAATACACTGACATATTCCCAATATGTGAGGCCATCTTAAGTGCATGTATCTGTCCACATAATAAAAGCCAGAGGTAGATGAAGAATTTAGGTACAAGGAGAGACTTGTGGCCATGCACTGAAACAAGGAAAAAATCCAACTGTGCTGGTAGGTATGTCAGGGTTTCTCCCAAGAGCCTTTTTCAGACAGAAAAAGTAATTTTTTCTATTTACTGAAAAAGCATATAAGAAAGAAAATTAAGAGTTAAGAGTTCTCAGAAAGAAGTGTGAGATACATATCAGTAACAGTTCACTCCACATAAAACTGTTTGAAGACTTACATATCTTACATAAAGTCTAGTAACATTCTATTTTTTTTCCTGTTTTCCTGAGGTCTGAACAGAGCAATGATGYTTAAACTAAACAACAGAGCTAAAGTAACAACAAAATGTTTGCTGGTTTAATTTAAGCATGTATTTCCAGAAACTTCCAGTACTTTTGCCTGCACGTTTTTTCCCAAAGAGCAATCACCACCAAAATCAACTTTATGTCAATTGTTTTGACGTTCTATCCATCTTATACCCAGTGAAGATGATGAAACACATAAAAAACTTTTTTTTTTTTCTATTTATTCAAAAATATCTTGTCTAAATTGGTTTGTTGTATTACTGTTTCCCTTCTTTCCTCTCAGAACCCCCTCCCCAATGCATTCATATTTAGATATGTTTTAGGAACATTTAGGTTCCTAAATGGTGAAATTCCATATTGGTGAAATACATGACATCAACCAATCATTCACTTTCAAAATGACATTGTTTTGCCACCAATATGGCACTTTTTTCTGCAACACACTTGATCCAAAATAATTTTCTTTTTACAGCAAATGTTCTAAATATGAAAAAAAAAGTATTTTAAGAATTATAAATAATTTTTACTGATTTATTAAATAGAGCTACCTAATATAAAATGCAAATGAATTATTTATTTTATGCTATTCAGGTTAGAACAAAAATAACAATAGGTCCTCAAGGCTCCAGTGGTATTGGTTTAAAAATATATTGTGATGATGCTATCTCAGCTCACACTGAGCTGTTGACTTATATTTCCACTGTATCAACTCGTACCAGTTATACTTTTTCCATAAATAGAACTAAATTCACAGAACAAATGCGGTGTGCATAAAAAATATCACCAGAAAACCAGCATCTCACTCTATGTGACAATTAAGTGGTAAGATTTTAACACTTGTAACAATAAGCAAGACAAAGATGGAAATTTTAAAAAGTGACAAGGAAGAACAAATGAGGAGAGGGAAAAGGATAAAGTAAATAGCAGGATACCTTCTTTTGTCTGTTTTCAGCAGCAGCCAACTGAGCTGACATTCTTTCTTGCATTTTCCTGCAGTGAGCCATAACAGCTTCTAAAATGGACAGAGGRTTCATGCATATTGGCTTCTTTTCTTTATCACCAGCACCTGCCTCAAAGTCTCTCTGAAGAGCCAGAAATGGGTCGCTCAGATTAAATCTTCCATACCGCTCCTGGATAAAAACCTCTTTGCGCCGGGCCTAACAGAAAAAAAAAAGCAAATCAAAACCAGAGAAATAAAACGAAATACATTCTTTGAAGTACATCCACACATAGAAGAAACTTAGACTACAGGGAAAGTAATATACTCCATTTTAAAGTTTTAAAATATTTTCTTTAGATATTTATTTACAAGCTCTAAAAGAAAAATTCGCCTCAAAAAATCAGAAAAAAAAAACCAGAGTGCAGAGAAACACCATGAGAAAGAGAAATCCTCCAAAAAAGGAGAAAAACATTTCTCTGTTACTTGGTTCAAATTCAGTTTTAAAGAACAAAGGAATGAAAAAATGAAAGGAAGAATAACACAATTCTGAGATACAGAAGAGGAGGAAGAGGCCAAATGCTTACCCAGTGGGTTAGCAGATCATTTGGAAAGATTGAAGTTAAAATTTTAACATATGAAAAGTTAATGAAAGATAACACACATTTTACGGCCTGAGAAAACAAAGAAGAACATAAGAACTATGTTAGAAAAACTCCCCAAAGACTACAAGTAACTACCTTAGTGAATGCCCAGCTTTTTCCTATATATCGTCTACAAGATTGAAATGTTGTTGTAAATGAGAATCTGTCTGGGTAAGAAACAAGTTTGCCTACATATTTTGATGCTTGAATACTTCTAGTTTGCTTTTCAATATGATAGTACAAATAAAAAGTGAAAATATTTATTAAAAATACCGGGTCTTTGGGAGCATAACTTCTGAAAAAGCTGACAGTTCATTCAGACCTAAAGTCTAGTTTGGCTTATAAAGTCAGGTAGTGACTGGTTAAAGAGACAAAAATAAACTGATAGAACCTACTTATTCTTTATAAAGTGCCTTGCAAGTAACCCCTAATTAGCTGAATGAGTCTAATATTTTAATCCCTTAATTTTTAACTTATAAAATAAAACAGTTCCAAATGTAATATAGCAAAACCAGAGGGAGTGGCTGTATTTGTAAGTAGTGGTTCTACAGGATGAAGTTACAGGACAATATGTAGCTTAGGAATTGAACCTTCATGGTAAGGAAACCATCAAAACTAAAAATCTTACCATAAATGGATTAAATTGCTCATCAGCCAAGCAARATGATAAATCCAAGCCGGTTAAGAATTTAAATGGAGAGCGATGCAGAGTCCATATATAAATTATCAACAATTTAAAAGCCACTTAGTTTATATAAAAAAGTGAGACATCAAAGGAAAAAACAGATGTAGCAGGTCTGCTGTAAATATAAAAAGACCACCAGAACCCTCATTCTTAAAGCCAGAGAAAAAGCCAAGAAGATTAMCTGACCTTAGAGGCAAAGGCAATCACTTGTGTCTTTATGGAAACTGATTGCCAACCACTGAAATGATGTGTATTTTCAATTTTTTTCTATGACCCATGACCAGCTGTCCTCTTGGCACATACTACATACATGTAATACGAATATATTTTTTTAAATGTTTTCTAATATGCACAGCAATTAATAGAGCAAGGCAAAAAGACTCAGGGTGCACTTGCCAAAATGGCAAGAGAACCAGGGGTTCAGATTCATAACGCAAGGAAAGAATAAAACTATATAATAGGGATGAGCTCCATCTGAATGAAAATCAAAACCAGAATTAAAAGGTGTAGGAAAATGTGGAAGCTAAAAACTGTGGAAAAACCAATAGATCTCAAATACCACATGGTTTGGGATRACAGAATGGCTGAGGCCAAAGTGCAGAACCTCATGCAGAGGTTAAAACAGTCTGGCAACTCTCAGACTATAGTCATCAATTAAATGTAAAATATAAAAACAAATGCTTCCATGTCTTCATATAAGAACCGAAAATATAAAATACAATCATGGGATGAAAATACGATTTAAAAAGAAGGTACCAGAATAAAAAAACAAAACAGAAAATTGGTAGAAAGGARTTGAGAAGTATTTTCCCAAAACTTAGGCACCAAGTGACAAAAAGACAAACTAGGCTTGAGGTTTTTTACAGGATTCCTCCAGCCTCTAAATAATACTTATGTCCCTTTGCAAATCACTAAAGTACATCAGATGTGAAAAACAGAACTGCTAGAATCAGAATTATTTTTCTCATATTGTCTTTCTTTCKGAATTTCAAGTCATAAGAGTTAGCAGCAGTATCAAGATATCTGTTTTTTTATGGCAGTCATCTGGGGAATACACAATCTAAAATCATACAGGCAATTATTCATTTCAAAGAGTCTCTGCACAGTTTGGTAGCTGTGTTCAAGACGCATTAGCTGTGTCTCATATATTAACTTCAATTGTACAGCAATATATAGAGAAAACAACATCTAAACTGTTTATTTGTGAATAATTAACTGAATTCATTTTCAAACAGAGCGTTTTCAAAAACAGACAGAATATTCACCCACTATAGGAGGTCATCAGGACTACTGCATTGTGAAAGATGTTATACRAATTTATAAACCATCAGCTTTAGTTTTCTGCACTTAGTTTTTTTGCACAGATATTAATCTTTCAAGGAAGGACTGAGATTGGAGGTATTCAGAAYTGTGAAAAGATGTCCACAGGAAATTATACTTTTTTCTGCCTATATCAGTAGTACACAAAATGATGACTTAAGACTTGAGCTAAATCCTCCATCAGGTAATGCTAATGACAAGCGACAGTAGGCACAGACAAAGCAAGACAAGATATATAAAACCAAAGATAAAATCCCTTTAAAAAGCTAATTCATGAAATTCACTTTTGCAATAGAGCAAAAGATTAAACTTATTTATAACAGCTTTTTAATTCAGTCAGTAAAAACATCACATTTATTCAGAATAAATCCTTTTAAATCCTTACACAAGACCTGAAACATTAAACAAGGAGACTAAAATAGTTACTACTTAAAAGAAACTAACTTCAAAGATTCTTTATGGCTGACCTGTAACATGATKTTAGATGGAATACCAAAAAAAAAAAAAAATACAATAAACCTAAAAACTTCTTCAGAGAGGAGTGAAAAATGATCAAAAGGTACAACATAGCTTCTCTTCAAGGAAGAGCTAAGTGGAAATAGGACTTTTCAGCGTGAAACAGAGACTATCAGGAAGACAGGTGCTTGAGGTCTGCAGRCTGGCAGGACAAGTAGCAATCATTCCACAATCCAATGAGAGAAATTTAAGTTGGACACAAATGCTTTTCACTGAGAGCAGATAAGCACTAGAACATGTTGCCCAGGGAAAGCACAAAACTTCTATCACTGGAAGATTCCCCAAGATAGGTTGGATGAAGTCATCTGMAACTCAATCCATGTTTGACCTTAGTACTCCTTTAAGACGTAGATTGATTGGACTGAACCATCTCTCGAGATGCCTTCCAACCTAAATTACTTCATATTAATGATTTCTTCTAGGACTGGTCTGTTTTTTGTTTCTTTTTTTTTTTTTTTTTAGTTTGTAGATGCTGGTAATCTTTTCAAGTAACAAATGACAAAAACGTGCTCTCAGAGGGAAGAAAACCAAACAAATACTTATTGGTAGAACAAGTCTTATGTCTTGCTTTGGATGATGAAAATAGTTTTTAGGACTTGGGAAACAGAACTTTTAATCTAGGATACTTTCAAAACTAAAAAATCAGTTCTAAACGATCCCTACAGATTACGCAGCTATACAACACAAAGGGAAGATTTATTCTCAAATCTTCTCTCCTAAGTCTGCAGCCAACAAGAATCTGAAGGACCAGGCTGTTAAGGTAAACTGTTTCTTTTATGACTCCCTCGGGGAGCCTGTCTCCTACCACATACAGCAAAACATCTCACTCATCCTACACCAAACTTCTTCAACTTACCTCAAATTATCTACAAGCTCCCTCATGAAAACTTCAACTTCTCAACCTGACCTTTTTGCAGTCACTGATCCCATTTATCTACTGGCAGATGAAGATGTGAAGTGGGGTGTGCAGGAAGAGGAACAAAAGGACTGAAGATAGCTGCATAGTGGCCCGTGGGAAAAGCTGCAAATCCAGTGTAAGAACTGGTCTGTAATTATTTGTTTCCTCCATTCCAYTTCAGAAGAAAACAAAAATCTGTTTTCAGTGACCAAATGGAGAATTATTAAATCTAATTAGACTTTTCCATGTTATTGAAACAAGAATTCAAGGGGGCAGGGAGGTCTCCAAATAGTATCCATCTTACTGTGGACTTACAGCTAAAAAGCATAAAGTTAGGAAAAAGAAATTCGATCAATTAAAGTATTTAAGAAATAAACCAAATAATGAAAACCAAAAAACTAGCCATATAAGTTATATTCTTTGTTTTATTTGCTTAATTATTYAGGTTGCTCTTAGTTGCCCACATTTTTTGAAATGAGTTTTCATAACCAGCAATTGAATATACAAAAGCAACAGTGCTTTTAAGGTTAATACTGTATTTTCCCCCCAATGTATCTCAGAGTTTCCTCTTCATTTATGTGCYAAGCTAAGAGAATTCAGCAGGTCCAAGTCTTCCATGCAGCAATTGATGATAAGCATCAAAAATAGGACTGCATRTCCTACACTATTGAGGAACAACGGAACTGAATTTAAGCCGCCTCAGAATCCTTAAACAAAATTTCCTTCCTTTCAAGAGTAYTTGTTGCTCTGATTAATTTCCTTTTCTACATATATGAAAATTATTTCAACAGATGTTGAGAGGTTCATATTAATGTTTTCTTTTGACATATAAATTAGGGAGTGGTAAAAAGTTTTCTAAAACTAACCAGCACAGAAGAGCAAGCAGTGAAAACTTATTTTATGTGTTATGTCAAAGATGAGGTTGAGCACTTAATTCCAAATAAAACTGAAAGGATAATAAATTTTTTTAGAAGTGGAAGATGGCTGAAAMGGAACATGTTTATAAGTCTACTTCAGTGAAATTATACGGTTTCTTGAAGTAATTTGTTGCAGCTATTCAATTAAGCAAATGAGTATATACTCACAATGAAAGCAGTAATTTCAGATACACCTGCAAAATACCAGACTAGAAGATATTATGCCTTACTATGATTAATTAAGAATGACTCTTTTAAAAAATGCTAGCAATTTTCTTACATAACTGGTTTTGGGGACTTAGTTGGCTTTTTTAGTTGCCTTTTTTTTAGTGCAGATGTAAATGAACATTTTCAAAGTATCATGAGATGTTACTTCCATATAAAATTGTATAGCAAACACTAAAAATGGAAATGTAAACATCAATGATTGCTGAGGAAACAGTTATTTTTCAGCATGATTTCTGTCAATGAACATGTAGTGCTCAATTTCTCCTTACAATCTTAAATGCAGTTTCAATTCCTCTCTTCGGCACAGTGACAGTGGATAGCTACACAAAATCTACATGGGAGTTAAATTCTAATGAACTGTCTATTATATGAAAATACAATTCAAGTGTCTGTTTCCATGTTAAACGACAAGGATTATAAGAACAAAAAMTTAGGTGTCCATTTTAAGGACGAAAGAAATGGAAATTCTCTATAGAACATTGATCGTAAGAGGCCATTAGTTCACAAAGAGTGAAAAGAGTAGAATTGAGAAATTGCAGGATACAATCAGCAACTTAAATAAAAGCAGCATACAGGTTGATTATGCTCTGACAGACCTATATAATTGCTTTGTATTATAAAGACATGCTCATTATGGATGACTGACAAGGATCATGAAACAAGTCATTCAGTAGAGGTACTAATAAAAAAAAGAAAATATACCCAGTTAGTAATTAGTAATGTGAGACACACATAGTCATAAAAAGCATTCAAAACTATCTTGGAGAAGCAGCTCAGTCATAAGCCATGCAAATAAAGCAATGAAATTTGTTACAGTACAGTATGAGATATAAAGAGTTTTCCTAGAAAAGTTATTCCAAGTATGAAACTAATATCCAAAAGCTGCATTATTTTCTTATTCACAACAACCCACTCAACTTTTTAAAAAAACTGTAATTTGCAAAGTATCCTTTTCTCTCAGAATCACACAGCTTTAAATGTTTTTAAGCTTTTTAAAAGCATTTTTCAAGGTAAAAAGACAGCTCTGAATAGAAGTCTGCATGTTGTTTTACGAATACTATCCACAGTATTCCAGCAGAACACACTTTCTGTTTCATGTAAGTATCCAAAGATTATATTGCCTTTCTTTTCTCTGCAGTGAAAAGCTTCCTTGATAAAAGTACGAAATGCCATATTGAAGCAGAATTATACAACCAAGGTAATGATCAAGCCTGAATTTCGTTACGGGTCCGACTCCATAAAAGGAGAGTATTATCCACTAGCACCACATTATTATTACCACAACATTGGTAAATAGAACAACCTCCTTCCCTTTTTCCCTGTTACTTGACAAAAACCTCCATGAAATGAAGCAGTACAGACAGATATATATTTCCAGTTCTTCGTAATTGATTTTCTTCCTTACTGTAATGAAAACTCACTATTTTGAGGTTGAAGATTTTAAAATGAAAATGCCATATCACAAAGTTAAGATCAGTTACTAACAGATCAGTCCCAGCAGAAAAAAAAAACAGTGCAGTGAGTATAAAATATTGTTCACTTCACACAATGTAAAAGGTGAAATTCAGGCCTTGCATTAAGTTTCTAAATGAAAAAGAAGAAAAARTTCAAGTCATGAAATAACATGTGTTCTTGATTGAGAAGAGCCATCTAGAAGCTCCATATAAAGATTGCATTAGACCTTTTTCATGACAGCTTTGTTGTCTGATGCTTAAACATTTGAAAATTACAGGCCAATATTTTGTCAGGAAGTATCACTGTTTGATGCTCTGATTATCTAACCGCCCAGACATTTATTTCTGAAAATAATACAGATTTTCATACTGATAATGAGTCTCAGCTGATAGAAAAGACTTCAGCCCTCCAGTTACTTTAAATAACCATTTGTCATCTAGACTTTCCTGCATGTTCAAATTTATAGTTGAAATTCATGCAAATCAATTCATAATTCTTTGCATGGAAATCTGTCAGCCATTCTTCTGAAGTGCTGAAGGAAATCTGACTTAATCTCTAACCAAAATAGAGCACTTTAGCCTTCACGCTTAGCAGTTAAAAAAAAAAAAATTCTTCAGCTCAAGAGCAAAACATACCAAAGACATTGATTTCATTAAATCAATCTGGGTCTCTGTTTAATTTTTAGTATTTAGTTTTTTGTATTTTCAAGCATCAAAATCTCAGTTAAGATACCATCCCATATCATCACTGCATGGCAATTAAATTATTACCAAGCTTTAGGTATTTTAATGAAAAAGTATACATATTATGTATTTACAAAGCCATCATCAGGCAGAGTCAACAATGGTTCATAAATGGAAAGGGCTGTTTAACTAGTTTCATACCCTTCTATGTAAAATTAACCACCTTGTGAAAGAAAGGAAGGTGGTAGATGCAGTTTTCCTGGATTTTAGTAAGGCATTTGATACTGACCCTCACAGCTTCCTTCTGGACAAGYTCTCCAGCTGTGGGATGAGCAGGTTCAGAATGCAATGGGTGAAGAACTGACTGTAGGCTTGTAGTGAATGGGGCTACAAAWGGATGGTGTCAGTCTTTAGCAGTTATTCTTCAGGGCTCAATCCTAGGGACAGTTCTCTTCCACGTATTCATCAATGATCTGGATGCAGGAGTCAAATGCACCATTAGCAAGGCTGCTGATGATAGCAAACTGGGAAATGCTGTTGACTGTCTTGAGGACACGAGGCCTTGCAGAGGCATCTAGGTAGTTTGGAACATTGGGCAGTGTTAAATTGCAACAAGTCCAAATGYCAGATTCTGCAYCTGGGATGGAGCAATGCCAGGCACAAGTATAAACTGGGAGAGGAGTGGCAGGAGAGCAGCCCTGCAGAGAGGGATCTGGGGGTCAGTGTAAAAGGAAAGAACTGATATGWGTTCATTGCACTTTAGTGCTGCTATCAGTAAAATTACCTGTACCACTTATTAGCATAGAGGAAAATGACAATGCAAACAAGGCACTATTTGACTTCTACTTCTTGGTTCACTTCTGCCACCAAGACCAACAACTGCCATCATACTGTCTACAACAAGTAACAGTCTGTTACACACAGTTTACCATCTTCTGCTCCTCCTTCTACATAACTACCATTTTTCCAAGACACCTGCTACAGAACAGGCTGCCTTACTGGCTGCCAGGAACCTCCAAGGCCTTCTGTGTGCTCTTAGCTCTATTATGGATACATGGGATTCATATATATATGACAAATTTTCAATTTATATTTTAAGTTCCCAGCTTAGAACAGCTACTGTGGGTAGTTGCATAACTCCCTTTGATAGATTATACTTAATACATACGTAACTTTTCTCCCTATCAGTCAATCTGAGAACAACTAAATTATAAGAATCCATTCCCTTTTTCCTGATAGCTCCCAGATTTCTTCACTTCTAACGCTAGAATTCAGTCTAGAAGTCCAAAATCTTACAGTACAATTATTGCTGATTTTGTGCAGTAGTTCAGGATAAAAAACTTCATTCATACACAAGTGAGAGTTATTGTGTTGGTAATAATTCTATTTTGATGTGTAACTGTCACATTACAGGCAAAACCAAGTACCACCCTCTGACAAGATGCAAAAGACAACAAATAACATTAAAAGGATCTGAAAACCCTAAGTGACAAACCCAATTTTTTCAAACTAAAAACTCAACTTACAGTAGACAAAAATCTGTCTTAGACAACTGAAAGAAGCCCTTTAGCTAGAAAGAACTCACTGGTGAGCAGACAGGCCAAAGYTGACAATTATTGCTGGTAAGTATCTACAGCTCTCCTTGCAATTATTTTTTTTCCAAGGAACATCACTTAAATGGCAGAGCTGAGAATGAAAGGCCACACATTTTGCAAAGAAATTCCAATATAATTCTCMATTACCCACCAAAAATCTAACATAATCATACAAGATACCATTGTGATAAAGTATGATAAACTCAGGGTAATRTTGTTTAATCTATATATATGCTTACAGAATTGCAAAAGTGGTATAGAAATATGCATTAACTTGACAGTTATCATCAAAACAGTTCATGTTTTCAGTGTAAAATAGAACTGTACTGGTCAGTGTGTTTAATCACTGTTGGTCAAAACTGAAAAACTAGTTTAATAATCAAAGCATTCCACAATGCACAGCTCAGGACTAGAAAGCAAACTAGCTTAAGCAAAAAAATGCATYGTTTGGGAAGAAAAAGTCTCCACATGCCTGTGGTCCTGCCTTTTGGACAAAGATATACTTAGGACTAACTGGTGTCTGTTCAGCTCACAACGTCCAGGAGCACTCTGCGAGGTAAATCAAAGTAAGGTTGGGACAATGGGGACAGTTTCTTCAAAAGCATGCTCTTAGTCAGAATGCTAAGGTAGGCTCACTCAAGCAGTTCCTTCACACACACTTATTTAACAGATGAGTAAAAAATGGCCTTTATCATCAAAAACTCCAGCTTCTTATAAGCCACCCACAATATCTGAAACAATCTCGTAACTCCAAAACAAGTGATCCTCCTGTTATCCTCCCTTTTGGAATTCTTGTGTTAAAATACGAATTTCTCACGCAATTGAATACTGACATCCCTGTAATTCTAAAATTATTAACAGGAGAGCTGGAAACTGAAAACTGGCATTCAACCTGAAAACTGGCATTCAACATACTATGCATTAGCTATGTGAAAGAAACATTGTGAAAATCTACATGGTAATCTCTACACTCTCTTAAAAGCTGTTTCTCCTTGTTTTTAAATCTTGCATTTTTAGACTGCAAGATTTTTAAGTAAAGCTATTAGAATGGGTTATTAAACTTTAATGTGGATATGAAATATTGTTACRGGATGCACTAATTTCTGTCTTTTGACCTACATACTTAATTACATTCATATTTGTACCTTCATTACAAAATTCAACCACTATTCTTCAAGAACTCATGCACCTCGCTAGCGGAAGTCACAAATTATCTTATATGGATTTTCTACTTGGACATAATATAGAAACTATGATTTATTTGTAGCTCTATTGATTAACCTGCAGGCCAGTCAAAATCCTTACATTCAGGAAGATAAAATTCAGGCAGAACTAACTTCTACAGCAGAGACTTTTCTTATCTTTTTATAAATTTAGATAGTCTAACTCAAATAAATTAACAAAGTCTGATTTTCCCTAACTCTGTACTCTACAGTTCCTATACAGTGCTCAATAAAAGACAGCACAAATCTCTGCCTTCCCTTCCAATAAGGCCCTAACAACAGTATGATTTTTCACATTTTCTTACCCAGCTGCCTGTTTTTATGGCACTATCTATTTTTGAAATGCATAGCATTTTGTCAGATTTTGCAGAAACTGGGTGAAAGATCAAACAGATGTTGATACAAACACACACAGAAGATAAGCTCTCATGTCACAGGAAGTTACAATAAAAATAAATACAGTAGGACTTTAAGCTCTCATGTCACAGGAAGTTACAATAAAAATAAATACAGTAGGACTTTACAACACTGAAGAAATATCTATAACCAAATGGCAACCAAGTTGCCATTCACATATTGCCCTCCCAATTCTAGGCTGAAGAATCTACACAGAATATACAAGATATACACAGAATCTTGATTTGGAGCTGACTTAAGCTTGGAGAAAGCTCATTGATATTGTAGTCAATCTTAATTAAACACAAATATATCCACTGTTGGTACTGGCAGTTCTTTTAGACCTTTTTTTTAAAACATTTCATTAGTGATTTTTCCCAATGTTCTAAATCTATGCAATGTGGTAAATTAAAAAAAAAACTAGTATAGTAAGAATTTATATTTTTTTGTTCACATTAAATAATGCATGCCATAGAAGMAAGCACACATTTTTAATTTACTATTTACCACCTAATGTAATATACATAAACATATTTTTACAATAAACGGAAATCCCAACTTAATGGGACTTTAAAATTTTAGATGAAAAATAACCTACCAATGATTTAACTTTAWTAAAAAATTGTCACCAAAAGCAGTATTCAGTAGTTACAGTTCTATTCTTGACAGCTAACACTACCACATTAATTCATCATATGAGGGTCGAGACACTTTAAAAAAGTCCTCTACAMAGTAAACAGCCACAGAAACCACTTTTTGTCTGGAGAAAAAAACAAAAACGACAAATGAATGCTGTATTTTTGATCACAATTGTGGGAGGCCAGACCTGTGCTTTGATTATGTGGTCACATTACCTCCACATTAGGAATAAATTATCCCCTAATTACAAGCAGACAGTTTATTTGGATAATTGAGACAAATGGAGGCAGCAGCTATAGTTAAGTCTCTCTCCTTTCTTAACTACATGGACTCTCAATAGCAAATAATCAGCAAGGTATTTCCCATTAATGAAATAACTTTCATTATTTAAATGTTAATCTGAGTCTAATTTTAATTGCAGCACAACCATGATCATAAAGCTACTAAAATACAGAATTACAGATTCAAAAAAAGCTAAATCATGTTAGTCGCTTAGTGTAGTAGTTACACAAAATCAGAGCACAAATGAGAAAAATTTACACCATGATCCTTTGAGGTGAGTCCTGATGCTGTTCTCCACAGTAAATTAACTTTTGACTTGGAGAATAAACCTGGAAATTTGACTCTAAGCATGATGAAGGTCTACTTTTCCAAGTCTGTTGGTTCTCGCAGGACTGAACTTGTCCAGCAACTTAAATTGCTCCAATTGACAATTGTAACTATTTCAAGCAGGATTCAGTTGTGCATATTATAAAAGAACAATGTATTGTGGAAATGTGGAAGTAAACAGATGTCCTCTGCATATTTCTTGCAAATGTTGTTTGAATTTGAAGTTTTGCTTTTGTTTCAAAAGCGGTCTTCAAGGTATCTAGAATTTACACAAAATCCAATGGAACTCTACAGAACATTATGAAAAAAAGACACAATAAAAAGCGTGTTGTTATATGTGACATTGAGTTTGATTCTTTCTAATTTATCACATGGCACAAATTCCAGTGCCTTAATAAAAACCAACACTTTACTACTTAAACTTATCTTCTCTCCTCATCCCTACCCCCAGGATGACCATTTAATTTAATAAGATTTCTTCACATATCCTCAAACTGATGGCCTTTCTCACTTCTAATATTCTTTTGGTTTTTAGTTTACACAGAATATACAGAATGGACACTCTCCAGTGGAGAGATTTAATTCCCTGGTTCAGTCTTTTYAAAGCAGAGTAACAAACTCTGAAGCTTTTCTTCTTTACTATCACTAGTCTGCAGCCTTTTGAAATTAAGCTTTAAAAAAACAGAGTAAGTTATGCAACATCTTAAAAGAGCTAAATGAGGAGTTTATCACCATTTTCTCTGATGGTTACTAGCATCAATGGAAATTAAATTGAAAGTCATAAGATAATAATTTATTTTATGACACAAAGAATGTACGGACATGGACAGCTAGAAGACATGCATCTGAAGAAAATACAATTTGGAAATCCAGGGGCATGGTTTTCCTGTCAAAAAAGCAATATTATAGTAATACTAAGCAGTACAGGACATCATTATAGAGTTTTTTTTTTCTTTCATTGACACCTCAAATTGCATATAACTTTACAGCTATTTTTTAAACAAGAGAAAAGAAAATTAAATCCAGAAGTCACAATACCACAACACATTCAGAAGATTATTACTTTAGATTTCCATGACTTATTAAGTAGTAGGGATTGCCACATATATATATGACTGAAGCTCAATTCACAAAAAAACAAAGATGTCATAAGTGCTTTCTGCTTTGTACATTAGAACTCCCACAAGCAAATTACTCTTCTACAACATACCAGGAAGCACTAAAGTGGATCCCAAAAAGTAAATTTCTAAAGTAAGTGAAAAGAATTATTTTAAAACAAGATTTTATAAGTGACTTAAGGCAAAGCTCTATAATACAATATATACATAATATAAACATGGTATAGGAAAAACAGCCCAAATTTCAAAACCAGTAAGACATAAGTTCCAGCTTCATATCTTGCTCCAGCTTCATACCTTATTCAAAAATACTTTTCCTGCTTCCTAGTTCTCATCCCTTAACACTCTATCAAGAATTTCTGTTTCATTCCWCAAGGAAATACTGTGGAAGGTATAGATTGTGATTACAGTACTTGCATACCAAGGAAAAGAAACATTTGGCACTGTGAGAACCATGGCCCTGTAAAACTCAGCCTGAAAAAAATCCTAACTATGAACATTGAGGCTAGGTGTGGTTTTTTTTTTAAAAAAAACTGGCTCTATTGACAGAAAAAAAAAATCAGATCTGCCACAGATCTTCACTCAAGGACATGATAGGCAGTCACATAAAACAAGTGAAGTGCGAAACAAGAGGTCAGTGTAAGAATTATACAACATGAGCAGGTCAGACTAATACAAATGAAAAACTTCATGGGAGATGCAGATTAAGAGTAATACCATGTGAGTCAGTCTTTAATTATACTCAGTATTATCATCTCTTATCAGCTCTTTTGYGATCAGTCAAGACTGATTCCCTTCAGTGTCTAAACTTTCCCAAAGAGGCAGTTACAATATACATATATATGTTATTTATTGCACGAATATTATAAATGCCCAGCAAGACGCAGCAAAATTACTACAGATAAGGCATAGACATTTAGAAAATATGTAATTAAACTTACTTGATTACAGAGAAAAATCTGAGGTGACAACCACAAGAATGAGCAGAGAACTTTCTAAGAGGTTAGAAGTTCCAGTTCTGTAGTCTTGCAAAAAGACCAAGAACATATAAAAACTGCTCAATGAGAGTATATACCACAGTGACTTTAAACTGACAAGATCACTTAAAAGGAAAAGACAYAGTCATTCTCTAGCATAATGTTGGAAATTATCAGGCTTTGACCTATCATAGAAACTAGGCTTTGAAACAGCCCTGAACTACTAGTGGTATTACAAAAACCCCACAACAAGCCAACTCTCCCAACACACAAATACATGTTCAAAACAAACTTTTCCTAATTTTGAAACAGACCTTCATTTCWTTTTGAAATAATGTTAGTTCTTTCCCTTATATGAAAACTATTTCCTTCTTGCTTTAAGCATAGGCAAACTCTGTTTGCATAAACTCTATCTTTAAGGATATGCCAGTTTGTTGAAGCAAATCAAAGTACCAAATCTGACACAATTCCACTGCAATTCTCTTATAATACACTTTTATAAAAGACCTAAATTTGACTATCTAGTTGTTTATTTTTGTGTGCTGTTTGGAGACTCCAGCTGCTACTGCTGCTGGCTTGTGTCTTCCCAACTAAGAAGCCAGGAGATCCAGAAGTATCATAGTACAACATATCAGCCTACAACTCTTCTGCAGGTGTAACTTCCAAGTTTCCCAGTACTTGTACAGCTAACCAGGCAAAATGCCAGGAAGATTTGAGTTACACAGACTTGGTTTAGAGAAACTAGAAATTGAGATTCAGGACAAGAAAAAAATCCCAACCAAACAAAACCCAATCAAACAAAAAAAATCCCACCCCCTCAACTTTCAACATTTAAATACCTTATGGGAAATTAATCTACTTTTTATATTTATCTGTATTAATGTATACATACGACCCATTTTAGCAGGTGCATGTGAATTTTATACAGACTATTTTTCCCCTGTACCTGCATTATCCTGAATGTTTAATGTTTACTACCATTAAATGCTTACTGCATTTTCCCCCCTTTTTTCATTTTGCTCAGTTTCAATACATGCATTCTTTGATATGTAGTGTAGTAGTTTGTTCCTGAATATGTACTAGAAAAAATTGACTGAATATTCTATTTGAGTTCCTTCAAAGTTAGAGGATTCAAAAAAAGACATTCTGGATGTAGTGTGCACATTGTTTCTACTTCTAYAAAACCTTAACTGGCAGGCAGGGAAAATACAATTCCTTGTCCAGGAAAATGAGCTGTGAAATTGAAATACAYCTAGATGAAAAGGCAGTACCTTCAACACAYGCATATAACTGAAGGCCAAACACAAAATAACTTCAAAATGCAGTAATATTACAGAAAAATATTACTCCTAGTGTCTTATTGTCATTACAAAATGAAAATTACATTTTATAAGAGAGGCTTATACCTATAAACTCTTCACTTAATAATTCAAGTACATCAATGAGAGCTACTTTTAAGCTCCATTTGCAACAAGTGATCTGAAGCCATCACAAAACAAATTCAAACTGAATAAAAATGCATTTAAAATCCTTACATTAGAAGTGACATTAGAAGTGGAAAATGTTCTCACACTGCTTGATAATCATTATACATACTACTAAAAACTAGCACTAGATATTTTATTACATTAAAGTTTTGCTTTACAATATCTTCAATAAGCTAAAAAGCACAATTTCCCCTTACTCAACTAYGAAGAGATAAGTATTTTTAGACCACAGAAAAGTGTTTTTTCCCCAAACCTGCAGTCTGTTTGGCAGCTCTGATAAATTTAATTTTATTCCACATCAATATTAAAATCAATATGGTCATAAAAAAATCGTATTTTGATTAAAATAGTTTTGTTTGTACATTTCCAGTCAACTAATTTGCCTTTCATATTGCAATCTTCTGAGGCAGGAAACTAACTTGCTTATGTGCTGCCTAACACAGTAAAAACCCAACCAAGTACTTGCAAGTGCTGTTAAGAGCATATATCTCATATTTCACCTTTTACTAACAAAAAGGCAAACAAAAAAACCACAAAAATACTTCTGTAAGTGGATATGACTACCTGATTTTTGTCCCTACTTCCATCTCACTGAAAATGAAAGTACTGAATAGACTGTATAATTGAATATGGCCCATTAGAACAAATTACAAATGGACTGAATTTTCCTTTGAAGTTATTCCTTCCTTTCATAAATAGTGGACTTTAGAAYATAGCAGAATTTTAAAAGGAAGCAATTTCACAGGGTTTTCACTTATTCCTTTGAAATTTTGTTGGCATYTTATACAAAATTACATAGAGTTACCAACTGGCAACAATGAAATATGAACATATTTTTTTGTGATTATTGAGATTTAGTCAGCCTAAAAACCACCATTTACTCTTCCACTAGAAATATTCTATGTACAGTATAAAGGAAGTAACAAAAGAGAATTTCAAAAAATGCCAAAAAGCAAATCACAACTACCAAGTAACTTACCCGCAAGGCTTCAATCACAAGGTCTCGTGCTTCTAGTTCTCCTTCCATTACACTCAAAAGCATTCGCAGTTCCGTCTTGCTCAGGTTATCCACATCAAACTCTGTTGTCTGTAAGAAACAAAACACTGATGAACACATTGACTACAACTGTTACCATAATTTGGAAACACAGATGTATCAGCATTCATCTACAGTTGTCAAAAGTTGGTGTCTTTATTTGTACTATATAGAAGCAAAATTAATAGCAAATAGTCTGATTCTTTTTATTTAAAATTAAGAAATTAAAGCCCTTCCATATTATATTGTTTCAAATTGTTGCAAAGACTGAATGCTACAAAGTCTTGCAAACGATAAAGGTAAAATGGCAAAGCGGCCAACTTTGTGAGWAACAATTCCCTTGTGCAACTTCACAGAGGCTGAAACAATTCAACAGACATGAAATAGCACTGCACGAAGGAAGGCAAGAGAGGGAGAAAGGATCTTAACCAYGGTGCACCTAATGCACCTGTGCAAACAGCTACCAAATTATCACCAACCATACACTGGGCTGAATGCGAATTTCTGAAGAACAATTTGTGAAAAGGCATGAAATCCTATGTGTATGCTTCATATGCAGACTTGTTTGGCTGGAGGAAACAGAGAAAGAGGCACTAACAAAAAACAGTTCATCACAACAGTTACCAGGATTAGTGAAGGGCTGACTGCCACCCTGAGCAAGACAGTAGAATAAGTTTATATTGATTAATATAATCATTCAGCAAGTACTCAGGGTATACTGGGAGTATCAGTCTGGCTTCTGTAAAACCAAATCCACCTCACAAACTGCTACAGTTCTGTAACAATGTCAACAGGCACATGGTAAGAGATCCACTGGACACCAAAGTATTTGAATTTTCTACAAGTTTTGGACAAAGTTTTGTATCTAACAGAGAAACTCCTATCCAACTGGATAGGAAGCCAACATTACGGGTAACAACCACTTTCCAAGATGGAAACAGGTAAGCAGGGGCACCTCTGGGACCAGCCTTACTCAAGTTCGTTATCAATAACCTGGAAAAAGGATAGAGAAGTGGCAGACACAACTATATTTCATGTGGAAGTCGGCACGTAATTCTTCTCTTACAGGTGAACAATCTCATTTTGTTACTATATAAACCCCTGGTAAACCCACATCTCAAGTACTGCATAAAGTCTTAATCTAAAAAGAGTAGAATTGGCTAACTAAAAAAATTAGGAGAAAAGGAGTAAGTACTTTGTAAGTATGAGGAAAGACAACAAGGCTAGAAGTCTTGATTTTGGAGGTGTGGTGTGGGGAATGTTATCATATTCACAGAATCACAAAGGTAGATAAGATTAATACAAATCTGTTGCTCACCATCCACAATGCTAACACAGGCAGGCACTCAGTGAGTTCAGAAGGSGATTACTCTCAGGAAGAGAAAACAATTTTTATTCCATGTGCTAGATTCAGCTGCGCAGATTGATTTTCAATATGCTATTATTGAAGGTAAATACTAGACTCCTAGCTRTGATGTAGATGCGTTCACTAGAAAAGCCCTGCAATGCAAACACTCAGCTACCTTCAATATGAAGTAATSTGTTGCCAAATTAGGTGAGTAGTATATCTGGATATACTGTTTAGTTTCCCTGAAGCACGTAAAATCTAAACATTCAGCTACTCAGGAGCTTAACTTTAGCACAGRAAAAAATCCAATAAAAATTAACGTAAGTACCATTTCTACTTTCTCAAGGCAAGAGGATGGCAAAACAGTTGTTCTTCCCTCAGGCTAGAAGGCCATAGATCTAAAATTCCCAATAGCTATATCTGTGTTAGCATTACTGTGTTACATTTTTACTTTGCAGTTAAAACACACAGAGGTGCACAAATGGCTWGTGAGAACTGTATGCCAGAGCTCTAGCTACTTACATTCAATGTACATTGGATTGAGCTTCCTCATTTAGGTAACACAGATTAACAAGAAATGCGATAAATGGGTAAGATTCGAAGGGATCCCAGGAGGTCATCTGGTCCAATCTCCCTGCTCAGAAAGGGTCATCCCAGAGCATGTGACACAGAATTGTGTCCAGACAGATCTTCAGTGAGGGAGACYCCACAGCCTCTCTGGGCAACCTGTTCTGGTGCACAATCAGCTACACAGTAAAGCAGCTCTTCATCATATTCAGGTGGAACTTCCTGTGCATCAGGTTCTGCCCACTGCCTCTTCTACTGCTTGGCCCCACTGAGCAGAGCCTGGCTCCATCCCCTTGGCACCCTCCCTTCATATACAGACATTGGTGATGTTCCCTCTCAGCCATCTCTTCTGGAGGCTGAAAAGGTCCAGCTCCTTCAGTTTGCCCTCATAAGAAATGTTCCAGTCCCCCTATTTCTGTTAAGCATAACTGTTTTGAAGATGGGGCCATCCATTCTAACCAGAACTTTAGACTGAACAACAGTTATCTTCTRTTTTTGCTCCCTGGGTCAGCTATTCCTCTAATCCAAAAAAATACCTCTTACTCTCCATGCCAGTGGAYCAAGAGAAACAACCAGTTCCTCTGAAGGCTTTTTTTCCAATATATGCTGCAGCAGCCTCTCATGGTGCTCCTCACAATTCTATAAAATGCTCACTGATCTAAGGACACATATACAATGAAAAGTCACTAAACTTATACAGCTTCTCATGCAATCTCATGTCAGTAGAGTAGATTTTACTTCACAGGCTGCAGCAGATTTCACTCCTGGCATTTCTAATTACTACATTTAATTGAGTCAGATACAAGGACCCACTTATCCAAYACTGTTCTTCTGAGAACCACTTCATAAAAACTTACACCTCAAGGATAGGAAGTGTTTTTTTCATACAACTTCCTTTATAATAGAGAAAAAAGTCTCCATTTTTCAGATGGAAAATTAMTGAAGGGATTTTTTTTTCCAAAAATAGAAAGCAAGTAGTATAAAACATAATATTCACTAACAGTCTTTTAAGTTGCCATTTAATGGCTTATCCACTACATCTCCTTTCCATTCTAAAATAAGCTTGTCTCTTCTGACAAAAAAAAAAAAAAAAAAAAAAAAAAAAAAAAAAAAAAAAAAAAAAAAAAAAAAAAGCACTAAAGCACTCAAGGCAGGGACAAAGTTAAGAGGGACATCCACAAAAGTACAGTACATGAAACGTGATCCTACTCTTTTGCCCAAGTCACTAAATTCAGTCTGTCAAGTATAGCACAAGGCAGCTCTTTGTCAAGAGCTGCACATCACAGGTGAAGCATCTAATATCTGCAGCCTTTCCTGAGACATAAACCTTCTTCCACTCCTAACAAACCAGAGACATTCTTCAACATATGTGATGCAGTTACGATTTTTAACTAAGCATCTGATCAAGCAACTGCAGCAAATTTTGTTCAAATATAACTCTGAAGTAGAAAAAAACAATGAAAAGACAGCAAAAACTAGCAGTTAAGAGTGGCCTCTGGTAACTTATGGTTAGGTATAAATAAATACAAAGGAATCTTAACAGAAGGACATTCCAACAAGATATTCAACTTAGTTTTTACGTTTTTAATTTTAAAAACCTGAAATAAGAACTAGCAAAACCACTTCACACATAAACAGTTTTAGCATACAAGACTAAAAACCCACTTACCCAAGCATCCTGTCTCCAAAAACAGACAATAAGGGATGCCTTGAAATGAGCACTAGAGCAAAACAGACCATAACGATATTTCCCAGAAATTCTCCCCAACCTCCAGCAATTTTCAGCTTGTTCACCTRAGCTAGAAATTGTCATGTTGTATGTAGCAGCCTTCAGCTTACATATCTATTGTGAATCTCCACCCTTGCTTTTTGAATCTCTATGTAATTTTAGCATCCACAGCATTCCACAGCACAACTACACATTTTGTAGTCAGCTCACCACCTTTGCTGTCAGCTACTTTTGTCTGATGCCTTCTTGTTTTTAAGTATGAAACTATTCACGACCAACTAGAAAAGACACACAAACAGAARAAGTGCCTTTTAGGATGAAAGAGGACACCATAATTTTTCTGGTCTTGTTTATGGATAATTTTATGCCCACTGAGGCTTTTTATTGCCTCTAACTTTATTTAACAAATTCTGAAATTGGAATGATCACTTTTTTCCAGTACTYTAAGTTATTTTTCAATTTATTCACCATGGATAAGCAACCTCGAATCAATTCACACAGGGTAAGATTGTGCATGGCAGTCACTGAAGACACTACAATGCATTCTCCCCATACACATCTCTGAATCAGCACTTACAGACCTACAATGTAGCCTACCCTAACTAGACCAAAATACATAGTATAAAGATCTAAAATATTCTCAAGCATAATTGAAAAAATGTCTTTCCAATTTGAGCAGATAAAGCATATGATGAAATAAAGCAATCTTCCCTCTTAAACATTTTGTGCCCTCTTCTGGGGATCAAGGTGTCAGTCAGTCATGGCAGTCTTACCCCAAGTTCTCATTCAAACAGAGCACTATTTGGCCAAGTCATAGAAAAAACTGATGCTTAGCTCTAGAAAAATAATCTTCCTAACATTTTCCAGGGGAGCAATAAGTTTTAGATCTCCTGAAAATAAAGACTGCATTAGTAGCTCATGGCTTATGTGCCATCTGGGATTTCTCTAGAATACCTGTGGTAGAATAGCAAGCTGAATAACATTTAACCATCAACTTAACAACTATTTAACCAATTGTATTGTACAGTTATTGTATTGGTTTTATAACAGAGGTATAGGAATATGTTGCCCTAGGAAGGCAYTTGGCATACACAACCAAAACACAAGAGAATTTTTTCTCTACCTCTTTCAGATTTTACAGTGCTTGGTCTTTTTGATCTATAAGAATAAAGTGCCTGAAAAAGACTACTTCAGTTCTCTWTGTCTCTAAAACCCCAAGTTATTTTTCAAGATTGGTAAGGGGTGTATKCTGCCTGGCAGAAAGTGCACTGAAAACAGAGCAAACTGCTCATTAGCTAAAACTCGTATAACTACCTGTGTGCATCACTCAAACAGTACAGGGAAAATGATACAAACATTGCTAAAGACTAAAATCAGCTCTGCCAAGCCAAAAGGAAGAAAAATCCATCAATTCTGAACAAGAGAAGGACTACTCATAACAGCAGTGATCAAACTAGAAAGGCATTTTCTCACCTCCGTCACCTTTGGAAAAGATAGCAAGAAGATGAAATTGGAAGGTCACCATGAGCCACAAGAACAGAATGAAGACCTTCTCAAAGGCAAAGCAATTTAGAGTAGAAATGGTAAAAGATTTACAGTTAAATGCATCACAACACTATCAAAAAAAAAAAAAAAAAAAAAAAAAAAAAAAAAAAAAAAAAAAAAAAAAAAAGTGGGTAATCAGCAGTGCCAATAGTTTGGTTTTACTGACCTAGCCCAGTTGATAGTACTGGCTACATCAGGAGCTAGAAGTGCTGTTCATTGTGCTATTGAAGCCACTGCTAAAAACTCTGCCACCTTCAGCAGAAGCCTGAAGAGATATGTAAAGCATGAAAGCCACAACTTTGTACTTTCCYTAAACAGAACACAGGCAAAAAACAAATTAGCTGTGAATTAATCATAAATGACCATAGAAAACAAGTTCCTTCTTGCTCAGAAAGGCTTTTAAATGATGGAGCTGGGTAATAACCCTGAACTTCGGAAGAGATCTGTGGAGCATAATTGAGGGCTGAAGTGGAAGGGCAGGAGTGGGGTGGGGAGAAGAATGAAACTGGTGTATTAGGAGACACAGGGAAATGCTGTCAAWAGCGAAAAACAGTACTTTCAGAAGGGAAGGGAAAGGTACCTATCTACRTTTGTTAAGTATTTTAAATTGAGTTCCAATCAATACACATCAGAATCCTCTTGAGGATTCACAAAGCAGACTTCCCAGATAAGGTTCTAACAATGAAGAAGGTTTGCTATTACTTATTAGGCTCTACAACATAAACTTCTAGTATAATGATGCCCTCACATCTGCCAGACCCATGAAACACCTGCACCAGAGAAATACAACCAACTTGTAWGTTTCACCATACCAAGTATGACCCCAAGGTACAACTCATCTRATCAAGTATAGATATCTATTTTGACTAATTCTCTTTTGTTTCCTATAGAGAAGTATTTAGTGTAATTGGAAATGTCCCAGGGATCAGAGATAGCTTTTTTGATAGATTTGATACAGAACTTAGGAGAATCATCCATGACAATCGGACTAGTAGCAGAAGTCCAGCTGGGATACCTCAGCGTGTCGAATCTGGGCCACTAAAGGAAGCTCACAAGATAGGACCAAAACACCTAAAGGAGGGTGTCTTGTATGTGTGTATGTTAATGAGGTACCTAATGGCACCCACTGTGGAAGCCAGGTACCGATGTGCCTTCATTTTTAATGGAGAACTAATCAGCCCAGTCAAACAGCCAAAAAACTACTCCGCTAGCCACCACCAGAACTATTAGCTCATGGCTCCACTGACTGTAACAGGATATAAAACATTGTGCATACATGGAGGCATCTATATTTAAGTGTCTTGAGCCCTATTCACACCTTCACCCATACCTTCAAAAGTCAGCTGCTTAAGTCACTTCACTCAAAACCAGTGAAGTTCACAAACCTGTTTCTAAAACAGGTTATTCCTTCTRGTCACTTACTTCACCCCACCAACCATAAAAGGAAGTGGGTATGTGGTCAAATGAATCACAGCCCTTTCCTAATACAGAAAACTGCAAACAGAGAGACTGTTAAAAAAGTGGTTATAATATCCACATAGTATTCACGAAYACTTTAGGGAAAACCACAGTTTATTGCTTTGACTGTGGAAGGCTTGTTCTTTAGTCTAMAACTAGGGTAAGAATTTGTGATCCCCTGCTTCACCAGAAATTACCTGATGCAAAAACACATGTTCTTTCCCACCACATCCAAGACAAACTTAGGAAGTACAATATAACCTTTAAGAATGTTCTTAGTAACAGAAACAGGTTGTTGAATTTGCTCCCCAACTAATATGGAGCTTTTCGTTGACGAGAATATCATCTGATGTTAATATTCAAGACTCATAAAATTTCATAGTCATACCTAAGGGATCATGACAGTACTGTATATGCATTTAATTATAACATCCATTAGCTCAAGGACTTTTATTGGAYTGTTCACCACAAGAAGTTACCCGCTTATTCTGTCCTCCTCAAGCACAGCTCCCCAGCTTTCTGGGTTTTTCAAAGGTTTTCTTTAAAAGGTGTGGGGGAGGTTTTGTTTAGCTGTCATGGRCTTTCTCAGCCTCAGCTAGCAGCAAAATTTTTAACAGTTTCAACATTAACCATAAATATATCTCAGAACTGGGAAACTTATTTTGGAAACACAACCCCCCTCCCCAAAGGAAAAAAAAATAAAGAAGAAACAACCAAACAAAAACCAAAAAAAACCACCAAAAATCCACCCCCAAACCAAATAAAAACCCCACCCAAACAACAACAAAAAAAGCCTCCAACCCTTCAAAAATTACTAAGACACTGACCTTTATACAGACTCAGATATTGTCACAGCTGTTAAAACAGTTTTGCAATCTATTAAATGACAGTGTACCTTTATGGCTTTTTTTTTTATTTCAGTGCAAGTAGATTCCTATATAGACTGAGGCCCCCAAATCTTCTATAATCATGTTTATATTCTCAGATTTACTGGGCAATTTGTGYTCAGCAAGTTGCTTTCAAATAAGTCAGTTCCAAGGAAAATAGTATATGATTAGATACAGATATGAGTACACAATGTTGAAGCTATCTCTGCTTTCCAGAATTTTACACCTTACTTTGTGCTAGAAGAAAACCAAAACTCAATGCCCAAGAAAGCTTAAACTCACGTATTATTTGTACATACCAGTATGTCTTCCCTAAGTCTACTTGACAGCCTCTGGTTTACATGTTCAAGGATTATACAGGTATTTTAAATCAATTGTTCCTTTTCTTGGGTAGGAGTAGGTGCAGAACCAGACCACAAACAGCTGTCTTCATGAGATCTTTCCTTCCTGTCCCGATTTCCATCTCTGTTCCTATCTTGGCATATCCCCTCTGAGGCCAATGCAATGCTTACACAAATGAACTCAGAGCAGCTGAGAAAACAACAGAACTTACTGCATCCTACAGCTTTGCACCTCCCATGACATTTCACATATCTGGCTTAGAACTGCCCCCCTGCACCTCACCTCTAATGACAGTGCGACAGTACCCATTTGGAAGAGAAAAGAACATTTACAAAGTGGACTACATGCAGTAGCTTTCTTTTCTCATCCCCAAAGATCTTCCCAACACWGGAAGAGAGTATGTGCCACAGGTCATGGAGCAGCAGGCATAGAGAAGGCACTGCTATAGTATGGAGAAGGGGAAGGAGAGGAAGAAAGGAGGTTTGAAGCGTATCACTGCAACATGGATCAAGACAAACCTCTCACCACAGAAAAGCACGAGAACTAGAACAGACAGAAYTGTGCTGTCTCTGCATGTCACCTAGATGCTGAAACGCAGTATATCATACATCTAACTAGAAGAAAATAATTCCTCTGAATGATAACATTACACCAAAAACTTGTATTCAGATGAAGACAGGATTGCTGAAGTCCTTCAGTAAGTGACCATTTTCCATGATGTAATCTCTTGTAAGAGATACTGCTTTTCAAGGCTATGGTCTCATTTTCTGCTAGTTGCAGTATTTTTCAGATAAGAATCTTTCCAACTGATCTAAATCAGCCTATATAATTGATGTGGTCAAGCCATAATTTAGCATTTCACTATATTGACATCACTATAGAATGACAGTTCTACTACAAACATTCTTACAGATCGATAGATGTGAATATACCAAGCTAAGCATAAAATACCCCATAATGTCACTAAAAAGCATAATGGAATTTCTCTCAATTTATCTTTTTTTTTTTTTTTTAGTATTCATAGTTCTTCATGTAGCATGACTTTTTTTTTGTACTGTCACATGACCCACTGCAACCTGGAGTGATCCTCTAGGGTATGCACACATCATTCTCAATGCAATTTTGCAGCAACATCCTTACTCACTGTAGTGGAGTCAATATTCCACTCTATCAACATCCACTACATGTACAGCTTTACAGAGAGTAAAAGGTACTGTCTTTGAGGGAAAAATAACATTTTTGCTTTTGATCACTGGTCAAGCAAAATCAAACCCCAAAATTTTACTGAATAATTTGAATAAACTTCATGTTTGATGTAACAGGCTTTTCATAGGCTTTGTTAAATCTACACTGAAGCTATAGGGTGTGACAAGTCAACTCTCTCTGCACAGCAGGCTGATGTTCAATGTCTCAACAAAAAGACTGTCAAATTGGATTATTTCTTCCTATTATATAATCATTATTGGTAGACATTATGCAGATGGAAGTCATTYGAAGATGTTCTAAAACACACACATATGTTTTCTCTCAATTCTAGTCCAAATTGCACCAACACAATTTCAGTGCAATCATGCTGAGCAGGTATGAAAAAGGACCAGAACCACTCCCCTGCAATTTTTCCTTGTCATCCCTACCACAATAAAAATACCAGTATTTTGTGAAAAAGAAGTGACGGATTTACCAAATGCTGTGCTTTATCCAAGGAAACTCAGAATAACAAGATTATTGGCTTTGTTCCTAAATGTAACACAGTAYAGAACAGTCTAGGCTTTTTCAGTCAAATTCCCTGGTGAATGTAAAAAAGGGAGGGAAGCACTTCCCATCCTTTTCTACAGTGCTTCTAAAAGGAGCAGAAAAGGTCTTTATTTTCCAGTGATGTTATTGATAGTGTATCAAGACATTAGAAYAGTATTTAGTATCAAGAAACCCTACTGTACTGTCCTGCCTTACACACCTTCTGCTTACAGCATAAAACTTACACAGTGACATATTACTATTACAAACACTGTTCTAACAGCTTCTTACTGCATTATTTATGCAATCAGGATTCTGAGAACTAAAAAAAAAATTWAAAAAAAACCCACAACACCAAAACCCAACAAAAAACCTAACCTAAAACTGTACTGAAAACAATACTTTGTTATAAGCTGAAATTTAGTGTGACTTATAAGACAGTCACCTGAATGATTATGGTCATTCAAAAAATAAGCAAGATGATCCAATTCATGTTTTTCTATCTCCAGTTTAAAGMCAGAAAATAAAAGCTATTCATACTAACCCTTCAAAAGAAATATTTAGGTATCGTAAACATTTTTTTAAAAAATATTTTCAGACTTTTTATTTTCCTGTACAAGCAATAAAATGCATCAACAATAAAATGTTTATACTAGTAAGGAAAAAAAAAAGGGAAAATTAATGACTGAAGGCAAATTAAAAGGGAAAGCAATCATTAAAAATTATTTTGTTATTTCTCAAGTATAGCTATTATTTTTATTAGGGAAAATCACAGTTTACATACCAGCAYCTCTTCAGTTCTAAAAACATATTTTATAATCAGTGTGCAGTGGAGAGCTGTCACTCCTACCTTTTACAATGAAAACACCAAGTTGCATGAGTGCACTGCCTAATAGGGCAATATTGAAGTGCTACTTRATTACAAGCTACTTGTTTGATATTTTAAAACTGAAAATTAAGGCGGTATTAATAYGAGTATATTTAAGAATTTAGTATAAATAATTTTCGTCAAAACCTGAGCTTGGATGCAAACCTGCTTTCATTAATTCTTACCTTAATATTCATGTATGCCATGGTTATATCGTTGTTTTAAAGGACAGTGATGTTATAAATATGCACTGCATAAGGTTTACTTTTTTAAAAGAAAATTGTATTTCCACATCAYTGCAGATTTTAAGACACACAAGAAGACTTAAACACACAGTTCGAACAAGGTTTCAAATAACAACTAGTGCCTGTTTGGAAGTAAACAAGACAATAAAAAATAAAATGCTAGCAATAACCTAAATTTCAGAGAAAACTAGCGTCCCCTTCGGGAGTCATCGTCTTCAGGAACGATCCAAACCAAAAAGGGCAACACCGCAGTTTCATTGCCCTGAACTTCGCACGTCGCTACCGAGACCTGCGGCTGCCAGCCAGGCGAGTACCTGGTGCTCGTTCGCCCCGGGAAGTCCCCAGACAGGCTGGACCACGCCAGGTCTGGGATGCACCGGGAGAGGGAGAGCTGYCGGGCTCAGGGAGGTCTGCCAGAGCACGGGCGAGGAGCCGGGGCCCAGCAGAGGCACAGACCGCCCGAGAAGACGAGCCCTGCAGCCCTGCCTGGGGTCGTGTGGAGCCGGAGAGAAGAGCCCAGCACTGGCCCAGGGGAGCGCAGCCTTCCCACGACACCGCTTTAACCATCGGCTGGCACGGCACCGCATCCCTCCCAGCCGCCTCACCCGCCCGCAGAGAGGGCACGCCGGCAGCGAGGGAGGTTCTGCTCCGCTTTGGAGGATATTTTATGCGGAGAGCCAGATCCTGCGCCTGGGGCGCGGGCCCTGGGAGCGAACACGTCTCCACACACCGGCGTTCGGGACGGGGACTTGGGGAGGGGAAGAAGGACGGTGCCTCCGTGCTTAAAACGCCTCACGAGAGGGAGGCAAAAGCCAAGCGCCTTGCGGGCCCTGCAAAGGGTTAAAAAGCAACATTTCCCCCCACCCCGGTCTGACAGGTCCCGCCGCTCCGGCCGCTGTCAGCACCTCGGCCCTCCCGGAGCGCCAGGAAGCGGCGGGAAAAGGGGGTGGGAGCGGAGAGGGAAGACGGGGAGCGGAGCCCCCCCTCCGCGTCCCTCACGGGCGCCGCACGCCGACCCCGCGCCCGAGCAGCGGGAAGGAACAATGGGGGACAGAACCCACCGCCCGCGCCGAGGGAAAAGGGAGAGCGGCAAGGAGAGACACCCCGAGTCTCTCTCTGTTCTTGCCCGGGACGGGACGGGGCTCGGCGGCGGCGGGTCCCACGGCGAACCCCGTCCCGCCCCGGGGGGAGAAGGAGGGCGGAGGGACGGAGCGGCGGAGGCAGGTCTCCAGGCACCGCTTCGTCCCAGCCCCATGGGGAACTGTTCTCGCCGCGGCTGGGTCGCACCCCCATCTCCCGCCAGGCCGGTTACCGCTGCCGTGGCTGCCGAGTCCTCCCGCCCGCCAGAGCCGGGCTCGCCGCTCGCTCCCTCCGTCGCCATCTTCCCGCTGTATCGGCTCCGGCGCGGAGCGCGGTGCGGAGCCGAGTGGCGGAGCCGCCGCCGCCAGGCGCTTAACCCGCTCCCCGCCGGCAGCGATCCCGCCGGCAGCGGGGGCGCTTAACCCCTGCGGCGCCGCGCAGACGGGGCTGCCGAGCCGAGCCGAGCCGCCCCCTGCACCGGCAGAGTCGAGCGACTCCCGCCGCCGGGAGCTCGGGCTTCCCCACCCACCCGCTCCCCGTCCTCCATAGGGCGGCCCGGAGACGGGCGGAGGGGGAGCGGGACCTCGCCGCGGGCGGCCGGCGCGCAATGGTGGCGGAGGGGAGTGTCCCCGCTACCGCGCTACCCGGGCCCCACGCACGCACYGCTCTCCTCCCTACCCACCCCCGTGGCTTAGCAGCAGGAGGAGGAAAGGAAAGGTTATGGATGGGGCGAAAAAATAGGGAGCTGCAGTGGCTGGCTTACCTGGTCAGTGAGACCTTTAAACCAGTTGAAGTCTTTGAGGGAAGAGCAACACTGCCTCTTCCTTTCTAGGGGTGCTGAGGGAGTCACCTCTCCCTCCCCATGCCCTGTGGAGAGGTTTGGGGGAACATTTCTGCTGCCAGCCATTGCTTGGCTGGTTTATTTTCAAGGCATATTTTCAGAACCTGTATGACTCTGGACTCTGGGCCCAGTGCTTTGGCACCTCTCAGACCCAGTGCTGGAGCCCATCCTGGCCTGACCTGCCCTTTGCCATTTCAGGTGGGTACCGAAGCCAAATCCTATTCATGATTCCTTCCAGAGGAAGGTTTTGGCCGCTGAGCTGAACCTGCTACTACAAGGGCTCCATGTTCCCCACCCGAGAGCACCCGGCAMTGCCCCTCTCCAGGGGGTGTTCTTCACGTTCTTGCTGTTCTGCTTTGCCCCTGCAATGGGGACATACACCAACACCAAATCTAAATGTACCGTCCTCTGGAACCAACTTATCTATTATTAGATGAATTTGCAACACTGTTTACTCTGCACCCACACAGAACTTCCACCAACAGCAGGCTCCTTTGAGCCTTGCCAGGCTTCTGCTTTCACAGGGCTGCCTCAAGTCTGCTGAACCAACTCCCTTTACAGAAATGGGCCGATGCCTTGATCCAAGAGAGCAAATGTTCTTCTAAGCATGCTGTACCTAATGACGGAAGTAAACCCATGCATGAATTTTTTCCCCCTTTACATTACCAGAAGGGGAACTGATGAGTGATTAATAAACTTCACTGTAAGGTAAATGTACACTGAACAGAGCAAGCACAAGGCATAGGATATAGGTATAGGATCAGTTACAGGGCACATAAAATCCAGTAAAACAGATGTTTTCTGGTTTAGCGTTTGTTTTTCCTTTCTGCTTAAAAATGAGCCCTCCTCCTACTCAGGTTTTACACTTTTTATAACTATAGCGAGTGCTCACATCCTTTCCACCACTGAAGCTAAGAAACTACTCTGATGACACATAGCCTAAAACAACTTGTTTTTCTCAGTTCTCAGCACTCTAATACCATTTAATTTGTTTAGGAGGAATTGTTGCTTGTCTTCTTTCAGACAGCAAAGTRACATACATTACTCATAATTATTATTCATGTAAATTTGGAAGAGTATTTGGTGCTTTGCCATCAAGAAATTCAACAAAAGTAATTTGTTTCCTATGAATTCTGTCATACTTACTCCTCTCTAAAGTGGAATAAAATACTGAAGTTTTTTTAATTGTTGAGAATATCTTTTCTCTTATTGGTTCTTATAACCATTATCCTTACCAGTACTTCTCTATTGCAGTCGAATAATTTGCTTTGCCTCACAGTTACTTGTGTCTCTCTGAGTTGGTACAAAGCGTGAACACAATGTATTGTGTAAATACTATTTTTTAACACCATCTTTGTCACACAATGATGTAGCAAAGACTGCACAATGTATCTCTTGCTCTGCTGAGATCATAAACTGGTTTAGCTGATATTTTATCAATTACCAAATGTACATTTATCAAAAAAACAATGAATATCATATTAGTCATATCTTACTATCCCAGACTTGAGAACTGATCTCTCTTTCCTCATCTGAAGATAAATTTAGTATGATTTCTGAGAGAGATGGGAGTGCTCAATCTAAGCCAGCAAAAAATTAATAGAATAGATGGACCAGCAACACTTCAGTTAAAAACCTATCTCCAGACAAATAATCATCCAAGTGCTGGAAGTAGTCTGACCTGCTGCTATGGTAAAAAGATGCCAGACATGCTTTTGAAGGAGGATTGATCTATATTTCTTGTTTGTGCCATGAAATGAATCGCCACATTTTGAAAATACTGAGTTTTACAATTGTATGAGMCTGCACTGCATGTTTGTGTTTCTTGGCTCTTTCCCCTAACAGCAGCAACAAGTCTTATGGTTGGCCTGAGAGCACTAAAATCCATATTAGATATTGCCAGTCACTACTGGGAGTAGATTCTTGTGCTGCAAGGCAACCACTGCCATGATGGTCGGAGGGTCCAAATGTCTTTGAGGTTTTGCTGTGTGAAGAACACTTTCACATTGGGGATCTTCTTCAAAGTGGAAGATGGTTTTTTCTTTGACTGTTACTACTGCATCACTGGGCAAGGTCTTAACCATTCTCTGGTTATTTGGCTTATGCTACTGTCACCCTCTCCCAAAACTGGCTTTAAACCCACACTAATACAGCATCTGCACACTTCAAAGTGAGGGACAGCGTGACTTCTTACTRCTCTCATGGTGCACTGCCATTGCTATGCCTGCATTATACAGGGCAAAACAGCTCTTTAATGCATGTCTAAGTCAGAGCCCTTCTAGGAGAAGAAATTGCCTTTGCTTTTACAGACAATTTATCACTACAGTAAGGCAATGAAGTTCCTTTTCTCAGAGGAAGGTGTTCACTGTCTTACTATTAGCGTGTAGCTAGCAAACAGAATGCAATTAACTCCTTTTCTGCTGTTCCAGATTTATTTGACTTGAGTAACATAAGCAAAAGCCCAAGCCTAGGAGCAGGTCTTACAGTGTAGCTTTAAATGTATTTCTTTTCTATGATTAGAGAGCTGGCACAAAGTGGTGGAATGTGTCCACACCTTACAGGATGCAGCTGCTGAACTGAATGGTGGTCATTCCCTCCATTAGCACTCAACTACTGTGACAGAARATGTATGCCTTGGCTTCACATTGGCAGGAAAGCAAATTGCTGTGTATCTCAGTTGTACAATGTATTGTGACTTTTCTGCCTTGTAACTACCATTTGCATGGGAAAATAAACAAACAAAAGAAATGTAAAAGAGTATTTTTTTTGCTTTTAAAAACAAACAAGCAAAAAGGCTGTGACTGAATTTAAAGCAAGAAGGAAATGTTGAAGTACCAAGATAAATTTACRCAGAATATTAGATTTCTGAGAAAAAGCAATTAATCACTGTATCATCAAAATCTTTCCAAAGGTCATCCCAGTGCAAACTTAAGACATTTCTTCCATCACTCTCATCTAGGACTCATCAAGCCAAGGCAAACAACATAATTCAAATACTGCACTGATCACCTTTTCAAGGAACTTTGGTTTTGGAGACCTATGGGCAATACAGAGCACTCTGATAACTCTGAACCACTAACTTGAATTTTATGAAGGAGGGATTGCTTTCTCTGGAAGAYGGCCTGGTGAAATTTAACAGAAAAAGAGTCAGGATTCTGTAGGGCATGTTGGCTGCTTCTGGGGATCTTAAAGTAGCATTAAAAAGAAAGATGGAAAGAAGGCAAAGTCAAAGTATTGAGAACAAAATAGAATCTCCAGCAGGCATGCAAAGAAGAGATACTTTAATTGACTATGGAGAAGGAGCATGACTAATAAAAAAAAAGGTGTTGGAATTGTTGATTTGTGAGCATAAATTCAACAGTGTTGAATATTACTATAAGCTTGTGATGTGATTCACATGACTGGAGTGTTGAAAACTGTCTATAATCTGCTTAGAAAGGGGCAAGTGCACAAAAAAAGGGGAAGAACTATCAAAAKAGAATGTTCTGTATGTCAGCATTACTGACATCTCAGAAAAGGTAATTTGAATATTTATGTTTTGTGTTTTAATGTTTAAAATATAAAATGAACTATTTAGTGCCTACTGCAAACCTTGCATCATACTAAAGAACAAAATGGAAATATACTTAAGTATATTTYACAAAGAAGGAGATAGCTGCTATCAGTAAGGCTTTGCTTTGAATGACATCATTCTGCCAATACTGTAACATCCTGTAAATGTCTGAAAGTTATGGGTGACAATTCAAAAAGTTAACCTYGAGCAGGAGGATTCTAAATGAGACATCCTTCTAACACATGAAGTGGAGAAGCTCGCTCCAACTGGAATCTAAAATTTGTTTGCTGTGCCTAAGTTTTAGAAATCTGAACCCAGAATGGAATTCAGAAACTAAAAATGGCTACAGCTTATGAATTTGAAACATTTATTTTAGAGAAGCCTTGAAGTTTGTGTTATGCAAAAAGATCTCACTCTGATCTTTGCAGTGTTCAAATACGTGAATTTTCCTGAGAGGAAGGAAAAAATGGTAACTCACTTGCTGTCAAGACAAAAAGAGAGTCTGTAGAGCTTTTTAAATACCAGAAAAGTATAGGACAGTTAAAATTATCAGACTGAAAATGTATGAAAATATTCAGAAAGGCTAAAARCTCTATCTTATTTCTCTCTTTCATTGATCTTCTCATGGATACCAGTAAGGAATGTGAAGTAAATTCAGAAAAGTTTTCTAACTGAAGTGATTAAGGTTCAGGAATCAAGAATTCTCCAAACTAGTTGCCCTAAGCAGGCATGATGACTAACGTACTTTTACAGGCATTAGCACTTCCAAGTAAAACACCACCCCCCCCCCCCCCCTTTTTTTTTTCTGGACATGGGAGAAATGTTTGCTGCTGTGATCATATTGGCTGTAGTGGCAGGAGGCAGGGAATTCATGCTGCAACTGCCAGACGTGGAAGAGTCTGTTCCTTTACTGGCAGGATTTAGGCAGCAATCTGCAATGCTGGGAAGTACACTGCCTCATTTTGGAATTTAACTCTTTGCCCACGAATCACCACACTATTAATTTTTTTTTTCAAAGATTATTAAATCACTTTATTGCAGAATCTTGTCTCTTTTTTCCCCTTTTCTCCCCTCCGTCTTCTTTTTCTAAATAATCCATTGATTGTTAAGCCTACTGTTTTGGTTTTTGCTCATTTTCACTATACAAAAGGTTAATTTTGAAATTGTCTTATGCTGCTAACATTCTATAAAAAAAAAATGGATCACTAAATGCCCCCCTGTAGAGATGAAGCGTAGCACTGCAAAATGGACCACTGTATCCTCAAAGAAACTCATCTGGAATTGAAATGATAGTGCATGTAGTGGAGTCTGTCCTCCCTGCCAAAGCCCTACAATTGTTCTGAAAGCTCACTGTGAGCACAGCACCGTGTATGGGATTTTGGCATATGAAACAGCTTCAAGAGGACCTCTACTCTGTAATTGTAGGCATAAAACTGCAAGGGAGGTTAATCAACTCATTGTCAGGAAGGCTGAGTCTCAGGAAGGTGGAAACTACCTTAGTGCTTGGAGAGAGCATCTATATTGGGGCTTGGTGATGAAATGTTTTTCGTGTGAAATACTCCACTAGGGAAAAATTCCCTTGCTAATGAAGCACTCCACTAGGGATAAACTCCCTTGCTAATGAAACAAAACTCCTTCAATAGATTGTTAGCTCCACCACTGAACTGTAGAACCATAGCCCAGGAGAGCTGGCGTCTGTGCTGATGGCACAGAACAGAAGTTATTGTGCTGAGGAGTTAACTCCCACCTGGAAAACAAGCATTTGCTAGAATGAAGGAACAAATTTGCTTGCCTGTAGGAAAGTGATGCACTTACTCACTAATGTAATTCAACCTTTGCAATGTAACTTTATTTATACTCTCAAAGTTGAAAACCAATCCTGTGCAAAACAAGGGATCTGTGTGTGTGTGAGTGTGCGTGTGTGTGTGTGTGTGTGTGAGTTCCATAAACTGAACTTGTGTGATCATATTGCCAAGATTCATAGTGACCTGAAAAAAAGGTAAGTGACTCGTGTAAGTTTGTGGTTCAAGCCTATATCGTAACAGAAGACCTGATGAATGTTTTAATTGGGGAAAAAAATCAGTAAGACAGACTGATTGTGAAATCATGAGTAAAAAATGCAAAATTATAATTCGTGTGGCACCCTGAATGTGTGCAAAATTCACTTATTTACGTGTAAATGAGGCAACAGAAGAAAAGCAATGAGCAGGAGAGAGATAACCCTGACAAATCTTTCCTGTCAAGTAGAAGCATCTTTCAAAGTGCAACTGCACTGAAATCTTGAAGTTAGGGATTAAGGATTCTCTGCTGTAATGTTTAAASTCTGGATACCCACAAGATTATCTTTCATTAGAATTTTGCACAGCATGTCCCTCAAGATTGAGATGTCACTTAGAATGTATGGGATTGATCCCCAGTGTGTCATTTGCCCACCTTACTGGGAATTAAGCAGGAAAGAAATGAGTATGAACTAGCTTTGTTGCAAAAATAAAAAGAGTTTTTAGGCTCCTGAGTTTCAGCAGTAGATGGTGGGGGCTTTCTTGACTTCTGTGCCTTRACAATTTCCTCTGAGATTTCAACACTGAGCCTGAATATAAAGCCAAAGCTTGACAGAAGATCTGATGCAGCCAGAAATCTGTATGAATATAATGACTTTACAAAATATCTTGGGAGGTTGAATAATCTTGCTGCAGGACAAAGGCAGAAAAAAAAAAGTCAGTGGATTTGGAGTGAGGAATATTTACATAATAGTTGATCTTTGTTATTTTAAAACAGCTACAAAATATGATTCATAGGAACCTAGGACTGGGTTGCCAATCAGTTAGTCTAACATCTTCCAGATTCTCAAACACATATTAAACAGTCCTGTAAATAAAATGATCACTTTAACATCAGAATTTTGTTGCATTTTTTTGTATTCAAATAACATTTAATGTGTTAGCATTGAAAGATATAAATTCTGCATAATTTATGAAAAATTTAAATGTGTCCTGACTTTTCCTTTAAGGAAACATCTTTCTGAGTCTGCTGATATTTGGGCTGTTACTTTAATGCAAAAACAAAAATAAAGGAAAGATCGGTGACTTGGTAAGGACCCCAGAAGAGTTTGGAAACTGTAACTGAGAAGGGAAATCCTGGAATACTGGTTTCCATTCCCTTTCTCATATTGAATTTAACATCTGAGTAAATATATACATTTAGTGAAATGAGATTTAGATGTTCCTGTGCCAAGATAAAGAGATTGCACTGAAAATGAACTGGTATTTAAAAAAATTGCACTGTCAAAAAGGAATGCTTTCACAGCTGAGAAAGACTGCATTTCAGTGAAGTTTGTGCTATTCTGTATTGTAGATGCCATAAAGATACAACAGTATTTGTACATAAACACTTCTCAACACAAATTGAACATATTGTTTGTCCAAAAAACAGTTGATTGTGAAAAAGATCAGCATAACATCCTGTCATGGAGGGAAAGCTATAGCAATTAGAAGTAGAAATGAACCCACAGAAACCCTTCTTTTGAAAACAAAATTGTTATTGACAGAAAACAAGAGAATATTGGTAGTATTTCTGAAGGTATAATATATCCCAGGGAAGAAAAAATGAGCATGTGCAGTAGTTTTGGTGTCTGTTCATCCTTTGAAAAGGCTTTCAGACATGTGACCTCTTAAGGGAGATTTGTTTTGCAGAGATGACTCTAGAAACAGCCAGAACAGAGCAGCAGCCTAGAACAAAGCTGCWTCTCACCCACTGCAGTGTGAAAGGATTGCTCCCCTGTCTTTATCTGAGGCCCCTCAGGAAGCCTACAGGATGCTGGTTGCTAGGCAACGCCCAAAGCTATGGTGTATATAGCATTAGGTATTAATTATCGTCATGGGCCTTTTCCATGGAAGATCCTGAAAATATGCAATTAGACACATCACAGGATAAGTAATTTTTCATTCTGAAGGACAAGCATCATTAATCTGCAGAAAATTCAGAATTTGATGAATTGTTCAAAGGTGACTGACTGTGCCAAGTCTAATATTTTCTTTTTGTTGTGATGCCATTTTGTAAGTCCAGCAAAGGGATTTGAATAACAATATGTTTACAGTAAGCTGTTTAAAGGTTCTGAACTAGAATATTATATTACTTCATTTGTTTCCCTGATTAAAGTGCTTAACTCTAAACTGATCTTTACCAGCACTTTATTTTGAGTAGCTCAGGACAGTATTTGAGCAAAAAAAAAGAAAGCCTTAGAACATGGAAGCACTAAAATAAAATATTTAATAGCAGCTGCATGTGTCAACAGAGAAGTAAAAACAAACAACCCAAGAAATTAAATCTTGCRAAAGAGGCAAGTTTTAGTCTGTTAGTGTCTACCACAAGATAAGATTCTTCACATCATTGGTGACACTGGCTTGTATTTATGGGTAAGGAGAATTTCTCCTCCTTCTCTAGCATTGCCTACCTAGCTAGTAATCACTGTGGGATGTATACATGGTACATTCCACTTTTAAGGGGATGAATACTGAGATGAGTTATACCCCATTAAATTAATTGGAGTAGCCAAGAAAAGACTCCAGGTACTGCAAACAAAAATGGAAATCACATGAAGGCAAGTCATTACCCAAGGTGAAAACATGAACAACAGCATATTGGAAATTCCTGGGAAGTGACAGTGACAAAATGTAACCAATATCAAWGAAAATAAATTACCGTCTTGGGATATGAACTGAGTAATAAGAAAATAAGAGAAAGAAATTATTGGACTTTTGTCAGTTAGTGGAAGTAAAAAGAGTGCTATTTTCCAGTTGAAGAGAAAAAAAAAAGAGACTCTGGATGGAGAGGCTCAAGGAGACACTAATAAGAGGTTGTGTGACTGAAAATCTTTGTACAGACAAAGTTGCCTTCTCTCACATCTTGGATGCATTAATATGTGTGCAGAAGGAGCATGAAATGTAGCAAAGGGGAACAGAAAACACTTTGGCCTGTGTGACCTGTAGATGAGGCACATGTTGGAGGATAAAACTCCCGTTCTGTTTCCTGAGCTGTGTCTCTTTAGATGAACATGTAGCAGAAAACTGTCATGAATACTGATGTTGGAAAATTTGCCATGGGATGCTTCAGTTATTGGAAGACTAGTGAGACTGGTACTGTGCTGCTTCAAATACCCATAGAGCACTCCGGCCAGCAAACTTATCAGGTAGGCAATAAAAATGATCAAATTGGAAAGTGGCTGAATATGTCTTTTCTGGTGAAGAAGTCCAGACATTCAATTTTAATCATATGAGGGCAGAAGGCATGAAAATTTCACAGCTGCCTCCATAACTGTTCTCAGCTCCAAAACATTACTGCCCACTTGTTGAGGCCAGTGACTGTTTTTCTTTTCATTGCTTCCAGCTGAAAAGGTATGAGGAGCAGTAATTTCATTCATAATGTTAATAGATACATAGCTAAGACAAAATTACTATCCTTTGGCCATTTACAGTGATAAATGTTCTTCCATAAAAGCTAGACTAACATTTTTTAACCCCTGTTTTCYAAGCATTGCATCTTACTAATTATGTGTACTTTTAAATGAAATGATATKCTAGGGAAATCAGTTATTTTAAAAATTAGAAGATTGTTTCACAAAGGCACACTGAAGGCAGAGAAATTTAGAAATTAAATTAACATTGCTAAAAGAAAAAAACTAAGGTACTGTAATTTTATAATGAATGTAAATGCATATATTGATAATATCCTATGGTTCAAGATTTAAAAATATCTTTCTATCAGCAGAGATTTCCCTTTAAAAGCCCTTCCAAAGCAGGTAGATTTGCTGTTACTGCCTAGTTCTGAGGAGCCAAGATGTATTTACTGCATGATAGCAACCTCAAATTTCAGGTGGGCTYGGGATGTGTGTCTGTACTAGAGCCCAACCATTGCAATTTGTTTATAAGACAGAAGTCACACAACAACCTACAAATAAGTGTGACTCACATCCTGTCTTATTTGTAATACTGATTTTTGACTATGTGTTGCAATCTTATGAATCTTCATAAAGACGTCCTCATCTTTTCCTGATATATGTTTGATCAATGTGTTTGTCTTTTCTCTCACTTGTCTGATTTGAAACATTGAATAAATGAACATTCTGTTTCTGTGTGTTGGTTTTCTCTATTTTTCTTATATTTTGGGGTATTTGAATTACTTTGCACCTTTTCTAGTCATTTGATACAGTGAAAGGTGCCTCAAGTTATTTATTTACTGTTGTATATCTTGAATGTTTACTTCCTTCATTTTCAAAATTAGAAATAGCTTGTATTTGGTTTATGGTTCTTTGACCAGAAGTTTTCATTAGTCAGCTATTGCATTTAGTTACAGACTCTAAAACCATCATCTCATTTTGACTTCAGTGTCTGTCTGTAACAGTGTTATGCTTAATTCAGTTGTCTTCAGCAGTGTTGTCTCTCAGCCCCAGATCTGTAAAGAAACCTGTTGCTTGATTGCCCTGCGAGCTAGAAGCCAGCTTTGGAGGTGCCCAAACCCAGCAGCAAAATCATCTTGGGTTAGGAATTTACACTTATAAACCAGCTTATTTTGTGAAAGAAAAGCAGGGGCAGGTCTTTTTAAGATTCTGTAGCCTCAGTCCCACTTTGTTGATATGGAGTTAAGAGAACCTGAACACACACTGTTCTAGGTGTAGAGCGGTATCACCTTCTTTTGTACCCTTGAAGTTTGTCAGCGTTAATGTGATAAAATTTTGTATTTAGTGGAGACCAGATTCGTGGSTGTTGTACAAAATAAACAACCAAAAGAATGAACCACCAATGCATGCCAGCTGCAGACCTGACCCTGACCTGCAATTTGCTSAAGCCCAGAACAATATTTTTCAGTGACCTACTAGAAAAAAACAAATTGAAACAAAAACAGCCCAACCAAAAACTATCAAACATTTCAATTCAGTGTTTCACGGTACTAGGAAATAAGAGCTTCAACCACTAGTCCCTTCTAGTTCACTGTTTCTTATAGCTTTACTGAAGGTTATACTGTTACTTCACAAAAAAAAAAAAAAAAAAAAACAAAAACATTCTTGGCACAGTTTAGCAGCAATATAACAGGAAAGTTAAAATTTGTTCCAAGAGCTAAGAGGAACACAAATGCAAATGATAACTGCTATATGCCCTGAAAATCCTGAAATAAATGTTTTTCTTCTCATCAGAAATGTTGCTTTAGGATGAGGATTTGTGAAGTCCTTAAGTGTGTTTCTAATTGATGTACCTTTAATAAAACAGCCAGCAACATTGGTGGCAGGGGTAGAGATGGACTCAGGTTCAAAACCAAATAACCTCTGTGAGTTTTCAAATTTGTTTCAGGTTTGTGTTATGTGAGGTGATAGAATCATGACATTCAGTAGCTGTACCTCAGTTTCTGTCCCTGCAAACTCATTAGCCTTTTTTTCTCCCTTTAAGAATGTTACTGAAAAGTAGGGCACAGTGACCATTAAGAAATACACTTGCATTCATATTTACACCCATCATTACAATACTTTACATTTTTCTAGTTGTCTTCCATTGACATATAAGCATTTTCTACTTGCTTTAATTTCCTTTGCAAGGGCTTAACTCAAGATAATCTAGAATTCCAATATTTTTATTGAAAGCAGAGAAAGTCAAACATAATTAAATACACTGTCTGAACAATATCCATGTTTTCATACTCAGTCATAGYTAAGCTACATCAGTGCATTTTGTATTATTTGTACTGGAAGAATAGTAAATARTTTCTGGGAAAGTTTTGTTTTTATCTACTGGCTGTCCCATTCAGTGACAAATTCTTCTTGAATTTCCTCGTTCAGAAACAAAGGCCTCCTTCATTATATACATTCATAATCCAAGAGAACAAAAAATCATTATAGTGCCTACTGAAGGCTAGAAGGATAGATTGGTGCAGATAGGTGTGAAGTGCTTGCACTACATAGAATTWGAAAAGCTCATTTGTCTAATTTACAGCTGCCTACTTACAAGGTGGATCAGAATATGAGATCTGCCCTGTGCCATACACATGTTAGGATAAATAATAGCCAGGCCTCAGCTAAAGAGAAACACCAATAATGGATTTTCTGAAGACTTTCTTAGCCTTATTTTTCTCCCCTTCTTTTTCTTATTAAGCCCCTGATTTAATTTTTAGGATCCTATACTTCTGTTTCTGTAAAACTAGCAAGCTCTGACTTTTTAACTTCCATATCTCCTAGATTTTTGTTTCTGAGTGCTGTACTGAAATTGTCTTGCTTTCCTTCCTATTTTCCTAATTACTGTTTGCTTATGCTGTTTTTCCAACATAATGGCACATTAATAAGCAGAAACACAGTACAGTTTGTCAGACTGTTCTAAATATTCTGGCCATTTTAGAAACTTGTTGGTCTCATTGGCTGTGTATAAATATAATGACCTACATGATGCAGGAATGAAAGAACCAAGGTTGAAAATAATGTGCTTATTGACATAAGTAAAGCATGACCGATAGGAAATGAAACTACACTAGTGGTGCCCATATCACTATAGAAACAGAATAATCTTGTGGCAAATTCAAAATGCTAATTAACTGAAGAGAGGAACAAAGTCTGAGAGTACAACAGAGAAGAAGAGCAGCTATCAATGCCSTGCTAATAAGGGAGTAAGGAATCCCATCACTTAAAATGCCATACCAATGTTTTTGACCCCAGTTACCACACATGGGTGGAACTGAAGAAGATAAAGCTTTTCATCTTGGAATTACAGTCACTCATCCTTCTGCATTTGTTTCAGCTCTACTGGCACAAAGCAGGTATAGAAAAGCTCATGTGATCATCTGAAGAAGTTTGTGTGGCTCCTCTGTGTATGTCTCTGTTAAACCCAATGGTCCCCTTTGAATGTGGGACTACTCAGCTTCCTGTGCTTCCCTGTCACATGGCCTAATGGGAAAAGTCCTGCATCCTGTATGGAAATGAAAACAGCTGCTCTCTCAGCTTCTCTGGTGATCCGTTCAAATGTGATGTCACTGACTGGAAGAAATAGTCACTTTTAAAAATGGATTTTTCAAATCTGAAAAGGACAATGGATTCTTTTCCTGAGAGTTTTGATCATTTCGTCTGACTGATCGTAAAACCACCAGAAATACAAGGCAGATACTGAAGAGGTTGCTTCAGAGGAAGCTCAATCAGAACAATGCAGAAGAAAGTGTATGGACTTACTGGAGGTGAAGCCACATTTTAGAAACAGAAGAGGAATCTCATCTAAGCTTAGAAAGTGCTTATTCTGAGGAAAAACTGAAGAACAGAAATACCWGATAGTATTTTGTTGTTTTATTTTAATGATAAGTAAAGGTTATTTATAAAACAGTGTTCCAATCAGAATGAACTCCTAGAAAGGGAAAGCAACTGGAAAGTTAGAGATTGCYACCAATAGCTTTGGAACCATARGGCATTTGTACTGAAATGTCTATATTCTTTATGAGAAGAWTTTTGTTTCAGAGAAGTTAAAGACAGACTATGCTGGACAATAYCTGCTCTAAGTTAACCTACATATTTTCCCCTTAAATTTCTATTGTAAGCACCTTGACTTTTTCAGTAATGGAACACTATTAAATGAAGAATTAATGGTAGAAAATCATTGTTATTTTCCACTGAAATAAAATTTTTCAATATGGTGAGAGACACATCTTCACCATCTTCGAATAATAACTTTTGGTGGTRGGTAAATTTAGATATTTAAATAAAAAGAAGAGCAAAGACCCTTTCTTAGGTAGATGCACTGGAGACAGTGAAGGGACCATTATCAGTTGCTACACAGACAGCTGTTAGTACACAGACTAGTRTATGAAATAGGAATTTACTCATACTTTCATGTTACTCTTCTATCCTCTCCTATGCWCATCTGGGTTCCAAATTTAATGAAAGGTAGATCCTTTCAAAGGAAGAGAATGCTGATATGCCTCTATCATTCACTGTGGCTGAGCTTTCCAGGGGTTCATAGAAATTTGAGCAAACAACTGGAGATTCAACTGCACTTCCTTCACTGTGCAATAAAGGTGGATCACCACCAAGTTTTGGCTAAATGTGTAGTGAGTACAGATAGGAAACGAAAGTTACATTTATATAGTCTAATTTGATGTAACATATTATTTCTAGGGCACTGCACAGAATACTATAATTTTGGAGAGAAAGTGTGATTATTTCTTTATAGTCTGAGTTGTCTTCCAAAGGAGATGGGGTAATCTTTGATATGGGTAGTTTGTACAATTAGCTGTCTTTTTATTCCTTGTATAGGAAAGTCATACGAGTATATTTGCCTGATGGCATTACCAAGGAAGTCAGCAATGTCCACTCAACTGCTTTGTCACTTTATTGATCTATTTACTTTCAAAATGAATTGTTGGTGAGCAGGGAGGGCTTGTTGAGAGGCAAATAACACAAATGCTTCCCAGTGCAAAGATRTCATTTATTCACAGTGCTGATGGAAAACATTTCAGTGTGGAAATAATGATGGCTACTGGTAATATGACTTGGCTTCCAATTACACAGCATGAAGCTCATCACTCGAACTGAATCAGGAAAGATGCTGCCTGCCCGCATCATCCTTTAAATCTAATAAGGATAATTGCAAATCTAGGAATGCTTCCAAGTAATTTTACTTAATGATCTTAAACTTTAAGGAAGGGATGTCCACCTATTGCTTTATTATTTAATCTATTAAAGGACATGTGCATAATGCAGCAGCTTATCTGCCCATCAGTACAACTCAGCAGGGAYATAAGTCTCTAATTGTTCTGTGCTGCTTTCCCTTCTGGCTTATGTACCAAGGGCTGTTACAACCTGCTAGGACACTGGACAGTGTTCAGAGAGGGAATCACAATCACATTCTGTAATTCAGCTGTCCTTGCATATTACCTTCACTGGCAAAACAAACACAAAAATTAAAGCACCTTAACTGCATGGGGCTAGACTTGTCCCAGTTCTGTGGCTTCACTGATGTCTGAGGTGAACAAATGTCCAACCTCACTGCATTGAGAGCTGCAAATTCAGAAGCACTGATTCAGACCYAGCTCTTCAGTAATCATGCTTGCAAGCCTAACAATATTATCAAATTTTTGTATGCACACATATCTGTATTTACATATGTACACATACACAGACTTTCAGGTAATACATGTATACCTCAAAAATCTCAAAATAAAGAAAGCTTGCTCTTGATGACAGGCCTGGGAAGATAGGTTTTGCTGATTTTTCTGTATCACACATCATACAGATGTGATCCAGGCATATGTCATTGTGTATTTTGAATGTTGTTATGAACACCTTATATATTAAAGATCAAACATTMATAAGCTGCTCTAGACTTGGATATGAATCCCTCTAAATTCACTCCTCTGGATGTTAAAGTGGTGATGCAGATTCTGTGTGAATGACCACATTACAGGGCTATTCCATAATGAAGGGATTTATTTTGTCTTGTTCCTTCTGATGTTTTTGAAAAACTTCTATTTCAGTCAGATAAGGTATGGGGGAAAGCTGAGAATTCTGCAAGACTGGAAAATCATTTCCTGTTTTGCTCTTCCATATTCTTGACCCAGATGCATGGAATTAGGAAGMAATGTAGCTACACAAATTAAGACAACAGAGAATCAAGCCATGAAATCAAAATGGAAATTCAAGGATCCAGGTAAAATGTACTCATACRCCATAAAAGATATGCAATCTAGTCCCAGATTGACTTGTCTGAACAGGGAAAATAAAAAGTGATTGTTTCATTTGACAATTCTGGGTTCCCTTTGAATCAGCATTGTGGGAGCTGTTCCTGAAGCGGTTATCGGGCATTCTCAGTCCTGCCTGCTTAACAGCAAGAAGGCCCATACTGCAAACTCACTTGTCTGAGTTCTGTCAGGATTTCCAAACCATSGACTCCTTCTCACTCCTGGAGTTCTGGTGAGGTAAGTATGGTAGAGCAGAAAATCTACAGCCAGGGAACTGGTGAACCTGGGTTCCTTATAGGTCGGTGTCCTTATAGGTCAGGATTACACATACCTTTTAAAATACCACAACACAYTCAGCTCATCCTTACATACCTTTGCCTCACTGCTGTGATTCCGATCATCCTCGTAGCTTCCCCTGCACTACACACTGACTCCTCCCAAAGCCCCATGTGCTCTCCTCACACCACAGCAGTTCCCGCTGCTGCTAACRTTGCTCTTCCCACACCACCACCTCCCATAAGTGCAAGCTACTTTCTCTGCTTTTAGCTGTATTTAGCCTGATAAAATGTGGATACTAACTGGCCAGTCAGGGCATGCCTGATGATTGCCCAGCTGGATGCTGCAAATGGGATCGTGTTGAATTCTCTCTTCCTTTACCTCAGAGGAAGCACCAGTAAGGTCTCCCTTCTTTAATCAGCATCTATATTTCAGTGCAGACATTTGTTGTATTTGAGATCTCTAACCATCAGCTTTATGGGGCTGAAATTGGTCAGGGAATACCAAAAATAATGAGAAATCACTGGGATGGGGTGGGGGGGAAAATGCCTGTCAGACTGCTGAAAGAAGAAACCAAGGGCATAAAGTTAATGTCCTTGGAAGAAAAGGCTAGAAAATAAAGYGAGTATGCCTCAAAACAGCAAAACTAGGTCTGCTATATCTTCACAGTTGCTTAGGAATGTTTCTTTGGCTTTGCTACAGGAGTCCTGCAGTAGAGAACAAAAATTTATAGAGCCAATAGTTTATGTGCAAATGAAAGTGTGCGCTGAGGGCAGACCCTTATGCATTTCTTTATATTTATGGAAGTATAATAAAGTGAACTTGCTGCCAACACTTTGTGATATTATTTGAAATGTCTCATTAAAGCAACTTATTTTTTCTGTAAGCTTGAAAGAAKAAAGTTTATTAGTCACAGAAAGCAAAAAAGCCAAAGACTAGGTTGTGTCTTCAGGTGTAGCACAGGGTAAAGTGTACTGGATAACCTACTCCTTCCAGAAACCTTGGAGGTGGCCAGTCTCTGACACACTGTGCTCTTCTTCCCTTTGAACATGAGACAGGAAAAAATATCACAAACATCTGAATCTGATAGCTGCTCTGGTCTCACCCCACAGGAAGGAAATAAGAAGATCTTGCCCTCGCACAGCAGCTGGAGCCCAAGCTGAGTAGCTGGGTCAGGAAGAAGTCTTTTTCTGTGGTGTGGATGAGAGCTAGGACAAGTTTTGACAAAGCAGGATAATGTATGCTAATAAAGATGTTCTACAAGGTTTCAAGTTACATTCATATTTTCACCTGAACTGAAGAATCTAATTTTCCATTATAATTGAACCCCAAGCATAATTTCAGTGTTTTTACTGCTGTATAACTGCATGTCCCTTTTCCTTTAGTATTTMTTTTCCTTCTTTGTGTATTTTACTTCCTGCTGTCTATTCATGATCGGAGCAGAGCTCTGCCATGTGAATTTAAGGAATGATTTTTCTGCTCCTTATTCTTCTATATTCTTCTGGAGCTGAGAGACCATATTAAAGGATTTGCATTTAGAAACTAGAACATGCCTTTGACTGTGAATGCATAACATAAACCTGGCACCCTTGCTTTCATTTCTACTGCAACCAAAGAAAATTTCTGCACTTACTGTGAACCTCATGGATGTTAAGGGAACTCTTTAGTGCTCCTTTTTTAAAACATCTTCTGTAACAAGTGGAAATAGTCAAATGGTCATCAAAATATTACTCTAAGATTTATAGCAATATACAAAAAGAAGAGCACATTTCAAAAATAAAAACTATCACGTGGCTTGCAGAGAAACAGATGGGCATGAATTACACAACCAGCTAGAATGAAAAATACACCCCAAAGYGAATTAAATGCTGGTGGGATAAAAATTAAGCTTTTTTTTTTGCTGAAGTGCGAAAACAGTCCTACTTATAATGGAAAATTATTCACTCTGTACTGCAGTGTAAGACAAAATCTATCACACTAGAAGAAGATACTACTAGCTTGCAAAAATACATTATCTCCCCAGTAGAATGGACTATCTCACTGAAGGGAGAACTACAAATAAAATTTAAAATTCAGCAGTTTTGGACAAAAAAAGAATGCTTTCAGTATTTACATATTTAAAACTTTTGCTGAACACAGAACAAGTGAAACAAATGCTTTCAGTATGTGTTATAGTTACAATTTTTTTTAATTGTAAACTTGCTATGAGATTTCATTACATTTTTGTCTCAATAGATCTTTCTGTTACCATTAACTACAGTTGAATTTTCAAAGTGTTAAATATTCCTATAGATTCTATCACTTCATTTTTAGCTTTCAAAGTGCAAGTGCTGTAATAAAAATGAAATTGCTAAATATCAGTTAATTCCCACTGTAATTATTTAAGAATTATTAATATCACTGTAACCCAGAGAGATCTCAGATGAGACTGAGGTAGATATTGTGCTAGATATTATCTAAGACTAAGTTGAATATTCTAAACCATATTAATCTAGTTCAATAGAGAATGGGCTACTTTATAAAGCATGTATTATGCTGCAATAATCAGACCTTTTGTAAAAGTATAGAGAAAGATCTAATTGTTCTATGTGCTTGAGGTATATGAGCTGCTCTAAATTTCCAGTGAACTGCAGAAAAACGTCTCTATTCTTTCTGGGCAGCCGGTGTAGTGCTGAGTGGCAATATGTCAGCTGTACTTTTCTACCCATTGGTGAGCACACTTGATTTTTAGAAACCTACAATATTGATGTTTGGGCTGTCACACATTGACATATTACTTGTCTTGGGGATGGCATGGATTATTACAGACATTAATTTTAAAGAACAAATTAGCAAGAGTCTTCATCCAAAGGGGTTACATAGTCCAAATAAAGATAAACAGATATACTAGGAGAAATTAAGTATCTTCTTTATTTACTAGATGAGGAACATGAAGATTAAGAATYAAAATATCTTTGTATGCAGGTCAGTGGGAATTTTGCCAGTAACAGCAACTGGATTAGGCTTTTACCCACATGTACCATATTGCAGTGGTGCAGTATAGACAGGAACTGAGTCCAGGTTTTCTGAATTCTGGAACAGAAAAGGGAATTTGAGAATATTTGTCTCGATTGGTGTTTGGTAGGTGCATGAACTCCATAAACCGCCAATAAAATTRCATTCATACCTCAGTGTGTACAACCATTTCCATCCCAGAACCAATATCTAGACCTTGGAAAAGTGCCTTGGGGAAGGTGTGTTTGCTTCAGGAAGACCAGGCTACCATTTTAATGATCACTCCAGCAAGCTCATCAGGATACAAACTGCAATGCATTTTTTACCATCTGGTTCCAATCAATCTTAGTGTGGCACCATGCTTACCACACACAGGTTCCCTGCTATAAAATGCCATGTTACTGCATAGTGGCTACTGATTATTTCAGTCACTGTGTCCTCACAATGTCGAGCAGTGCCTGGGGGAGTCTTATAAATGTATGTGCAACAGTGAAGAGCATGGTATTCGTAATGGTCTCCGCTTCATTGCAGCTGGCTGCGGTGGGTTTAGACATGTTCCCCACATTTTAACMTCATTTGAGCATTACAGTGGCCGCTTTTTAGCAGAAGAATGACCTCCACCCTGCGGCACAGAGTTAAGGATGTGGAATGAAGAGCAGCAGGAGAGAGTAACTGATAGAGGGAGGGGTCATGCTAGTGGAGTTATACTATTAATTTATTCTGTGCAGACTTTTTTTTTTTTTTTTTTTTTTTCTTTTTTTTTTTTCACAGGGGAACATGTTGCTAATGCAAAAAGTTAAAGAAAAGAAGTTCCCCTATGAAAATGCACTATACACTGAGTTTGTCCGTGAATGCTACAAGCATGACAGAGGTTAGAATTTTATCTTAGAGCCCCTTAGTCAAGATTCCAACAAAATCACTGCCCAACTCAAATATGGTAGAGTTGTACAACTAATCAGTCTATAGTGAATCTCACAAATATTTGAAAGTTTCAGCATAGTGATTTCAAACTTTCATTTCCAAAAAGGCTGTTCATGGCCCCTTATACACAATATTTAAAAGGTGCATAAAAACTATGCTCTGAATATAACCAATAAAAAAATKTAATTCCACAAGATGGAAAATCCCCTCCGAGGTCACATACTTAAAATTTCTTGTAAGGGACCCACTCTGGCCTCAGGTGTCATGCTGTAAAATGTCTGCTGAAATAACTGGGATTACAGTAGAGTAAAAGAGAGGTAAGTGAAATTATATAAAAAGCAATACTAGAGGTTTTGTTCATACAAATGAAGTTCAGAACAGGAAATGTTAATGGATTTTTCTCCCTCCCCAGATGAAATTATTTTAATAAGATAAATTAACCGAGCACTATTATACATAGGCCTTGCAGGGCTGTGCACAAAGATGTTTATTGTATTCAGGAAAGGACAGGATATTTAGGTATGCCAGACATGTTTGCTTTATTCCCCCAAGTACTCTTTTCTCTGGAGCTCTCTCCCCCTTGGTCTCACTGCCCTCTTTGTTCCTCTGAGCTGCCAGATGCTTCTTCCAGARTCTGCCCTGGACCTGCAGAGCACCCTGAGGTGGTGGCCCTCACATCTGTCACCATCTGGTGCCTCTCTTGCCCCACTGCGGCCATGACTCTGATTGTTGCACACATCACATGTGCTTGTAGCTTACAATTCATGTGAATATGTTTCACGTCTTCAAGTCATGTTTACCTGTTAGGATCTTTTGCTTTATCAAAATAATGTCACAGTGCAGATCAGGTTAAATCTGGGGTAAACACATAGAAAGGATTTTACAAAATCAGTTCTTGCTAATGGCCCTACTGAGGAGATGATTTCACAGTAATTACACATGTGTACCAGGCAYTGACTGTGATTAAGACATTGCTACATTTCTATTTCACTCTCTGTAGAGTGGTCAGCTGCAAGTGGAATATTTTCCTTTGTGTTCTGGCTTACTTTTCCAGTAAGAACAGAACCTTGCTCAGAAGAAGGAGAAGCCTTTTTTTCAATACTTTAAAATATCTTCTGTAGTTACAATAGTTACAATAGTAATTTACAAAGACTGCAGAAATCTTTAATTTGTACTACAAGCATAGTGGTGGCTTCAGATACAATCAAGGATTTCTGAGGTAGCTATTGAATACCAGGAGCAACCATCCCCATCCTGGAGTATTTAGRTCATTTGACTACGTGATTCTGATGGTGTTACTACATGAGATGGCAATTTATTCTGAAAAGGACCAAAACCTATAACACCCTTTGSTTTGCTATAGGGCCTCTTGCAGAAAAAAATGCCTAGAAATGTATGGTTGCCTGAATAAATTTCTTAAGATTATGAAATTACCTTGCAGATGTCAAGCACTATGTCAATACTGCAAAAATAAGARTCCTCAGAAAGATTTTGCACGTGTAGAAGTAGGCAGTGACAGTTCATGGTGGGAGCATTTACATCCTTCCCATTTAGAAAGTAGAGCTATTGGAAACATCTGAGCAGGGAATCTGTGCAGTCACTGAAACACAGCTCGTCTGGTCTGTTATTTGAAACTCACTCTTTTGTAATCTTGTGAAAATGAAACCCCAGGGAACCTGAGWACACAGCACCCACTTCACAGGCTTCCTAAGTGTTTTCGCATTCAACATTCATTTTGTTTCTCTGGGTTCTTGACTAAGAGCAGCCTTTCCCTTATCATCTGAAGTATTGTGGGAAGAGAAGAACTCAGGGGGAGGTCATTTGCAACTGGAGGAGAAGAGAGGAGGGAAAGTGTCATGAAGGTACTCCACAGGACTAGTCTGTTAACAAGGGYCTGAAATTCAAATTTCCTATTAGCATTCCAGCAGAATCTGAATACGAAAGATACCTGTATATCAGCTGAATAAACAACGTTTCCWTTCTTATGGTTTCACAATGTTAAATTTCAGGTAGCCAGGTTAACGTAAGAAAATCTGCTACCAGCCGTTCAAGAGTTCTGGTAGAAAATATAGTTCAATTTGCTGTTTACACTATACACGCATGCAAAAATGTATTTCCCACATTTTATGTGTCCAGTTCATTGATATACTTTGCTCTTCCATCGTATACTTATGTCCCAAAGTATTCCAAACATGTCAGTTTATAAATATAAATATAAATATAAATATAAATATAAATATAAATATAAATATAAATATAAATATAAATATAAATATAAATAAAAGGTATACGCCTATTCCATTTGCAGTATATATGGAAATTTTAAAGTAAAATTTTAAAGCACCAGCCAAGAGAAAAACCCTTAGCATGCGCTGGTAGCCACAGGAGTTATGCAAATACATGAAGGCTAAACTTCACAAGTTATAAGCTTTCCCTTCCCACATAAACCCTCCCAGGTAAAGATTTAGTTGCAATTTGCTAGTGTATGTAGCATTTTACTTGGCATTTGACTAGGCAGCCACGCTGGATTTAGACCTGAAGGTGACAGGCAAAATGTGCTGCCTTACAAACCCAGGCACACGGCATCTGCAGCCAAGGACCCCTCCCAGTGCTCACCACTCTCATTCTGACTTCACATCCCCCACAGCTGTCAAGGTTTCAGAAGGCTGAGCTGTGTCAATGTTAGAGCAGACTTTGTCACCCACCGTGCACGTGGGAAGGCACCAAAAAGCCAGCACTGTTTGATAGCTGGGCCTTTTGTCTACCACCAGTGCCAACAAAGAAGAAGCTCTGGTTGGTGTTCACCAGTAACGTTTTCAAGGGAAAGAAACTCAGCATTCCTGTCCTGCTTTTTCTTATTCAGGGAGGGGAAAAAACCAACCCACCCAACCAACCAGCAAATGTAAGAAATAGAAAAAACAGCAGTTCTTTAAAGCAGACTACCATGAATGTTAATTAGAAGTTTTGTGCAGAAATGGCACTAATTAAATACATACATTCTGACTTCTTATATTCTTTTCTGAGCACAGAGAAGACAACCCCAAATATATTCTCTGCAAACAATTGTGAATGCATAAGAAGGCTTTTACCATGTCTTTTTTTCTCAGAGAGCCTAGTGCAGAAATCCAGGATTAATTAAAAGCCACAGTAAGATGCCATTCTCTGCCATTTGTCCTCAGCAGCCGGCAGGCGGTGTACACCCAGCACTATGGAACAAAGGCAGACAAACCAAATTGGGTCTCCAGACCATAGGGTGCCCCAGYAATGTTTCTCAGGTGCAAATCGAGAGTTACACAAGTAAGACCCCTGACTTACCTGTGTCTGACTTCAGAGTGAGCATAGGAATTATAGTTCATTAAAATAAATTTTTATGAAGATAAATTTACAAGTGTTCGTAAGTTTTGGGTGCCCTTCCTTGTTGCCAGTGCCCAGGACAGCTCATGGTTTGCACCCTGTGGCAGGGCAGGAGCACCTGCATTGTTACACACACACAGCCCATAGCAGCTGCGTCCCTGCCTGAGCAGATTCATCAGTGCTTTTCTTGGCTCCAAGATGTGGTGAATGTTGTTCATATTCTATTCAGGTTCTTATAACTTGTCCATCACATTGCTTTCTGTGAGCCCATTACAGCAAAGCTTATTTTACAGTCTGTCAGATGGTGGGTTTTTTGCACATGTTATAGAAATGTATTTTTTGCTTTGAGCAGTTTGTATGTGAATGGTCCCATATTCAATAAAGGGTTCCTAATGCATGTTCTACTTCCAACCACATTAAAGAGACACGTGTCTGCTGCAATCAGGATGCGTTGTGGGTTATTCTCCTTCTGAGGTTTTTGTGGTTTAGGTTTCAGTGAATTCCTCATGGTTTTGTTCTGGGGTTTGGGGGGATTTGTTGTTGTTGYCTATTTTGCATGTGAAGGAATTTTTAACTGTTGAAACCTTCTGTCCATAGAGTCTTTCTATGCAATAAAATTGTATTGCACTGACAAAAAATTTCCTTACTGGATGCAGGAAAATGGATTAGATAGTTTCTTGAGATCCTTGCARCATTTCATTTTTGCAGCTCTGTGTTTTTACTGGTGTTGGGGTGTGGGAGCCATACGGGAGGTGTTGATCTGTTCTGAATGATTGCCTGTGAATTATAGTTTGTATTTTGCCATCTGGCTGCCTGATAATTAGTCCATCTTTTTATCAAATGAATGGCACATGTCTTCCTTTCTCAAACACGTATGCAAAACTATATATTTTGGAAAAGGTTGTTTTCAACTTTAAAAAAATAGCCAGAAAGTCGTGTCTTTCTGTAATCACGTGTATGTCCTCAGACAAACCTCACCCACGTATGGACCTAGACTAACCCCTGCGTCACTCTGGGATATTATGCAATCCAAGTATTGGATTTCTGGTTACGTGATGTTCTGAATTTGGTACATACATATATAAGGTGAGGTCTTGATGATACAATGTTTTACTATATAGCTGTATTATGTAGCTATACTTTCCTAAAATTAATGCATAAAAGAAAGACCCAGTTTGACAGCATGTTCATTCTGCTATGTCCTCATCACTCCTCCAAGTATGAGATCCATTYCTGGTGGGCATCAATGGGTTGGGACAATCAGAAGAAGCAGACTGAGCAGCAAGATAGCCTAGAGGACAAAGAGAGTTTCAAGTACCCAACCTCAGGTCCTGTGGTACTAATACTAGAGAAATCTGTAGCTCATTATAGAGTGTGAAATCAGGAAATCAAGAATTCAATGCAAATCTACCCCCAATCTCTGAAAAAAAAATGAAACCATTTTCTTCTCTTTTATCAGAAAGCCCCAGGAAAAGGTTGTTCAGAGGAGAGGGAAGGCATTTTCTCACTCTGTGGGATGTCAGCTATCCAATTTGGTACTTTAGAACAGTAATTCATGAGTCACTAGCTATGTACTAAATGTGCAAGGAAAATCTATCTTATTCATATATAATTTGGAGGAAGATTTTTTTGACTTACAATACTGAAGAAGTGGTATTATTTTAGAACTCATKATTTTATTTTTTCTAGTTTTTCAAGAATGCAACCTATTTAAAATTAAAAYGACAACAAATTATTTTTTCCCATCAATAAAGTTTTTATCATAAGATATACTCATTTATGCAACTTTCTACAGGTTGGCAACTGTCAAACGCGGGGGACGACTTCTGCTGAGTCGTTGCAATGTTGGTGGTGTGAAATTGGTTTGATGCAACAATAGCTGCCATCATTCCTATTTATTTAATAGGAATTAAATAAAAATGTACCATAACATCAAAATTTTGCACACATCTTATGCACTGAATGGGACTTTTAGGTATAAACAATCTAAGGAGTATTCAATTTGATGGTATTAATTATATATAAAGAAAATTACCATTTTCCTGTATTATCTAATTCTTCCTAGTAGAAATAAACATGTATTAATTTGCTTGTAAATCTGACTGTATATCCTCTTTCCCTTAGAATACGTTTCCTTTTCTATTGCCATTTGCATTACCTTCCTTTGAAATCTAAAATATTATTTGTACAGGAAGACTCTGTTTTATTTCCTTTTAATGATCACAATCATGTGGATCAGGGTAAACCCCTTCTCTTTGTAATATGTATATACTAGGTTAGTAATAGTCTTCTTTTTGTCATGGAAATCACTGGCAACAGATGATAGCTGGAAAGGGGAATGACCTTCCTGAAGGGTTTTCCTTCYAGCACTGCATAACAGGGGTGCATGTAGCAAACAGAACACTTTGCTTTCAGTAAGCCTTGTAAGGTCAGTCTTTGGCTCATTTCAGGGTGATGCCTGTTATGCTGATTAAACTGTGTCTCCATTTCTTCATTCTCCTCCAGCCTATTGTATCCACTGTTCCCTCTCATTAACTGTACAGATGGTGAGATTTTGGGATCAGGCACAATTTTTGTTGTAGATGTATACAGAGCATGCCAAGTAGGGGTCCCCATCTCCAGCTGGAATTGTAGCACGACCACAACACAAACAATATTTTATGAAACTAATTTGCCTCCAATAAAAATAATGGATATCTTCTTCCCAAGCTAGAAGAAATAAAAATAATTTGTTCTTTTCTTCCTGTCCATAAATGCACATACACAGACACACACATAYACAAACACATTAGTCTTGATGAGGGCGATATGTACATCTTCCATAGATTCTATATTTGATTAGTCTATATAATCAAATAGGAATAGATGACTTAAACCATAAAAGCAAAGTAGATACATCAGAAAAAAATAGCTTAGGATGCTACAAAAATAAACCAGAACTCTTACATCCCCAGATACATAGAGATCACATTTTTCTATGATCCCCACTGCCCTCACCAGTAGAAAGATTTAATTTCTTTCTACTGATGTAAAATGCCTCTTGTGACAGAATTTAAGTTTCATGCCTAGAACATGAAATGAGACTCCCCAGAACTCCAGTCAAGTTCCCAATSCTGCTAATACATCTTCTCATGCTCTGGTCCTCTGAGTAATAGCATGACCAAGAAATTACTCTTACCATGTATAGAGAAACAGAAGAGCATGGTCCTTTTGTTGAAGGCTTTCACAGGGCACTCTGTGTGCTGCTGTGAAATCTTTGCTTCCAGTTTCTCTGCCTGCACATTTGCTCTCCAACTACATCTCTGAGATATTCAGCTACCAGCAGGTTCTGAGCATCAGGTACTTATTTTGCTGAATTCAGGTTTTGAAATGTTGCTTTAGATCAGTATTTATTTATTTATTCTACAGAGATAAAAGCTTCTCTTTTTTTTTTTTTTTTTTTTTTTTTTTTTTTTTTTTTTTTTTTTTTTTTTTTTTTTTTTTTTTTTTTTTTTTTTTTTTTTTTTATTTTTTTTCCAGAGCAAGGAGTTACACTTGCAAGAAATTCTTTGATGGCTATATCTTCAAATACCAAACACAAGGTTGGACAGATGTAAATGTTTGGTCAAGGTCTCCAAAAAGTTTTGAAAGGAAATTGGATCACTGCTTGTTTGTGACATATATCATATTATATTAAATATCTCCTTCAGGGCATTCATTGGCTGCCTTAGAGCCAAGAGGGATTAATATTTTATTTTTCTCTCTTGATGTATAAATTGCCTCATAGGTTTGTTTTTGTTTTTTGTTATTTTTTTTGTTTTTTTTTTTTTTTTTTTTTTTTTTTTTTTTTTTATTTTTTTTTTTTTTTTTTTTTTTTTTACTTTTCTTCTGTTCCTCTAATGACCAGCCAACTAGAAACAGGCCACATGTCTAGACAGGATGCAAAGGCACAGTGCTGAAACACTCCTGGTGCCATTTGAAGTAAGCTTAAACTGATAGCCAGATTTAGTATGAGGAAGAACTTTTCCCCTAATCCAAGTGGTTTGMTTATTTGCTTGTTTGTTGTATTCCTCTATATTGAAGGGTACAGTCTTTGTCCTAGGTACTCCAAGCAAATTTTAAAAAATCCTGCTATACTGRCATCTGCAATATTAGCAATGTCTTTTATTCATCCTGCTTTCTGTAGGTCATGACAGATTTTTTAAGAATAATTTGTTGTAGTTGTTTGTCCCAAATAAAATTCGGGCAGTATTATAGCAGGAAGCAGGGGTTTAGGTCATTCAAGACTCTGCAAATGYCTGCAGAGGAATGGATTTGTTACCCTGGGTTGCCATTTCAGACTTGTGCTCATATAGAAGTTGAATCTTGCTTGCAGCCCCATCATCCTGATTCATCTTAGTTCAATTTGCAGAAGTGTGCAGCAGAGCASAATTCAGGCTCTCCAAAAAGAGATGCAAAATGGCAGTCAGTTTTTCAAGGCATGTAAATATAACTCCAATAGCTGATCAAATTTCTGTCACCTTATTACTCAGGCACTYAAGAACATTTCTCTAAATGATAATTCAAAAGCAGTATATCAGATAACACATTCWAGTAGCTAAGAAAGAAACATTTGAAGGTATGTTCAGGTTTATTGAGATCTTACATTTAACCCAGGCAATTCTTCTAAAATATGTTTCATGAGTTTTGCAAGATATGTCTAGCAAATAGAACAGACTTTTGTAATTTGCTAAGAGAAAAAAAGTGTGTGAAATGTGTGATCCTTGTCCTATTCAAAATAAGCTTATCTGGTTTGTAATCCTCTTGTACATACAGCTCTGTAATGTGTTTTTTCACCTTAAGGAAGATTTCCCCCTTGGAAATTCAGTACAACAAAAATGTTCAAAAGGTATTTAATACGTGTGGATTTTTGACATAAGARCACTCCAATTTTGAATACATAATGTAACTCACTAGAATCAGCCTGAAAATAAGATCTGTTATGTTTTTGCTTCATAAACATATCTATTTTTCATTCACAATATTGTTCTGAATTTTTGTCAGGTCTGGAAATGAATTCARCTAAACGAAGAAATAGCTGTTATTTCAAACAGAAATTTCTGCTGATATCAATTCCATGCAGACTCTGGCTGGCACACCACTCATTGTGTTCATTTTCTGCTGCTAAAGCCGATACAACCTTCTGAAAATTGGATAAATGTGTTGTACTTAAAACACTTTTGAAGKGTATTAGAATAAATAAGACCATATGCTACAAAACACAAATTTCCTGTTATGTTATTGGAGTTGCAGATTATCTCAAACATAAAATCAGCACATTAAATCGCCAGACATGTTTAGTAAAAGCTAGAAGTCCAYGGCACTTTTGAACTTCATGAAGATGTGAACTTTCTACTATCCAGATTTTGACTGCTTTTGTTCTGTTTATGAATAATGTTCAAATATGATGTTTTTTGCATTTCAAAAATAAAGGTAAGAATCTCTTGTGAAAAAATGGACACTTATATATGCCACCAACAGCACTATCTTAGTTTTGTGTCAGCCATGGTATGAGATATAAAAGCAGTCCCACTTTGTGTCTCAATATTACCATACAGAAAAGCATGTTAGACCAGGGAGCTGAACCTTTGATTCTGGTGCCCAGTAACAGCAGTGACAGCAGTGACAGCAAYGAGACATGCACTTTTAGAAATGTACTTTACATTAGAAACCATAGAAGATTCCCGTTGGAGCCTGCCATCTATAGTAAGATGTCTGGCCTGGCAGACGAGAACCTCTATCCTCTTTCTCATGAGATCAATGTGTAAAACCTGAAGACATTTTTCCTCCTTCAGGGGCTGTGACATTCCCRTCCCCAGCTCTGGGTTGGCAGATGTTTGCCTTTCAGAATAGCACTACCTGTTACCCTTCAGTAAACCACCACTGCCTGCAGTGTATCTCCTTTTCAGTTCCCAATTTTTCTGAAATGGATGGCAGCCATGGAACTGCCTCTTCCACAGTGTGTAATAGAGTTTTTGGTGCTTCGTGCTAATAAGGGGCTATAATTCTGTATTTGCCCTGTAAATCCATGCCTGGCTAATGGTAGATATCATCAAAAATATTTTAGAATGCCTATTATCATGACTAGTTTCTGGCTTCATAATGGCTGCTAGGAATATTATTTGTGGAAATATGTCATTAACTCTAAAAGCATTTATTAGAAGGGATCAATTGGAATAATTCCCTTTTAGGTAAACAAGAGGTTACATTGGCTTATGAGCTGATTTCYAATGATTCACAGCTCCTGCACGTTCAGACACAAAGCCAGAGATCAGACTAACTTGGTAGTAACAACCTTTACACATTTTGTGACATTCTAATTTAACTGAGGAAAAAATAGCCAGTAGGYGCATTCTTTCTTAGTTCCTTGCTTCTCCCTGAACCAGGTCACAGAGCTCCAGAAGCAGCAACATGAGACTGAGAACCAAATAGGTCTGTGACCTGCTTCTGGCTGTGAACCAAAGTACTGCTTTCCGCACMCACCTGAGGATGATCTGCTTCTCTCCTAGGCCAGGATGGTGCAGAAACTGGAGATCCATGAGCCCGGACAGTCCAGACACAAACTCGGGCCTGACCCCCACCCACTCTGCTGCTGAATCCTTTCACAGCTCCTTTTCCAGATATGGGTATATCAAACTACTCCCTGCTTGGGGACCATCTTTATGACCTTCATGCCAGAGTTCAGCCTTCCAGTGAACAAACCATAGATGATTAATCCTGGCCTTCCACTGTAAGCACTGTGCAGTACAAGGCTAATTTGTTCTTAGTACCAGGGCATTCAGGGTTCGTTCACATACATAAAATATTAAATTTCTTTCCCTTAAAAAATCACTTTCTATCTAGAATAGGGACAAGGACAAACAAGGGTTTGTCCAACTGTCCAACTTTTTATTCTGATTTTGCTTTTGTTTGAACTTAAAACACCCAAAGATAAATCGCCAGGTTCCAATACTCTAGTCCCACAAAAATGTGAAATCTAGCTAAAGGAAATTAAAAACCTCAACCTAAATTCTTTATTTTCTCCCACACTTTCTAAGCTGTCATTTAAAAACTGCCTAAGGCAAACCTAAGAAAAGCAGACAGCAAATGACCAGGGTTTCTTTTTGTTCTGATTAAAGTCAAGTTTGAAAAAAGTGTTTCATTCACTATGTTAAGAGCAGGAGCTGGACATTAAAGAGTGTATTCATCAGGAACATCTGTCTGAATTTTTTGCCCAGCAACATTAAAGGACATCTATTCTAATCCCTGTGATGCCACACTTGGGGTTTTCTGACACTCTGTGGTGATCTCGTTATTCATCCCATAAAGCAGGAAAAACAAAGAGTCATTCTGATTTYCCTGGCAGTGACATATATCCACAAAGGCTAATGGAATTACTGCAGATTTATGCTCTGGTGAGTGTAGAATCTGTCCTAGCAGCTCTATAAATTCTCTAGTTTTCATATAACAACACATCTATGCACTGTTTAAGTACTGAACTATCTGGCTTCTCTGAGAGTGCAGGAGCTTTTTAGGGAGTTCTTTTTGGCTCTAGCTGAATATGGTTAGTTATTTCTTTCCCCATTCCTGCCATTGACCACAATGATACCTTCCTTACAAATTTAAATTATTCATGAGTTGTACAGCACTTGAGTGGTTGTTACTTCATTAAATTGAAGAGACTACATAAAAAGTGGAACTGATTTCAGTTATGTGAAGAAAAGGAAGCAAAGCTGTGAGATCATTCAGCAGGACAGGAGAAAGATTTGTGGCAGTAGGGGACTGCTAGCAAAGGAAGGTCTTTGGAAGCAAAGGTGAAACAGAAGAAGACATCRAAATTCTTGGTTGTAAACCATCAGGAGAGCAATACAGTACAACAATAATTGCTCACACTAGGCACTCCCTTTTAGGGAAAAGAGCTGTATAGCTCACATATAGCCTGAATCAAAAATGCTATTCCATTTTGTACAAATATTCAAGCAACACTGCACAACTGGCAGGATTAGGAGGGAAACCNCCCCCCATCCCACGAAAAGAGGATTTTTTACCAATGATGTTATTTCACAGGCACATCAAGACTACATAATTTCTTGGCAGTTCTTTGGGAAAGAAAAGGGGCTTTTTCYAAGGAGTTTACTGGGTTTAGGAAATTTTTTGTTAGGTTGAGGAAGTGCTTAGATTTAAAGGGCACTGACCACTGATCATTCAGAAATATTGGCTCTGTTTCCAGTTAGAAATGTAGCAGAGTTCCTGATGTGTGTCATTCTTTGATGGCTACAGTAATGCAGGGAGGCAGAAGGGATCAACAAGTTCTGGAAAGTCAATAGAGTGCCATAGCATGATAGCCGATGTTCAGTCAGCCAAAGGCTTTGATCAGCTCAGCCTGTCAGTATTCTTTTCCCAGGATAAATTAATTGATGACTCTCAACAGCTTTGACCTTATTTTACCTTTAGGATAACTTTAGCTTTCCATTGTTTATATCTTCTAAGAAAGAAATGCACTTTTCAGAAAGGAGTCTTGCTTTTTAAAATAATAGCCTGGCAGAGCCATTCTGAGCACATTCAGTAAGGTACATAATGTTTCACAAGAGACCAATTTGGGTGACAAGACAAACACACCAAACACATTAATCCTTCATTAAGTAAAATCCTGTGTGTCAAAAGAAGTATTCATATGATCACTGCAATATTTACAATAAATGAAATAAACCATTATTTTTCTAACATAAGCATTTCCCATAGCATGAAGCAAAGAAGCTGTGCATTCATCTTGATTACCCTTGTGAAACATTACAGTCTTATATGGTATAAAAATAGCAGCAATTAGCCCAAAGACTTTGGCATATCTTGTRCAACAGTTTTCCTTTATACAACAACTTTCACCAGTCTTTCATACTATACATGTAATATCTGTACTATAGAAGGGCAAATACAATTTAAAGCACCAATAAGAACTCACCTTATTGAGAAGAAGGGTAACAAAGCAGTTCAGAGCTTCTGTTCCTTCCCTTAATCATTTGTCRCCATTACGTTATTTTAAATCTCACAACTACAAGCCTTTATTTTGAAAGCATGCTTCAGTGAGCTCCAGCAGTGCTACTTGTCCCAGGCAGTGCCACACCTTTCTTTCAGGCCATGCATATGCTTGAGATCCCAGCTGTTGAGACATCTGGAAACTTGCAGGCTGAATGTGMGACTCCCTTGCCTCCTCCCTGCTCTGTGTCCTTCCAACAGCCCCTACCAGACCACAGCACTGACGTAATTCAACCAGTTTTGGCTTTGTCCCACCATTTTGTTTTGCAACAGAATTGTGTTGGCAGTAAGTAATTGAAGATGTTGTACATTTGCTTAACTTAATGTGCATTCAAAAGTTTGAAAGAAATCTACTGTTTCAGTACACGGAATTAGGCCAGAGTATAAGAATGTTTTCCRCAGTGATATGCATTGGTATTCTAGAAATATTCAACAGAGATTGTACTGGATTGTACTAGGAAATATGTTGATTATATGGAAGTGTAACTTTATCTTTGAAGTTAAATACATGAAGTCACAGTCTGCCCGCTATTGCTTAAAGCTTCGTCTCTTGTCTGTGGAGACCTATCTACCCATTTTTTTTAAGTAAGTACACTGCATATGTTGCTACAGCTTCATTTGTGCTTCTGGAGTAYTCACACCTTTGCTGAACAAAGGTTTCCTCCTCTGTTGCTCCTTTACACTATTGATACACAATTGATATGTGAGCAGTGCTCACTTGTAATACGTGTTTATGTCTCAGTGTACAGTATCCTCTTGGAAAGCAAATGGGACTGGACAAGATCAACATAAAGTGAGAGACCACAAAAACTCTATGCTCGCTCATCTATAGGCACTCCCTCCAGGTCTATCTCTCTCATCTCTGTAAAGTTGTACAGATTTGCCATGACACTSTGGGAGAGAGCAGCCCCTAGTTTCATGATGGCACATTTTTATACATTTGGTTTTGTGTAAATGTTATAGGTTGGGAAATGTTAAAGAGGGGTGTTTGAAAGCATTCCAAAAAGATGCTGACAAATGATGAGTCATGTTTTTTATTGTATAGCTGTTTTGAAGTGTAATATTGCTTTATGTTTGTTGCCTTGGCTCTTACAAAACCTCTTCATCTTACATCCTCTAAGATTTAAAATTTCATAGCTTTGTTTATATACTGTAGTTTTGCCTTTGAATGTAAACCTTATTCTGTCCCACCCAAGATACTTTCAGATCACATTTTACGCAAAACGATTTTCATCTTCTGATTTACTTTGCAGACATAATGAGCCCAGAAAAGTCAGAATTTTTCTGAAAACTGAACAGAAACCTTTTCCTTTGCTAGGACTGTGGTAAGATGTGTTGATCTGACTTCAGTTGATCAGATACTTCAGAAGATCYCTTCTCTCACACACTCACAGATTCTCAGCTCTGATCTGTTGACATATGTCACAGGCAGTTGCACCCTAACCTTATTGTCAGTATTACTTGGGTTACGGGAAACACTACATTTAAGCACTTTTTTTTTAACCTCCATCATCCAGATAAACTGCATCAGAGAGCAAGAAAGCAACTACTTTCATAGTCATAATGCAATATTTTAGTCCAAATCTCCTAGAGAAGAAATCATTCCAGCAACTGGGCTTATTGAGACAAGACGAGTTGCTCTAGTCCCTGCAATAGGAAATCTGTTGGAGGCAAGAAGAAGATATAAAAGCAGAGAAAGCTGAAGTGCTCAGCTATGATCTCCACTGGGTTAGAAACAGTTTTGCTCCACAGCAAAGTAGCAGGAACACATCTGATTTCATAATGCTAAACACATTTTTGCAGGCTTTTTCCTCCAAATTTAAGTCTGAATAAATAACTGAATTACCTTCACAAAAATTGAWGCAAAGAAATCTGAAGAGTATATATGCCTCCAAAACACTCCCCAATAATCCTGTATTTTAATGGAATTTAGCTTTTAATATGGAACAATTACTCCTGTTTCTTTAGAAGCACGTAATATGTGCCCTAAAATAACTTTACCTGCCTGCTGAAGTATTCGCTAGAAAAACCCAATCAACAYATTTATTCAAATCAGGATTTTGTGTCAGTGTTTTCTGTGTAAGATTTTAAGGGGGGGGAGGGGATTATGACTGTCAGTGTGTTTTCCACTTGGAGAAAGTGGTCTCAAAAGAACAAACTAATAGAAAGCAAGTTTTAAAGATCCAAGTATCCTGATACTTACTGCTTTGCTAATTAAATATTTAGCCTGTTCTCTCTGCTTCTTGCTAAATCTCTCTTTATTTAACCCCTCTTTACAAAATGCTCAGCATATTAAGTAATTATAAATAGTGCAATTGGCTGGTCTCTAATTAGAAGAGGAAAAGACTCAGTGATGCATGAACTACAGGATAATGTAGAGCACTCTGTAAATCTGCCCAGGCTTCAGCAGATTGTGTTATAGTCCTCAGGCAATGGCTTTAGATAGCCTGTGTAACACAATGATATCAAACCAGTGTGTCATTACATACACATTTGTAATTAATAAGAACAAAACAAGCATTCACTGAACAAATCAGCAAAAGGATGTACTGCTAAAACACCACAGGCATAAGTTTATAAGTTTTTTCCAATACTGAATATTTAGTGTTGTAAAATGAATGTGAAAAAGAGCTGAAAACAGCAAAGAAATAAAATATATCTAAATTTGATATCTCCCATTGTACTAAGACAAGTTAATGTAAGTTRCATAACAATTCTTGGGGAGTAGCTATTTCATTATCTCACCAATTAATTGAATCTTATCAAGGAAGAAATAATTGCATTTTAAAAGAAACTAGCAGAGGCTGCACATTAATGTTACATATGAAATGAGGAAATGCTTCATTTCACTTCTACTCTCCAAAGGGCTAAAACCAGATCCCGAAGGCCATACTTTGGGGTGGAAATTAATACAAAATGTTTGTGTTTCATTATTGGAATTCTCCTTCCAGTAGGGCCTGAGATGAGTTTCACATAGAAGTGAATTTTGTTCACCAGCCTGGCAGCAGTTTGAAACGGGTAATGGGCTGTAGGCTTCATTTTGACTTTCAGGATTATGATTTCCATAGAATCACAGAATGGTTTAGGTTGGAAAAGACATCAAAGATCACTGAGTCCAGCCATTAACTTTGTACTACTAGGACTCCTGTAGTTTAATTCTAGGCTATTTGATGGGTATCATGCCCTCCATATGTTTTTTTCTAAGAGTACTCCCCTTTACAAACCGAGGAATTACTTTGGCACCTCGGTTTCATTTTCTGTAAAAGCTTCCTTCATTTTGAGATTCACAGACAGAATTGGATGCTGTTGCCAAGGACCTGATTCCTGTTCCTGGTTTACATACATGGGGCTTGTCCAGCCAGCCGCCAATGAACTGATAGCAGCTGGGGGAAATTACTTATAACTTTTATAAAGAACCCTTGTTGATCCTGCTAATTCCTTACTCAGTCTTCCCTTCTATGAGAGATGTGATATGCCTTGTTTGTTATAACTGTTGATGTTCTTGTCATTTACTGAAAGAATAACCCTTGTCTTTCTTCTTCTTCTTTTTTTTTTTTTTGTCTCGACTTTAATGATGGCTGGTAGTGATGAATTCCACCAGTGCTTGTGGTATCAATGACCCAGTTTTGAACCCTTCTTCCTGTTTATAGCTCTACTAAGACAAGCTGAGCAGAACTGAACACAACATTCCAGGAAAGATTTACACAATTTTAGATTACTTTCAGTCGTGCTTTCTACTCTGTTCCATCAATATTCTTAGGACWTCACATGGGATAGCAATGACTTCACTGACCTGTCCTTCAGGGTGCCAAATGCTTTTTTCAGTGTTGATACAATTAACTGAGCCACACTGTGAGAATAGYTAAGTACCTTTCTTTACACATATGTTGCATTTCACTTCTTAGCATTTAAAAATATTATGGCTTCTAACYGTGCAGGTTTATTTTCCTACTATTACCTAACTTTAGGACACAGGTTTTGCTATTTTGCTTTGTTGTCTGAAAAAAAGAAAATTGTTAACTGTTTCATCTTATGTCTCTTTTCTGATTTTTGATTTAGAATAACACTCTTTCTCTTGCGTCAAACCATAGTGTTATGACCATATGGCTTATTTAGCAGGGATTTCATTAGAGAATATGTGAATCCCCATGCTGATTATAAATGAGAGGGTTTTTGCCTATTCAGAGTCTTCATGCAGGGAATTCTACTGTATTAGTAAGGTATGGGATTTGTATGCACCAGTTTTTCCTTTACAGATTATTTATAATGCCAGTACTAAAATAAGTTACATACATTCAATATTTTGCAGCTTGAAATATTTTGTTTAGCTCACCTGGCATGGAAGCAGATCTTATCCACAGATTATCTATTATGCTTTCTTTCAAATGTTCCCTACACTCCAGCCTTCCATATAACTGAAGTGCTGCAGTAGCTGATTCTACTGTAAAGTTCAACAATAATTTTAAATTCCTGGCAGTACTCCCAGTGGAGCTATGTTAATTTGCAGCAGCTAAAAATACGGCCCAATAGTGCTGTTTTGCTGCATTTCCCCTCCTCCCCAAACAAAACAAAGCATTTAAATGGTTAGAGAATACATTTGTCATATATATGATGCTATTTAATAACATACTGAYGGAGAATAATATGATGTCTAGAATGCTGTGATGATTGCGTTTAATATGTTACAATAATAGCTTAGATTGAACTGAAATAGTTGTTTTATTTTATATAATGTATATTAATAATACTTCCCAAACTAAATTTAAAAGTGTCCCATTACTCCTGGCTCTTTTTCTTCTGTTTCAGAGCTAATAGTAGAAATCTTCAGGTATACCATCTTAGCATATACTCATTGTCAGTTTTTCAAAGTCAAAATAAAGTCAATAAACTGGAAAGTTTTACCTACTGGAAATCACCTTGTTAGGAATGGTTTATCATTATGTTAGAAGCAAAGCAACATCCTGTTCTATCACACAGAAAGGAAACCTGGKTAAGGAAGCAGGACAAGTCCTCATCTCTTCACTAGCCATCTCTGTGTAGGTCAGTCTACCTCTCTTTGAAGACTCACTGGGTTGAACAGATGCTGCCCATGTGCCTAGTCAGAGGATACATATTTAGATGCCTTTGAATCTATAGCCAAGCATAAATCTTGCAAACAGAAATAAAAATTATTGATGAGAACCAGGAGAAAAATAAAGACTGAAGAAACCTTCACAATTAAAAGATATATATACACTTTTGGTTTTAAATATAGACAAAACCAAAAAGAAGTAATAAAGTTATTTTGGGGAATAAACTATTCCCAGTGCAGGYCATTCCTATTCATTGATTAAATCTATGTACATTCCTCTAACTGCTGGTCTTGTGATATAAACAGATTCCTGAGTTCCCTCCTGAACAAGACMGTTTTTCTGAGCTGGGACTCTGTAAATGTCATGTTGATATGAAAAGATCATGGACAAGACAGTCCATTTAACAAGTATTTAGTTTAAACATACTGAATTTTGAAGTAGGATGAATGCTAAATATCAGAAAGTACACTATAAAGGAAAAATAGCACAAATATAAAAAAATATACTCTATGTGGATTGCTAGCACCTMATTCAAAATCATCCTGAACTTCACTCTACCTAGGTCTTGGTGGTAAAGCACAGGAAATTCCCAAAGCTGAATGAAAAGCAGAATGCCTTTATGTAACAGTTTTGCAGTTGAAAACAGCGTCATGGAACAAAATGAATCATTCATACTACATAGAAAAAGAAGCAGAGGTAAATTCAGGTTTTCAGGCTAAGAACTTTAGGCATCTGTGTCATTTMGAGGTAGAGGAGCAAAATGCGTCACAGGCTTCTGAGTTGGTGGCAAATCTATATTAAAGGGAAGGAAAAGCTAATTCCCACATTTCTGGCTGCAAAGTCTTCGCCTCAAGGACAACATTAYATTTAAATCCTGCACTTAGTTCAACCAGAGTAGCACAAGGATTAGAAAGAAAGCAGGGATTTAGCCTATGTAGTGCATACCAAGAATTGCCAAAATGACGTTACTAAAACAGACTGAATAGGTACTTTGCCAGCCATTCCATTCAAGTTAGGTTAGATCCTTGCTCACKTTTTTTCTTGCACCATTTGTTATGCACCTGTTTCCTCTGGTTGTTTGAGTAGTCAGTACCCTTTCTCACAGCAGTASTCTGCAGACTTCACCTTGTGAGAGATTTTGCCTGATTACTGGTAAGATMTGCAACATGAACTGACATATTGAGAAAACAACATTAGTCTAAATCAGATCAATCACTGCACAGCTATTTGTAAAACATGCATATTGACTTAGCAAGGGTCTGAAGCTCAACAGTAGCATGCTCCAAAAAAATTGCAATGCTYTTCGTATCTTTTTTCCTTTCACACAGGATTGTGGGATAACCAGTGTTCTAATTAGGCACTAATGTCTCAGTGCTCTGCCCACCCTCACCTTAGTTGGTGCTGCTGTTTGTATTCAGTGACTGTCCTTATCCCACCCATTACTTTTCCATATGCACTTTTACAAAACTTCCCAACAAACTCAATTCTCTACTCTTTGAGTTTTCACCTGCTCTTATAGTTCCATCCTCTTCCACCCTTGTGTATGATGGTTTGTGAAAATGCTTTGTCTGATTCTCATACTTCTTTATGGTATCACGGACAGACTAAATCCATCTGCATTTTGATCACATTGTTTGGCCACTTTCAGGTTCTTTCAGGTTCTGGAGAAGTTTAACCACCACTGACTTTAAGAGGTTTTTCTTTCATTGTTTAAAAAACTTCTATGAATGCTGACAGGAACAAAAACAAGGTACAGCAAAAGCCAGTGGAGGGGTGAAAAGCTAATCTCCACTCAGGGATGCATATTAAAATATTAATGAAATTAAGATATTAATGAGTTTCACCTCATACTTAGTCCTAGATCCAGCTGCCACAATGTCTCCTGAAACCTCCTAGAAGAGTTTTSGACCCAATGTTATTGGAAGTTTTTATCAAGTACCCATAGAATATAAAGTTCAGCTGTACAATAAAGATGCCACTAAGATGGGTGGGGCAGTAAATGATGAGATTAGGGACAAATTATTGATCACTGTCCAGAAAAATCTACTCTAATTCAAACAAATGCTGTGCAGTGTTTGGGTATGAGGAAGGCCAGCTGTTTTCACATGTGAGAGGCCTGTTGAAGTATTCACTAGAAAAACCCAAGTGTCCTTCATTGACCTGTTTTGATGTTCTGGCTGTAGCACTCAGTAATGTGCTTGCATATGCACCAAGGGCAATGCGAGAATAAGCTGGGAAGGCACTTTGTTTCTGAATGCAGCAGTGCTAAAACCATTCCTGGAATCCTGTTTCTGACTCTTGACAGTCCCATTTAAGCAACAGCGTGGAAAGTGCAGAGTACACAAAGGGGGGCACAAATAATTTAGGTCACAAAAGACACARTTTACAATGTGGACACTGGGGAGTACTGTTGGATTTTTATAAGTTCTGATCATGAACAAAGCTTTTCTTCACACAGCGTCTTGCAGGCAAAGGTGCTGGAACAATCCAGTAGCTGGGACTGAAGATAAAGGAAGAAAAAACAACTCTTAGCCCTAAAATGAAATGTGTTTTTTCTTAGCTGTGTAGGTAAAAAATGGATCAGCTTATCAGGAGGCTGTTAACTCATAACAACTTTAGGTCTTCAAGAAATTATTGCATATCTTCCTATAAAATACGTTTTAATCCAATTTCTAAACAAATGTCTGCAGACAGAGGTCAGACCAACTGATTATGCTGGTCCCTACTGGCCATCACCTCATGAAAGAAATCTGTGAAGAACAGATCTGAGATTTAATTAATGATTTTTAAAAATAAAAGCTTTTTATTCATGTTGAGTTTTACCTCTTTCTTTTTTCATGAGAGCGATTACCAGTTCTACAGAGAAGAGTTTAAAGTAAAYATGACTAAGGGCTCAGAAATCATAGTTTAAAGCTGAAGTATCATTTTACCAAAAATACTTAGTGTGGAGCCTGTGGTGGAATTATGTCATTTGGAACAAGTAATGCCTATAATCCACTTGCTCCCTTCAATTTTTGTTTCTTTTAGTATTAATTCAAATTTTAATAGTATTGGAAAAACACAGCTGCTTCTTTTCTCTGTATTTACTGGAATAATTGATTCAGTTGGTTGTAATCCATAAATATAGCTTTTGAAAATGAAATTATATCATGAACCATSTTGTTTTCAGTGAAATTTGTCATTAACCCTTTTTCTCATCATGTGGATGATTTTGTTCAAAATGTGATTTAAAGACTACTGTCAAGATTTAGACTTGAGTACTGATCTTCATATGAATTGTTCCGTTTCACTGTGGAAGTTTTTCACATTGTGTTCTGTGTGATCTGGAGCAGRACTTTTACTGATAGATATTTATGCAGTGACTATCAAGGGACAAAACTAAAGGCTAAAACAAGAGAGGAAACACAAGCATATATATTTATACTCCATAGTTGTGGGTCTTTTTTGAAAGTTATTAAGGACTTTGTAGTTCAATATAAAATTATGTGATGCCATGTAAAACTAATATCATCAGGATTTTGGATACTTAACTACATGTAGGTGGCAAACCATGAATCAGTTAAATAATTGASAGAAAACTCATGTTTGCAAAATTCTCACATCCCCAGCAGCATATATGATATTAAGAGATGTCACATATATTATGGGGAGGCGAAAACCCAACATTTAAGGGGATTTTTAGAAATGCTGTTTCAGCGACTTTTCATATCCTTCTTCTTCTAAAGTGGTATTATTTATCTGAAACARTACTCCATAAAATACCTGCAAATAACCAAATTATGCCTTCTGAACAAATATCAGGAGACCTAGACAGAAAACTAGYTATGGGTTCTATTGGTAGCCTGCAGATTTCTTGTACTCAAAAGGATAAAGCTGTTATTTCTGGCCTATAATGTTATGAGACACTATACTTCATTCATGGAAAACCTGTTACRATTTTATGTACACAAAATCTGTCACTAAGATTATGAAGTTTGATGAATGTCTTTTTTCTGTATATTTGTAGGAAAACACATTTGTTTTGGAAAGAGATGCTGTTGGCTACTACTGAAGACAAACTAAAATACGTGTGATTATATGATTATCATATTTTCTGAAGTGCAATGTAAGCATATATCATTTATTTTTACAGGTGTGTGTCCTTGGAATGRCACCTTGAAAGACTCCTAAAATTTTTCTATATATATACCCACCTACATCCACTCTAAACAAAACAAACTCAAACATGAAGCTGTTTATTGGCACCTACTGGAATTCTGCAATTTAGTTCCWCTACAGAGTAGAATTAAACTAAAACCTTTCAAAGAGATTAATTRAAGCACGATTCAGTGGAAACTATTGACAATTCCATTGAGAAGATGGATGTACAAACGGTTAGGACATGTCCCAGRATATCAGAGCATAGCTTGGGTTGGGACAGGTCATCTAGCCCAAACTTCCTGCAATGAACAGAGATATATTCAACAAGATCAGTTGCTCAGGGCCCCGTCCAGACTGATCTTGAGTGTTTCCAGGGATGGGACATCCGCTACATCTTTGGGCAACATGTTTCACTACTTTATCACCCTCATATAAACCTTCCTCATATCCAAGATAAAACCATTTAGTATTAAAACATTCCAGCACTAAACATCACCCTTGCCCTACCACAACACATGTCCCCATATTTCTTATAGCTGCCTTTCAGGTACTGGAAGGCTGCAATAAGGTGACCCCAGAACCTTCTCTTCTCCAGGATGAACAACCCAAACTCTCTCCGTTTTAGCTTGTAGGAGAAGTTCTTCATCCCTCCAGTCACCATGGTGGTCTCCCCTGGACTCACTCCCAACAGATCGATGTCCCTCCTGTGATGGGCCCCAGAGCTGAGTGCAGCACTCCAGGGCAGTCTCACCAGAGTGGGGCAGTGGGACAGAATCCCCTCCCTTGACCGGCTGGCCACGCTGCTTTGGATGCAGCCCAGGACACAATTGGCTTTCTGGGCTGCCAGTGCACTTTGCCTGCTCATGTCCAGCCTCTCCTGCACCCCGAGTCCTCCTTGGCAGGGCCACTCTGGATCTGTTCATCCCCCAGCCTGTGTTGATACAGGTGCAGCACCTCACACCTGGTGTTGTKAAACCTAATGGGAATCCCATAGGACAACTTCTGGAGCTTGTGCCRGTCCCTCTGGATGACATTCCATCCTTCAGGTGTGTCAACTGTATTACTCAGCTTGGTGCGATGTGCAAACATGCCAAGGGTGCACTGGATCCCTTTGTCTATGTAAGTCATGAACACATTAAACTATGCTGTCCCATGAGAGCACTGCTGGCACTTCTGGCTTCTGGCAGTTCTCCTCACCACCCTGATGTCCCCCTGCCCCAGAAAAAGCCCCTATGCTGGGGTCTGTTGCTCTGCCATGGTACTGACTGGCCATGGAGTGGCTTCTCTCAAAGAGTGACAAAGCTTCAGATCTAGATCTACATGCACGGACTGAAAGTTCTTTAACAGAGATGATCTTGAAGCAACTAAAAGCCTTGACTAGCCACCTCCACTTCCCAGGGGCCATACTTTACTGRCCATACTGCTAAAATCTTTCTCTTTTTCTCTCTTCTGTTTAAAATTTATAYATCTTTCTGAAACATTTGCATTTGAAGAATTGCCATTTATGCAGAAATATACCAGTAATTTCTAATACAAACTTGATTCATAGCCTCTACCAAAAGCAATAAAGAAATTCCTCTAAACTTCATTAAGCATCTTCCATCTACAGGTATCCTACATATAAGCCGTGGTCCAAGACCCACACAAACATCTTGATACTTGCCCAGGTGCATGAAGATTTTGCTGTGCCCATTCTCTTAGAAGACAGAGCCATCATTTCACCTCTTGTTACAAGAAATGCGGGAAACAAAACTAATTGATAATGGTCAGATTAAAAAAAAAAAAAAAGAGGGGTTCAGAGGAGGAAAGTAACATTTCCCTTTCTATTATTGTTTTTTCCAAATTATGTCACAGCAATATTTTTATAAATCTCATATATAAGATGCCCAAGTAATGATTGAAAACTATTTATACCTCATCTTCCCCATCACAAGAGAATGCTGTATGAAAACACTGTGATCAATATTAATTAGTCCAACCTCACTGCAGACAAAAACAAACAAAGCACAACAGTGTTAGGAAAAAATTCATAAAAAAAAAAAGCCTTGAGTGAAAAAATGAAAAACCTGTAAAATCTAAGCCAGTCCAATTCAATAGGTGACTTTGCTCCTCTGCACAGGTCTTGGTGGAAAGTTCCAGAATGTGGGCTCTGCTGGTGGGGACACCTTCCCCCGCTGCATGCCTCCCATGTGTCTCAGTGTGCTCTCAGCAATACRGCAGCAGTGCTGGGGATTTGGGAACCTGGTACAAGCAAGAGCAGCCTGAGGCTGCTGTGTTGAAACTGGAAAGTAGATCACGATACAGCTGGTCTAGGACCAACCAGCATGGACGTGGCTGGCAGCCACCACTGCAAACTGTTCCTCAATTATATTTTTGCCCTTCAGGTACCAGAAGTACTTTTGTGCCTTRGCTGCTATTCCAAGATAATCAAGCTGCTTAATAGATAAACTTCTCAAACACTAGGATTATTAAAAAACATTGTTTTATAATGAAAGCAACAGTTCCTACATAAACTACAAATATGATCCTCTCTCCTTCAGATATTAAAAACATCATTTTAAAGCACCTTTKCATATGCTTTAAAGCTATGAAAACTATCTCTTAATAATATTAAATACTATCCAAAGTAATAACTGCAGTAAATACAACTATTATAACATGATAAGATCCCTCTGTTGTAAGCAGCCTTCTTTGCATCTTTATTGTACTATAGCTCCCATTGTTTGTCAAATAGCAAGTATATTAGATCTGGTAAACTGCCACATATAAGGCTTCTGTGGAAAAGACAGAATAATCTCACATTGCCTAAGRGATGAACAGCTTATGCAAGTGGGGTATCACTTTGCCCTTGAGTAAATCATTACATTCTTTCAGTGTCCTACATGTGTATAGCTGCATAGTTATGTCTGGAGAGTATTGTAAAATAGCCTTTTTTAAASTTCAAACATTGCAAAAGCTACAACCATATAATTTTCCATTTTCAGAGAGTCTGTTCCTTGCGCTATGTGTGCTAATGTGTCATTCCTGGACCGCCACTTTCTCCATTCCTTTTCAACTTCCATTTAATTTGAATAGAAACATGTGGCAGGGTTCAGGTTCTTTATTATCCAATGTGTATATGTAATCAATTCTGACAGATTTTTTAACTGAAAGATCCTCAGAAAGAGAATAGGTTCTGTTCACTGTCCAACTAATAGTTTTACCATTTACTCTGGCCAAAGTACAATGGTCCAGATTCTGATGGAGTACTGTAGAAATTAATGATATCCAACTCCTATTAACCCATCTAAAAGTGGAGAACCAGTTGGAAATAATAATGCAATCTCCTTAGGAAATCACTGCAGAGAGACAGGTGGCTGCAAAGCACACTAAAACAGGTATCTGAAATAAATTAGAAGAAYGGATCCCTGGAGGGGATAACTGCACAGTGAGAGAGCTGAAATGATTAGTCAGGGCCGAACATCTATCTTCCAGATGGTTTAATCTGGGTGAGATKAATCCAACCCCTGCCTTCCAATTCAGATGTTGAAACCATGAAAAAAGCAAAAAGAAAGGTCCATCAGATGGCACCTTTATGTCCTTCTTCTAACTCTGTAGGGTGCTGAGGAACCTGCATTATGGAATGATCCTGTATGTTATGCAGGGAGATGCCAAGGACTAACCCACAGGAAACCTCAGGCATAAGCTGTGTCTGAGCAGGCTGTTCTCTGATCTCTCAGGTGCCAAAMTAGGAATAAATTACAGGATAAGAGGCAGCAATCACTCAGCCTGGTAGGATAAATATTTGGTTCCTCAACCGAAATAGTTTCCTATCTATCTCCTGACAGTGGGTGGTGGCTCTGAGYATTTGTGCTGGGGTTGTTTTCCAACTCCATTTTTAAGCTGGGCCACTGTGCAGACAGGAATCCAAGATGTGAAGGAGTTAAAAGATCCTAAATAAGAGGAGTGCTCACTTTACCATGCTTAGGTGTCTGTCCTGTTGATTAAGACCCAATTCCATTTCTGCTCACATCAGTCTCATRCCCTGCCAGGGAGGATGTATGCAAAAAAAATGGAAGGAAGCAMAGCTGGGACAAATGACCCGAACTGATCAAAGGTACATTACAACAGAATATCATGCTCAGTATATAAATTGGGGGTCATTACTGGGAAGGYGGGAGCCATATTTAGGAAGGGGGGTCTGGCATTGGTCAGTGGGTGGTGACTAATTGTATTTTGCATCACTTGTTTTTCCCTTTTTTGTTACCATAATTTATTATTATTACTGTATTTTATTTTCAATTATTAAACTAGCCTTATCTCAGCCTACAGGTTTTACTATGATTCTCCTTATTCCACCAGGGTGGGGTGGGAGAGAARGGGGTTGMGCAAGTGACTGTGTGGTGCTTAATTTCCAGCTGGGCTTAAACCATGACWACCAAGGTTTCACTGACAAATTGTAATTGTCTGATGTAACGCTATTTGCCATAACCCTATTATTATTATTATTATTATTATTATTATTATTATTATTATTATTATTTCTGTTACTCTGTTATAAAGTATCTAACCATTTTCAACTCCCATCCTTTTCTGTCTATGGATTGCAGAGCTTGTATCCAGGATCCCACTATGAATCATTCAAGGTAATGTGACCTAATGAACCCATCGTACTAAACATTACAGATTTGGCTGACAAAGCAGCTCAGGTGGAATTATATTTTCAAGACCTAAATACCACTTGTTTTACCGTCTGCCAGCAGAACCAACAGAGATTTACTCTGACTTTACAGCCCTTTGAAAGGGTAATTTGTGGAGTAAGCCACAATGTTTCTTTCAGACTTCATATTACTTTTTTCAAAATAAGAAGTACGCTTTGGGCTGAAGGATAGAGATTTCCAGGCACAGGAAGGAAACAACTGAAATGGAACAGTGGCCTTTTAAGTCACATTGTGCTTGAGCAGGATTATAATGCTCTCAGGGCTGTGTCCTGAATCCCTCCTTCAAGCACTTCARTATAATCAGCTTTTTAGGCCTTTCAGCTCCATGCCAAATGGCAATAATGCCAATGCTRCTCACATGAGCCAAATCACCTCCAAATAAGACATAACAATATTGCAATCATACCACTCCAACAGCACTGCGTCAATAAGGAAATCTGGTTTCTTCATCCTGCATTGGAAGAGAGTCTATCACCATTGTCCTGTTAGAGGCAACATTACCAAAGCCACAAGGTGGAAAAAAGGAAAAATGGGAAAATAAGTTTTTCATATGACTGAAGAGAAACACCCTTTTCACAGGAGATCCTGGAGTTTCTGGATATAGTGGTATTGCCAGAAGTTTACCACGTGGCATCATGATATCCTGGAACATACTGTTCTTGCTGGGAGGGTGCAAGGGGAAAAGCTTTGTCCTAAAGGCCTCAGCACAGAGATAACCTAGAAAGCTTCTCTGGGATTGCTTCTTGAGATGCAGTAATCAATTATGTTGACACTTCCAGTCCCTCCAGGACAGTGTTTCACAGTTCAGTGAGCACTGGTGGTGTAAGCTGAGCTGGTAGACTTTTCCCTGGAGTATTCACAAGTAGCTAAGAGGTGAAGAGATAAGGAAYGGGTTTCTCAGCTATAGCTGGGAAAAATTCTGGTGTTGAATCTTCTCTGCCAGTTAACTCACTCAGTTAGATGCTGATCTTTTCTAGGATGCAACTAAAAATCAGTGAATTCTGGTGCTGCCTAGCTGAGGCTGGTGACAGCATCCTACACTTTTCTGCTAGGCTGTGTCCACTGACTTACACTTGCAGGCCAGACAGCAAATTTCACATAGTTAATTACCAGCTCGAAGTTGGCAATCGGCTACTGAAATGGAGTCGAGAAAAGAAGCCTGAACCTTGTCTCAGCTGTCACTGGGATTTTAGCCATGATCATTTCAGCTGCCAGAAGACACGAATGATTCCATATGTACAGTAAATTTAAGCTGTCAAAGGCTTTTTAGAGGCAAGAATGGACCACCTGGGCCACCACTGRTATACCATGGCTACTTCAATAATTATCATGGGCACTGACAGTTCATTGTGAGATGGCAGCCTCCTTTCAAGCTGTTTGTTGAAGAAGTTTGGGCTACAGAGCTTCATCTGTGCATCTTGGGCAAGCGTGAGGAAAATACCTGGTTGCAGCTATGAGAACAGGCTTTCTGTAACTTGCTAGTCAGGGATGAAAGGTTGAAATGTAAACAGGCACACTCCAATCAAGCCTGAATTAGATCTCAGCCTTGTAAATTTTAGAATTACACACATATTCAGAAAATCAATACAGATCAATTCYTGATTTTATTTAGATATCTGTAAACCAACCAGCATAGCTGCACAAGGTAAAGATGCTTTTTAGGGAAACAAACCAGTGTTTGCATGATTCTTTGGTGAATTTCTAATGAATTCAGCAAATAATCATGACAAATTTATTGTCAGACAAAGTTTGAGTAGATTTTTTTTTCCAAATGCAGAATGAAATTCCAAAACAGGATAAACCACACCATTTYCTCACAACCACAGCAGTATTAGACTTTTGGGGACAGGTTGGCAGTGTGAGATCAAGTCCCCTTCTGCACAAAGCATAGGTCTTCAGCATTAGATTTTGCAGGAAGGGTTGATTTTGTTTACACAATATAGCTTTCAAGAGATTTGGGGTTGTTTTCATACAGAATAAAACTAYTTTTTAAATATAGAAGAATTCTGCAGAATTAAAGAACTCTCAGCCAGATTTACTCCTGCAATTCAGGTCAGCAACTTGTTCACCAAAGCACTGCCACAATAAAAAATACTAGAAAATAAAAAGATGCAAGTGACCCTCTCTGCAGAGTTCCTGACAATTTGAGCTGAATCTTAGTACAATATCTTCATCACAATACCATCTTTCCTCTCTGAAACTGTCACTGTCACTATAGTAACTGCTACGTTAAAAAAAATCTGCTATTCTTAAAATATGAACATATACCTAAAATAACCATGCTTACTGTATGATTATTATCACCCAAAGATTTTGCAAAGTCTCCAGAGAGATCATAAACATAAAGCTATAATGAAGAAACATTTTGTATTTAATAGCATAAGTCTGGTAGTTGTTGTAGAGGAAGTTACATGGTTTCATCTCCTTTGTGAGTTAAGGTGTCTATACAGAATAAATAATACAGAGAGAGAAAAGATTAAAATTATTTTAGAAAGAAGACACAGCTAGACTGCAAAAGAGAAGGTAAAAATTATTTGCCATTTTACAGTTGCTACAAGAGCAAGTTTTAGTCATGCTAATATGCAATCTCTTTTCATATTGCTGGAAGATAATATAACTGCATTGCCATGTGCAGACACAACTTACCATGTCCTGCTTGCCATTATTCTCCATGCTGAATGRTTCCTGGACTCTGAAAATCACTAGGAAGTACTGTGAAAAATTGCATGTCACATTGAGATGGTCAAGGGATAAGGCATATCCCTACTGCACAATATATAAGGATCAGAATAAATTAGAGCTAGCACATGATCTGTCCTTCTGTGTGCAAAGAAGGATTTTCTCCCAAAGTAATTAGGCTTTATGTGCAAAAAGCTTTTTTTCACATTACTTGTTTATAGATGCCTGATCGGATACTAATCGCTTTATCATCTTCCTTAACCTAAATTTTSCGGTTGCTGTCTAGGATTTTTAGCATGGTAACAGACACGTAAGAGTTGACAGATAAATGTACTCAAATTCATTATTTTTATTTCTTCTTTGTTGTTTCATTACAAGTTGTGATGTAATAATTACAGTCAGTTATCCTTATTCAGAACACAAACACTGAAAAAGGGGTCAAAACTTYGACGTCTGAATAAAAAGCTCTGCCTTAAATGTCACTGAACTTCCTTTTTTTTTTACTTATACACCTATAAAAAGTGTCCTGCAGACAATTCTGGACATGAAATAAGATTTCTTAGAAATATTAAAACAAACAAACAAACAAACAAACCAGACATAGAACTAACTTTCCATATTGTTCCTCCAATGTATTCTAAATGACAAATGGACACTATGGAGGCAAGCATGCAGCCAGAGATCCAGTTTGACAGGGGTGAAATGGAAGTGCTTACTTGCTATCTACCCAGCCACCTCCTGCTAAGCTGAGAAGATCAAAGAAAAGGAAACATCTGTGATAGTTTCACAGTAAAAATAAGAGGATGGAAATGGAAATATTTATTAGATGACAATGTCCTTGCAACTGTAACTGTACTGAAAATTAGAGTGGGCAATATACTCTTTGGGTCCCATCTGCATTTGCAGAGTCACGCTGTGGACATACGACGCAGGCAGGAGCCCTTGCAGTATATTCTACACTCTTTGCTCTCAGCTGTTTGGTGCTTCCTTCCTGATGAACTACAGAAAGTCCTGTTTCTTCTTCTGATTTGTGGAGTGAATAATCTTGAGCTGCTGGCYACTTTATGTGTGGCATTGTGCACATCTGTCTTTGCTATGAAAGGTTGATACAAGTGAATTCCCAGCCAAATTTTAGCCCAACCTTCAGCTGTGTCAGTTGGAAGGACTACTAGCAGGTCAAACTATAAGGATTTGTGTATGGATAGGAAGGGCATGAGCAAGATCCACACTCATATTATGATGTTCTTAGTGATTTTAGGCTCCTCCTCTACTCTGTTCTCTACATGATCTGTCCCATTGTCTGCACATATCTCTGGGCCACTCTGAGTGTGTGAAGAGGTCCATTGCAGAACTTCTATTGACCTAAATCATGATGGAAATCAAGATTTTGGAAAGTGTTGCAAAAAGAATAAAGTGTATCCCTAAGACAGTGGGATGCTAAAGAGGGGAGAAATAAAAATGTGATCTTGGAAACAAACCAGAGATTTCATTTACTTGCAGAATTCATTCTCATTTTCAGATGTCTGCTCAGAGTTCTGATATAAAACTAACCACAAAATCCAGCTTTATGCCTCTGTTACAGGCAATGAAATTTAGAAAACGTGAGAAACAGGAAGAAGACTTTACAGGATTATGAAACCAAGAAGAGAAGCTTCCAAAATTTCATGCATTTGTTCAAGAACAGAACTTTAAGAGGGTTTTGTCCATCTGTTTCAAAACCAAAATATAAATTTGTCTCCTTTCAAAGGAAAGAATTCTGAAATTGATTCCACATCTTTACTGCACAATTTATTGCATACTTTATCACCAGCACATATGCTTAATTAAAAGTCCTAAAATGTCAGAACTCTATCACAAAGCTGGGAGATGTTGGCCTGTGTCCCAATTAGTTCTTTTATTAGCTACTCTTGTACAATAATTTTTTAATGAACTGTGGATGAATTTGATCAGGAACTGATTTAAAAGTGCATGTTATAAACAGTATATTGTTGCAGGGTAGGAGATCAGGTTATGCCCCTATAGAATTAGCTGTGCTAGACTAAGGCACACATAACCTCCTTTGTGTTTGAAAGAATTTTGTTTCTTATGCAGAATTTTCAAATAGTTGGGTTTTCTCTATGCATTTGCTTTAAAATGACAGAAGGATAAATTTTTAAGAATTTTAGTTTTCTTACATACTTTGAGGTTTGCAAGGGAAGAAATAATGTCTTGGAATAAAGACTCTGTAGGTTTACCTGAAAACTTTACCGTTATAAGCGTTACGCAGAARGTGCCAGAAAATTTGGACTTAGTGGGAAAATTTCCTCACCTTTAAAAACAAAAAGACATTAACTCTGTCAATATCTGTTGCAACCCCCACTAGGGTGGCATGGTTGTAAGATGCTGATAATAGCGGTGGGATGATGGGAACACTGCCCTGCAGGATTAGTTGGGAGGGGAGGATGTTCCTGAATTTATCAGAACACTCCTGCACTTCAGAAAGGTACCCTTGCTTGTGCTCACTTTATTTTCTATGAAAARGGTCTGACATATGTCAGCATAGTAAGCCATGTACAACCTTCTGTTATTTTATATCAAGATCTTATCTCAAAAGAACCAAAGATAAAATTAAAACTAGATAAAAGTTTGTTTCTGTCTGAGGGGCCAAATTATCTTTGATCTTACTAACTGTAAATCATGTCTCATAAATCCAACCTGGAATGTGAAGGCTTATTAGGTTTCTGTCACAGAAAAAAAGAAAAATAATGATTCTGCAACTGAGTTTCTATTTGTGATCAGTTTTTAATGATCCATGAACCAGGACAATGTACCCCCACAGAGATATTCCTTACAGGTATGAAGAGAGAATGTGAAAATTGTTCCCTTTTTTCTGCACTATTCCTTTTACTGACCACTTTGAATAAGATTACCACATTTAAACTGAGTGAACACTGTACTAATTCTGTCAAACTTCAGTGATCTCCCATGTTTTGAAAAAAGCTTTGAGACCTCTTATGGTTTATTTAAAAACTTTTCCTTTCCAAAATATTCCTTGGAGATTTGCCATTTCTTTAACAAGTTGGAGAGAAATTGATCAGGCAGTGTTTCTGGTAAAGTTTATTGAGATGAAATCCATATAAATACTGCAATTCCTGTATGTTTGAGATAGAGTTAATCTTATTATTTAATATTACAGAAAAGGCCTCCTTTTCACTTGACTTAGACTATTTAGYAATTTAATGTCGTGGTAAAGAAGAGGGTTTATTTGCAGCAAATGCATCCAATCCTCACAAAAAACAGTAGGGCAATTGRAACACCTTCTTTGCTTACTGAAATCAGAATAATTTTACTTTGTGGAAAGGACAATCATATCAGTTAATAAAGTCTAATTCGAGGGCAAGCATTTATTTTGTTCTCCTTTCGGTGTGAGATTGATAAGGTTTTGGCAGTTATGCATCTGAGTCAGCCTTAAATGGGTATTGCTCCACCTATATAATGCCGCCTAGTAGTTCCCAATCTTACAAAGCCCAGAAGGAGCAATCAAATCATGCTCTTAAAATGTCACGTGCAGATTTCAAACTCATCGTTATCTTCTCCCGAAATGAAATGAGATGAAATACCTGTTTTACTGAACTGGGTCTAACAGATTCCCTTTACAAAGGAAGCTAATGCTAACGTCCATTTCCATGGAAACAGAGCTTGCAGATGCATCATGCATGCAGTGTTTGGGGTTAAGTGGAGCCGAGTTTGGGTCCCACATTCCACGTAATCTAAACTGATTACATACTGCAAATATGCAGTGCCAATCTCCACGTTACGACAGTAATTTTCCTTTGGGGACGTGYACCCTTCATGAGAAGCACTCCCCTGACTCACACTTCTGCGCTTTCCACAGGCTCTGCCGCACCCATGCTCGCTGCAGCACCAGCTCCTGCCTGCCTGTTTATCAATGGATTTATTTTTAGTGGCTTTGAAATTGAGAGATGCTGAGCCRCGTGCTGTCCCTTCTGCTCTGCTTCTGCACGGGCTGGGATAACAGGGAGAGGGAGGACACAACGGCAGGGTTGTGTTTCAGCCTTTTTAGCTGCAATACAGCATTGCAAGCTGGATCACATGGGCCAGACCAGCTCAGCTTTACGTGTGGCATTTCAGCACAAGAGTTTTGTGAGCAAAGAATGCCTATCCTCTGCATCTGATGCAGCTTATATTTTGCAGGTTTCTTCAGGTGCCAAATGCTGAATAAATGAAACTGTCACTGCAGGCAGCTGCTTAGAAATCTCCTGCTTGTTATTTAAAAAGAAGAAAAAAAAGTTCAAATTCTGGTATCTTGGTGTGTCTAAGCCAACAAGGACCTTGCAAAAATCCTGTTATTCTTCAAATAAAAAAACAGATTAAAATCTTTATGCTTGAAAAAAAGGCAGCAGGTTATTCTTCCTGAGTTTCTTTTTTGTCTGTCTTAATTTTATTTAACTCCTTCAGGCTTTACTGTTCATTTCTCATCCTGTTTACATGCATTATTAATGAATTCACTTTTAATTATTATTATTATTATTATTATTATTATTATTATTATTATTATTATTATTATTATTTGCATTATCTTAATGCATAAGGACCAACATTCTTCATCTGAAAAGCTGTACAAATCCCCAAAGCAAAACAACAACAACAACAACAACAACAAMAAAATAATGTAGTAGAAGACTAGAGACAGCAGACTAATCCAAACAGGCAGAGAAATCCTAAGGAACATTGCAGAATATTTGTCAGGATGACAGGAAGGGATCTTAAGCACCATCAGCCTAAACATTTAAGTTCCTGTTAAGCAGAATTGCAAAGGAGACTGTGACAGGTAATTTTGCAAGAAGGACCTGTGTGACAGATTAATATCAACAAATTTTTCTAATGGATTTACATTTGCAAAGGACCAGCATCAAGACAGACACAATCTCTGCCTCAAATGAGGTCTTTATGCAAATGATTGTGGGAAAAGAAGAAAACTGGACTACAGATAGCATCATTAGATGCTGGGGTAGGTAACCAGCTATATAATATATATATGCACGATTGCATATATACAAAGATTGCATGCATAAACATATGTAAATAAATATAGTCCAGGGAATATGTTATTAGCTATAATAATCTGGATGGTTTAGCTCTTCATCTTTCTTTACTACTCTGCAATACAAGAAATCCAGATTTACCYGAAAATGCCATCAGCATTGCTTTCCCAAACCACATTACACTTCACAGAGGCAAACATTTGTAGGCTGAAAGCAAGCACGGTCTATTTCTCCCTGCAGTAATTTGTTGGAGAAGGGAGCTTCCCATTTCAGAGCTCTTGGGCACTCGCTGTTGCATAATACTAAGCATGGCTTCCCCCATGCACTATTTCTGTGGGGTATCCCATGGAGACAGAAGAGGCATGGACTGATAGAAAAAATATATTTATGTATGTCAAGGACAATTTATTCTGTCTTTACAAACAGACCTAAGGAGAATTATGTCAAAAATACCTCAGTATGAGAAGCTGCACCATAGTTAGTTCCTTGGGTTAATGTATTAGAAAAATATATGYATCTCAAGCTGATCCCACCATGATGTCTCCATCTGTGGGATGTCATTTATTCCAGTAGTGTATAAACTGCATTCATTAATACAATATTTTCCCAGGTTCATCATAAATGTATTTTGCAGGTATGAATTTAGGGCCAAGTTTGAATTTAAATCTGATTGCCAGTATACTATTCCATCGTTTACAAAATAGCACTTGACATGGGCATTATCAGATTGCCAGGCTCGCACAAATGCACATAGGCTATACAAGCTTGAATTTTCCATATGGTTATGTGTTAATCAACATGAATTTATTATTTCTGATCTTTCTCACATCCAACTCCACAATTAATTTTTATTTATAGCATTTCTTATTTGTGCGAAATCCTTAGGTCTGGAGAGGGGCTTCTGTTACACGAGGCAAAATCCTACACTAAGCTAACACACAGAGCCTGCTTCAAATAATTGTACCAAATTTTAACTGTCTTTTTGAAGAAAATTGTATCATATCATGATAACACTGATAACTTGTACCTGTGTCCCATGAAGCCACCTATAAAAACTGACCATTTAATTGCAAGAATTGAGAAAAATCTATGATAGCSCCAGTAACCAGTCAGTCTTAATAGGATTTGGCTGTGCATCCTGCTTTGCTTTACCATGAGGAAAGTGCATTTCCCATTGTGTACAAGTAGTCCAGGTGGTTGGTGCATCTACAGCAGCTGCCAAAGCAGACTTGGTGCACTCACCCCCCARTACCTGCCTGCACTGACAAATCTGCCAGCGAGCATTCAAGCTCTGCTGGTACTACCCTCCTCTTGCAGCATGCCATGATGATGGAGAGCAAGCCAAGCTGATTGTGCTAGGCATATTCTGCAAAGGTGGGACTGCTGCCTGGACAAGTCCCAGCAACCCTCTGAGACCCAGCCCTGCCAATCCACATCTGGCTGAATGCCWCCTCCCTGAATGCCAGGCACGAGGGGTAAGAGGAGAGGAACGAGGGCAGCAAAGGGCAGGTTCATTGGCATATCCAGCCTGGTGGCTTGATGCATGTGTGAGTGCAGAGGACTCACTGCACATGCACTGCTGGACCCACTGAACCATGATGAGGAGAGCTCTGTGCATCCAGAAATCTACTCCATTCTTCTCTTCTCCTGCTTAACCCTTCTCTTTCCCTCACAAACTCGTACATCCMTGTCTCCACAGCCACACTTCTTTTTCTCCCCTGCCCTTTTCTATCCAGTACAAAACTTGTTTGTTTCCATTTACTTGTTAATCTGCTATGCAATCAATTTGWGAGTGCTTAAAGGGAACTAAATGACATTGTAGTATTGCCTTTTTGGTGTTCACATCATGTCTTTTCCCTACATTTATTTTACTTGCAAGATCCTTCAATACAGTGTATTGTTCTATGCCCAAATGGGCTCTCAAGTTAATCTACAGGTAGAACTGGACCAAATGTAGCTAATAAATAACAGCATTTGTGAAGGACTTGCAAACAACTAAGGCCTAGGATTTTGTACAAAGACATACKACTGATGATTTTCAGACTATGTGTATGTCATTCTAGAAATCTTAGCTCTGTGAAAGCATTTGGATGATCACTGCTCCTGGTTTTCCAAGCTTTATCTTTGAGTATCTACACTGCTTGTTCTGGCTTCAAACTACTCTGATGTTATAAATATTTAGCCTCTAGAACAAATTACATCCATGATGATGATGGTTTGTAAATTTCTCAAGAGCTTTGAATGATTACTTTGTTGTTGTTTTATATTATTTCTCACTTTATTATGCAAAAGATTATTTTTTTTAAACAGAGCTAAATAGAAAGCACCGAGATATTTGGAAAGAGCTAGCAAATGATAATTGAGAGCTAATGCCTTCATATAATTCCAATCCCATACAGTAGGGGGTATGCCTGATCATTGAGGATATGGAAAAGTGATTCTAATTCCTCAAAACAGTCAGAAGTATTATTTAACCTGTATTTAATGCAAGGAAAAATGATGGGTAATTGAATGAAAAGAATTCTATTAATAGAGGGAAAGTCTATGGTTAATATGGTATTCTCAGCATCTCAGATGTTTGCTAGATATATCTGTAGGTTTGTACTAACATACAGAAACCTCTGTCACACATGTCAGAATCAGAGAACTCGAGCTTGACACTGACCTCAGATCAGGYTGGTTTCCCAGTCTCCAGGGACTGGCTGGAAACTGGCTGCCAATTTCATCTGGTGATTACTTGGTGCTTTGCAATGGACAGGCAAACAAAAGCACACAAGAATAGGCAACTTTAAAGTCTTTCTTTTCCTCACCCACACACCCAGAGAGACAGACAATTTTCTTTGTAATTCATCAAGGAAATAGTCACAGAGAACCTTAACCCACTACAGCACATGAACTGTAAGCTCTGCTCCCAGGCAACCTGGAGACACACTCCCACTCCTGCCATCCATTCCATTAGAAATGGGGTGATTTTGAGAAAAGTAGAGGATTTTTTCAAGTGTTGTCTCCAGAAAACAATCTGCATACTCTTCATAGTCCAGTGGGGAAATATTTTATCTTTTAYAAATCAGGGTGCTTGGAGACTTTAAAGTCTCTAAGAGAAGCTCTGATTTCTAGAGCAGCTAGGGCTTGAATTTCCAACTGTGGACATTCTTCTGACAAAGACTTCTYCCACTATTACTTTTGGTAGTCTCAAACAGTCACTGTCTTAGTAAGCACGAAGCATGTTCTCAAACTACAGTGTCTCTAAGAAATCCTATTTAAGCATCAGTTGATGCAAACAGTGAAGTTTATTATAGTAACTATGTCTAAAATGAAACTTTCTCAAAATGTTTTTTCTTTTTCCTTTTAAGCATGTCTACTTTCTCCTTAGCCTATTCTATGAAGCTCACTTCTCAAAAAGGAAAAAGAATCATCCTCCAGAATTACTTGCAAACCAAACATTTAATGCATAACATGTAGACTATGATAATGTGTAGAGATCCCAACTAAGTATTTACTCACTTTGGGCTGAAAGATTTAGCAACCCCACAGTGTGACCCTGTCCCTACCCAAAGAAGTGTAAAGTCCATATAAGTAAAAACATTAAAATCATTCTTATATTCTAAGATTTTCTCTAATTTTGATTTGAAACAAAGAAGAGAGGGGAACTAACCATTGTGAAAAGATCAGTTATAGCAGAAAAAGAACAAAGAATAAACCTGATTCATTCTGGCTTTAAGGCATTAGAAAATTGCTGGAGTTTAGAGAATGTTATTGAAAAAAGAGTGTCAGGCGAGAATATAGCACTGCATTTACACCAAACACACTTTTTWAAATGTCTTAAACCTAAATTTTTTGGACAGCAAAAAGTGCATTTCTAGTGACTCTCATACTTTCTCCCCCTCACATAGATTGAAGGAGATAAATGGGACTAGGAAAATGGCACTGTTTCCTATAAAGATTTGAATTGCATTAATTGTATCTGGGGAAAAATGTTTATACCCAGTACCAGTGGGCTCATATAAGTAAAGTTTATTCTAAAATAATGCAGAAAGAGAATAGACATGATTCCTAAAAAAACATTTTCATACCAATATTCTCGTGCTTCAGCCAGGAATTCTATAGAAGTAATTATTTCAG